>NW_024426119.1:11174922-11243766 GCF_017311325.1 Ursus maritimus | reverse complement strand
TTTTTTTTTTTTTAAAGATTTTATTTATTTATTTGACAGAGATAGAGACAGCCAGCGAGAGAGGGAACACAAGCAGGGGGAGTGGGAGAGGAAGAAGCAGGCTCATAGCGGAGGAGCCTGATGTGGGGCTCGATCCCACAACGCAGGGACCACGCCCTGAGCCGAAGGCAGACGCTTAACCGCTGTGCCACCCAGGCGCCCCCCCAAAAAAATTTTTAAATGTCTATTTTTAAATTGTGTCTAGATAATTCATGTTTTTGCTTCTTAAACCATGTTTGATAACACTTTTTGTACCCAAAACAGGGACTCATCATGTCTCTTAAAGAAATATACCTACAGTTGGCTATTTTAAGAATTATTATAGGGGCACCTGGGTGGCTCAGTCGGTTAAGCATCTGCCTTTGGCTCAGGTCATGATCCCAGGGTCCTGGGATCGAGGCTCACGTCAGGCTCCCTGCTTAGTGGGGAGCCAGCTTTTCCCCCTCCGCCGCACTCATGCTCTGTCTCTCTCTCTCTCTCTCTTTCTCTCAAATAAATAAATACAATCTTAAAAAAAAGAATTATTGTAAAAGTACTAAAAGTTTATCATGTCATTATTTTTATCATTATCATATGAGCCATTGATGAGTTACTCTTCCTTGCCTCTTCAGAAGTGACTCTTACTGTTTAATTATTAAATAAATATAAACTTTTTTTTTAAGATTTTATTCATTTGACAGAGCACAGCAGGGGCAGCAGCAGGCAGAGGGAGAAGGAGAAGCAGGTTCCCTGATGAGCAGGGAGCCTGATGCAGGATTTGATCCCAGGACCCAAGGATCGTGATCTGGGCTGAAGGCAGATGCTTAAATGACTGAGCCACCCAGGGTCCCCTGATTATTAAATAAATATATGCACTTCCTCTGTAGTATAACAGGAAACACTCACTTAAAATGTTTTAATATAGCTTTGTATCAAACATAAATGTTAAAAGATTATAAACATATTGTTTTAAATTTTTTTTTCCAGGGCAGGCTTTCTATTTTGAAAGTCTGTACAAAAAACATGCCAGTGGGGCCTGATGTTTCCTTAGAAAACCTAGCAGCAGAAACCTGTTTTTTCTCTGGTGCCGATCTTGGAAACCTTTGCAAAGAAGTAAGTTAATTAGTGAAAGAACATATGGTTGAAATCATTTCTTCATGTATTCAGATCTTCATTCACTTGGAACCATTTACTAAAAGACTCCCATGTGCCAAGCACTGTGTAAGGTGAAACAGACAGATATGGCCTCTTCCTTTCCCTTCCCTTCCAGACCTTAACAGGTTTGTGGCAGGTTGCAGAGAGGTGAATTGTAGTACTGCATTGGCAGTTGAAAATATGTGGTTTAGGGTGTTGTGGGAGCACCTGGGAAGGGCACTGACCCAGACCCGGAGGCATCAGAGAAGGCTTTCTGAGAGAGGGCATGTGTAAAGTGAAATTGGAAGGATGATGAGAGAGCTGACTAGGCTCAAGGGGGGGTAGAGGGGGTTGGTGTCGAGGCAGAGGGAACAAAATGTGCCGACGACTGGAGCGAGAGATCACTTGACATTGAAGAGCTGGACAGTGGCCAGATCACACAGGTCCTTGGAAGCCATTGTAAGGGATTTAGACTAAATTTTGAGAGCAAAGGAAGTTCTTGTAGGTATTTCCCTTTCCATAAACTTTTATTAAATGTACTATTCAGAAAAATGCACAGATCATAAGGATATAGTTCATTGAATTCACATAAAATGAACACACTTGTGTAACGAGAGAAAGAACATTATCAGTGCCCTAGAAACTTCTCTTGCGGCTTTCCCAGTCTCCCTCCCAAAAGAGAACCAGACTCCTGACTTTCAGCACTGGAGATTAGTTTTGTCTGCTTTGGGGCCATATATACTTTTATGTTTGCTTCTTTAACTCAAGATTATGTTTGTGAAATTCATCTGTGGTTTTGCGTATAATGGTAGTTTGTGCATTTCCATCGCTTCATAATATTCTAGTTGATGAATATACTGCATTTAATTCGTCCATTTTCTTGAACGTTTGGGTTACTACTTTTTTGTTATAAATTATGCTGCTATGAACAATCTTGTACATGTCTGTTAGTACATATGTGTAGATATGTCTGTTTTACATGTGTATGTACCTACAAAGGACTTGCTGGGTCATAGAGTATGTGTTTGATCTTTTCCTTTATGATCAGTGCTGTGTCCTGTTTAAAAACTCCTACTGTGAGGCCAGGAAGATAGTCTGTTGTCTTTAATTATATAAATGGGCTCACAGTGTATATATTTTGCTGCAACTTGCTTATTCTTTCTTCCCATTTAAGGCTAGAGTTTAATATAGAAGAAATTATGGTCTGTTAAGACAACTTTTAATCACCTTATTTAACTTTTTAAATTGTCATGAATATTAGAATTCTAAGAAGTGGGGCTGAGGTTTTTACCCTCAGATTTTGAAGTATTACCATACATTGTGGCTCACTCAGTTAAGTGGCTGTGTTGGGCTCAGGTCATGGTCCCAGGGTCCTGGGATTGAGTCCCAAGTTGGGCTCCTTGCTCAGCACGGGAGCCTGCTTCTCCCTCTCCCTCTGCCCCTCCTCCCTGTTTGTGTTCTCTCTCTCTCAAATAAATAAAATCTTTTTAAAAATTAAAAAAAAATAAAGTGTTACGATAAATTGTCAAAAAAATAATAAAGTACATTATTTCCTATTGTTTCTCTCCTATAGGCTGCCTTGCTGGCTCTGCAAGAAAATGGATTAGAAGCAACCACAGTGAAACAAGAGCACTTTCTAAAATCACTGAAGACTGTAAAGCCATCCTTAAGTCACGAGGACTTGACTTTATATGAAAACTTATTTCAGAAACAAGGATTTTCTAACTTAGAGGATATTTAAAAATTATGTTACATCTCTGACCAAGGATTAATTTAACTGCAAACTTGCCCTATGGTTTGCAACTTCGCACTTTTAGAGTTTGTGTGTGTTATTTCCTGTAAATAAAAGACTTTGTACCTGATAAACTAAAGCTCATCTTATTTCTAAAAAGTGTATTAAGATATCATAATTTGGGAAGAAAGTATTATGTATGTTGGCTTTTTTTTTTATAAGATTTTATTTATTTGTCAGAGAGTGCACAGTGGGGAAGCAGCAGGCAGAGGGAGAAGCAGGCTCCCTGCTGAGCAAGGAGCCCGATGCAGGACTTGATCCCAGGATCCCAGGATCACGACCTGAGCCGAAGGCAGACGCTTAACCAACTGAGCCACCCAGGTGCCCCTGATTTTTTTTTTTTTAAAGATTTAATTATAAGTAATCTCTATACCCAACATGGGGCTCAAATTTATAACCGCAAAATCAAAAGTGCATATTCTACCAACTGAGCCAGCCAGGTACTCCTGTATGTTGATTTTTATAGTGGAGATGGTGGTTCCTTTTGTTTGTTTTTGGCTGATTGCTTTTTTTAACTGTATATTTGAAATAATTTCATACTTACAGAAAACTTGCAAGAATAGTACAAAGAACTCTTATGTGCTCTTAAACCAGATTCACCAATTTTTAACATTTTGCCATATTTGCTTTCTCTCTCCTTTTTTATATATACATACACACACATATATATACACACACAGTATTTTTCAGAACTATTTAAGAATAGATTTTATGTATTTCACTGTATATTTCTTTTCCTTTTTCCCTTAAGATTTTATTTTTAGGGTGCCTGGGTGGCTCAGTCGGTTAAGTGTCTGCCTTCAGCTCAGGTCATGATCTCAGGGTCCTGGGATCGAGCCCCACATCGGGCTCCCTTCTCAATGGGGAGCCTGCTTCTCCCTCTCCCTCTGCCTGCCGCCCCCCCCCCCCGCTTGTTCTCAATCACTCTCTCTCTCTCTGTCAAGTAAATAAATAAATAAAATCTTAAAAAAAAAAGACCTGTCTTATTTATAGGGATAAAATATAATTCAATTAAAATTGCTCTAATAAACTGACCCCTTTTGAGTAGTAGGGAAAACACCTAGAAACCTGATTAGAATTCTGACAATTTTCTTTCATGTTCTCTATCAGTTATTGATTTTATAGGACAAGGTGGCCATTGAGGCTTCACCATCCCTAGTCTTTTTTTTTTTTAAGATTTTATTTATTTACCTGACAGAGAGATAGCCATTGAGGGTACACCAACAGGGGGAGTGGGAGAGGAAGAAGCAGGCTCCCAGCAGAGAAGGGAGCCCAATGCGGGGTGTGATCCCAGAACCCTGGGATCACACTCTGAGCCAAAGGCAGATGCCCAACGACTGAGCCACCCAGGCGCCCCTCACCGTCCCTAGTCTTGCAGCACACTGGCCTGAACCCCTTAACTCAGACTCTAGCTGTGGACTCCTTGTTTTTCCCTAGAAAAAGTTTCTAGTACTTAGACTGGAAATTTAGTACCCGTACTTAAAGAGGCTGAAAATGTCTTTTTAAATTGTAATGATAACTTCTCAACAACACTTTGGAAGCCCCCTAAGAACAAAAACCGTGTGTCTCCTCTCATTGAAAAACTAAAAATAATATAAATAAATAATGTAGTCAGATCGAGGATTTCTTTGGCTCAGTTTTAATGTGATTTGGAGATGGCTCTGGGCAACTTGGCAAAACCAGTGTTCTTAATCAGTGACAAAAGAACACTTCAGCTTCTAAGCACCTGGGAAGTACGAACAGCTTTCCCTATTCACTGTGTTCAAACTCCTTTCTGGGCCACATTAGCAGCCATAAGCAATAGAGTGCACCCCCAGACATCCCCAAATTTAGCAAATCCAGTTTTTGCTAAACCTGGTAACGGTAGTCATTGAAGGCTGGGCAGAAAGAATTTCAACAAAAAATAGTCTTTTAATTTAATTAATTAATTTTTTTTTTAGTGGTGGGCAGCACAGTTTATTGAGTAATAGTACAAAGCTCCAAAAGAGGGAGGAAATTTGAGAGGGTTGCCCAAAAAATAGTAAAGAATATGTTTCTTATAAAGATTGAGCTGGGCTGATTAAAATCTAAGTTGAAATTCTTAGAGTGGGAGCCAAACAGCCATACCTCAAATGCCCCTGCAAGCCTGGCTGGCAGCAGCTAGAGAAGGTTCTAGAGGTTACTGGAAATTGGAGTGGGATGGGGAGGCTCTCCCAGTGGATTATAGGCTTTGGAGCAGACTCGGAGAGTGATGCTGGTGGGTGTCCTGAGTGGGTTCTTTAAAGAGTTGCTGGAGTTTGAAGGGTGGGAGCTGTGCCTGCAAATAATCCTGGGAAAAAACAAACTACATATTGACTTTGCATCTCCCACAAGGTCAGTGAACCCGGGCATTAATTTAAAGAAAGGAAAGTATGGCTGTCTGGGTCTAATTCTCATTGCTACAAGTAGAAATAAGCAGATCTTAAAGGTTATATGGACACATTATATCTGTATATGTAATTTGTGAATTTTTAGAACATTTTATTCTGAACATTTTCAAGCATACAGTACTCTAACAATTCCCACATACTTATCACCTAGACTGAATAATCATTAATATTTTGCTTCATTTGTTTTTTAGCAGAAGTATTTTAAAGTAAATCTCATCATCATATTTCTCCCTTAAGAGGCACCTGGTTGGCTCAGCTGGAAAAACATGCAACTGTTGATCTCGGGGTTATGAGTTCAAGTCCCATGTTGGGCCTAGAGCTTACTTAAAAAAAAATTTCCCCCTTAAATATTCCCATATACAATCTCTAAAAGGAAGGGTATTTTTTTTCCATAAATATAATACCATTATCACCCCTAACAAAGTGAACAACCCTTCTTTAATATTCTCTCATGTCTGGTCTGCATTTGGTTTCCCTAACTGCCCCCAAATAAATACTCTTACCTTTCACAAGTTTTCTCAGACCCCCTTAGTTGGAATTAATCACTTGTCTTTGGTGTCAGATCATGCCTGGGGTTATTTACAGGCACTAAATTGTATGAATCTTGAAGTAAGGGACTCATATCTTATTAATCTTTTAAATTTACAGAGCCCCTGTCTACAGGTTAATGCCTAGACTACTATAAAACTGTACTGCATTTTGAAAAGAAAGGACATTGGCAAAACAGGGCTCTGAGTTTCAGGTTATCAGTGGGCAAGGGCTACACCCAGTAATTTTAATCTGGGGGTCACGATAGATTCCTGTAAAATTTCTTTCTTCCTTCCTCCTTCCCCTTTGCTCTCCCTTCCTTTTTTCCTCTTTCCTTCCTGGAAACACTTATCTTTATTAAAAAATGAGGCTTTTTAAAGAAACTTGTGACAAAAGCAATTTTAGAAATACTACACAAGGAGCCTTAAAAGGCTCCTTTGATTCTATACAATACAAACCACAGAGAATTAATGTGGAGTTTTCTTCGATGTACTGATTAATGAACCTAACCAAGCAGAAAATGCCTCCAGTTACAGCTCTGAGGTTAGAGTAAAAACCCTTATCAGAATAAGTGAGTGTGAAGCTACATTTACAATCTGCCTTATATAAAACAAATCTTTGCAAATATTAATTACTATTTATTGGATGTCTACTACAAGCAAGGCTGAATGCCAGGCACTTTACATACATTCTAACATTTTTTCCAGCCTATGCTAGGTTTGTCGCCATTTTACAGAATTATAAACAGACTCATAAAGTTAAGTAGTTTCCTCCAAGTCATTCAGCTGATAAAGTGTGGCTGGGTAGGCTCTGAGCTCAGGTCTGTTTCACTGCAAAGCCCATGCCTAGAACTAAAATAGGGTTGAAACAGATCTGAGCCTGGTCCTTTCCAGAGGACTGAAGATATTTCCCTTTTTTTTTTAAGATTTTTTTAAATAAAGATTTTATTTATTTATTCGACAGAGATACAGAGATAGAGACAGCCAGCGAGAGCGGGAACACAAGCAGGGGGAGTGGGAGAGGAAGAAGCAGGCTCCCAGCGGAGGAGCCTGATGTGGGGCTGGATCCCATAACGCCGGGATCACGCCCTGAGCCGAAGGCAGACGCTTAACCACTGTGCCACCCAGGCGCCCGTTTTTAAGATTTTTTTTATCTATTTATTTGTCAGAGAGACAGAGTACAAGCAGGGGGAGCTGCAGGCAGATGGAGAAGCAAGCTCCCCCCTAAGCAAGGAGCCCCGTGTAGGACTTGATCCCAGGACTCTGCTCACGACCTGAGCAGAAGGCAGACGCTCAACGGACTGAGCCACCCAGGCGCCCATATGTTTTCGTTTCAATGTTAACTCATAGCTTGAACTTCAAACAGTTTTAAAATAATTGTTTTTAAATAACTATTTTAGAAGAACCGAGCTAGTGCTCTTGGCTTAATTGCAGTAGCCAAAGAGCGCGGTGCAGCAAGAACAGTGGTGTCGGGAGCCAGACAGACCCGGGTTCTGATTACATCTCCGCCACTTCCCGGCTACGTGACTAGAGCGTCTCTGAGCCTAAATAACATACTCACCTTGCAGAAACTCCGGGAAGATTCCGGCACAGAGTCTGGCACATGGCCCTAGCTTAATGGAAGGGTTAGCAGGATTTCCGTGCCTTGGCCGCCTGCTGTGCAAGGCAAGGCTGCTAGTTTAGGGGCGCGTTAAAAGGAGATCTCAAGACAACGGCAAAGACTGTCGTCTCCGAGACGGAAAACTTTCCAAAGCTGATTCTGTTTCTTCTCCCTCACCTTCTGATTTTTTCCATTTAAAGAAATGGGAGGGAGGAAATGGAAATTAAAAATTTTTCATAGAACAAATCAGGACAGCATGGGAGTTCTTCTGAAATGAATTTTGTAATTTAATTTTAATTATCTCCATATGTGTGCTGCATCATCTTGGAGCTTTTAATGTGATTGGATTAATTTTAATTGACCTGCCTGCACCTGGGAGCCCCATGGGGGGGGGGGTCCTTCGCCCCCGCCTCCCCGCCCCGGCTCTGCGGCTCCTTTTCCGGACCGCCTTTTAGAGGGCTTGGTTTTCATCCAGGCCTTGGCCATCAGAGCTCCGCTTGCCTTCAAAGCCAAGCCCCTTGCTGGCGCTGGGCCTGGTCCCGGTCCCGAGCGCCAACGATGAGCCTCAGCTCTCGCCAGGCGGCAGGTAAGGACCACGCCGGGCGGCAGGTAAGGACCACGCCGGGCGGCAGGGGGCGCCAGTGCCCGCGTTCGGCTGCGTCGCGTCCGCGGGCAGGACGTCCTGCAGAGGGCGCCCAGGAGCCGGGCGCGGAGCGGGGAAAGCGAGTCAGGCCCCGCTCGCCCCCAGCCCGGTCCGCGTGACCGGAGTGCCTTGGCCCTGCCCATCTTTTGTGGTCGGTATATAAGTGCGGCCGCCGTGACCCAGTTCGGTTCTGGGCGTTCGCATCGTCCGCGCGTGTCGCCCGGCCCCGCCTCCCAGGTGAGCTGCCTTGGGGAGTCCGTTGGCCGGTTGGCCTTAGGTTGGGTCCTAGTGGAAGAAGTTTTTTGCTCAATATCTTGGTTTTTTTTTTGTGTTTTTTTTTTTTTTAAATTCTAGATTTGGCATTCTACACTGAAGTCATCATGAACATTTTCCAACTCCTGAGGAAAAAGAAGGAAGTAAGTTTTTAAGACCATTGAAATTCTTGACTTTAAAATACTACTTTTTAAAGATGAAAAGATGGTGCGGATTTTGAAGAAAGTATAAAATGATAGCTAGCTATTCTGTTATATTTCACATGTTTCACATTGAAACATCGGGATATTTACCTCACCGTGTTCTCTGTTAGCTTATTCCTTTGGTGCTGATCATGACCACGGCAGCGGTTGGAGCTTCGTCTTTTGCTGTATATTCCCTTCAGAAAACTGATGTGATGTAAGTAGGCATCATTTGTAAAAACATGTTTAGCAGTGTTAGGTTGACCTTAGTAATGAAATGCATGGTGTCAGTTTCCTAGTTTTACCCCCAGGATAAGAATGTCAAATCGTGCACTTGGAGTGGGGACTAGAAAGCTTCCTGGTACCAGGAGACTGTTAAATTATGGTACTAATAAAATCAATTTGTCCCTTGTATCTGAATATCCTTTCATCCATTGGCCCTCTTCCGCTTCTGCGGCAAAGTGTAATTTTTTTAACTTAAGCTTTGAATTTTAAAGTTCTTAAATGGTCTTTTGGGATATATGTCATCAAAGTTTAATCATTCTTTTAATGAAATTTTTAAATTTCCGTGTATTAGAAAGATCTTTCCTAATGTGGTAGTTTATAGATTCAGTTGTCTACAGTGAATCTAATCTCAGCTCTGGATACAAAAAGATAAAATACCAGGTATCCTGGAATATGAGGAAGAGAAAAACTTGGAACTGATCTTGGCCAAGGGCAGGGCTGGCAAGGGGGGTAAAGCCAGGCTCCGACAGAGGGGACTTGTGAGGTGCGGTTCACCACCTGCAGAGTTCAAGCCCGGCCCTTCTGCCTGCCCCAGAAACCAGGGCAAGAACATTTTTTGCTTGTTCTTATCCTGGCACTTCCACACCCATTACTCTTCAGCTTATGGAAGCATTCTCCCATCCAGCCCAACAGAGGGAACACAGACCTTCTACCCTGCCGAGGAATTGGTCTTCAAAGTTTGAGCCAAACCCTGAGGCTCCCGTACGCTAACCTTCCATCAGTTTCAGTGGACTAACGGATGAATGCCTGTTTATCAGTCTGGATAACTGGGACAGCCCAGCATGTTTATAGACCCAATGTCAGCGTTGGTTTAAGTTCACTTACTTTAGTGTTTAATCAGCTTTCTTTCATTTTTAGCATTGATCGGAAAAGAAATCCAGAACCTTGGGAAACTGTGGATCCTAATGTCCCTAGAAAGGTATTGCTACATTAAAAAGTGGTATACGGGGCACCTGGGTGGCTCAGTTGGTCAAGTGTCCGACTTTTGATTTTGCTCGGATCATGATCTCAGGGTTGTGGGATTGAATCCCCATATTGGGCTCTATGCTCAGCACAGAGTCCCCTTGAGTTTCTCTCCCTCTGCCCCTCCCCCAGACCCTGCTCTCTCTGAAGTAAGTATTTTGTTTTAAAGTGATTTACATTTAGCCTGAGCTTTAGCACCGTCGTCAGCAAAATGGATTTAATACGTTTCACATTTAGAGTGCCACTTAGTGTAGTGGTGAAGGGAACGCTGTGGAGTTCTGGAAATCCTAGTTCAAATCCTTGTTCCATTATTCAAGGGAGATTTTGGACAACCTGGCCTTTCTGAGGCTCTTAGGATCTCTAAAATGGGCTCAATAATTGGGCTGTACCTCAAAGTTAAGAGGATTAAAAAAAGTAAAATACATAAAACTCTTTAGCATAGTGGCTGGCCCAGAGTACCTACTCAATATTAACTTTCATCATTATTGTAATACATTGTCTCATTGTAGCCATTATTTATCTAAAATTAATATAAGGTCTGTTGTGATAAATAACAGGAGCTCCAGGAAACGGGAAACAGGAGTGGCCTTTTCTTTAAGCAAAATCAGCTAATGGTCGCAATAGCAAAGATTTTTTAACATTTGAAATATTTTTTTTTAAAGATTTTATTTATTTATTTGACAGAGATAGAGACAGCCAGCGAGAGAGGGAACATAAGCAAGGGGAGTGGCAGAGGAAGAAGCAGGCCCATAGTGGAAGAGCCTGATGTGGGGCTCGATCCATAACGCCGGGATCACGCCCTGAGCCGAAGGCAGATGCTTAGCCGCTGTACCACCCAGGTGCCCCAACATGTGAAATATTTTGGAAATAAGTAACATTGAGTCTGTTGGAACTAACACTACTTAGGTCTGTCAGGAAATCTTTTTTTTTTTTTAACAAAACTTTCAAATAGCAGAGTTTGACCTAATGAAGGACATTTAGAATCTTTAAAACTACCTGCATCTCTAAGCAAAATAAGTCAGAGCAAGACAAATACCATATGATTTCACTCATATGTGGAATTTAAGAAACAAAACAAATGAGGAAAGGGGAAAAAAGAGGCAAACCAAGAAACAGACTCTTAACTTTGGAGGACAAACTGGTGGTTACCAGAGGGAGCTGGGCGGGGGATGGGGGAAATAGGTGATGGGGATTAAGGAGTGAACTTGCCATGAGCACTGAGTAATGTAAAGAATTGTTGTATGCCTGAAACTAATATAACATTGTATGTTAATGATACTGGAATTCAATTTTTAAATTAAAAAAAAAAAAAACACAGCAAAAATCCCCCACCTACATCTCCTAGATCCTGGGGTAATAGAAAACTTGTGAGGATAAATGAGAATCTCTGAATTTGAGTTTTTTGGAAGTCAAGGACTGTCCACAGCTCTGCCCCTTTTCCCTTATTGTATAACTTAGATCGTTTGTACCGTTGCTGAGTAATTACAATGAGAAAGTTTGGTTAAGAGCCTACTATGTGCCAGGCTCCTGTGCTGGACCATTACACATGCATTCATCGGGAGCAGACACACTTTTTGAACTTACTGTTCACATAAAGCTGTGGGAAACTTAGAAATCTAGAACCTGTTATGTGAAAGTGGGCAAATACATATGACCTTTCTTTCTGATCCTATAACACTCAGGAGCCCAAAGGCTATTTAGAGCCCATATTACTGTTTTGTGCATGTTTTTAGTGATGGAGAGAGATGGTTCTTTGACTACATATATTATGGTGATGCTCTTTCCAAAGGGAAGTGTGGACAAATCCCATAAAGGGATGTGAGGACGAAGGACAGATCCTAAAAAAATTTGTGTTTTCCTTCTTCTTTTTTTCCCCCCAAGCTTCTAACAATCAACCAACAGTGGAAACCCATTGAAGAATTGCAGAAAGTCCGAAGGGCCACCAAGTGACCAGCCCTTGCTTCTTTCTTCCAAAGAATACTCTATGAATCTAGTGGAAACATTGCTGCACAAACTAGATGATGGATACCAGTGTGTGGAAATGCTTCTGCTACATTTTTAGGGCTTGACTACATTTTTGGGCTCTGGATAGGACTTACAAAGGCAGTGTAGCAATAACCACATAGTTCAAAAATAAGTTTGTGTTTATTTTCTTGTAAATTTAATTTTACACATTGAAGTTTTTATGTTTATGATGCCCGAATGTTTTCCTTAAAGTGTATAAAGATTTGTAAACTAAATTGTCTATAATAAAATACTACTTGTGCGAGATTTCTTAAAGATACATCTTTAAATGGAGGAGAAAGCTCTTTTATGGGAGAAAAACACATTTTGAAGCATGGAGCTTCATTTTTAAAATATTACACAGTGCAAATTTCTGTGTAAACTTTTCTTGCAAATGTACTCATTCACCGGAAATTTATTGAGCCCCCTGCTGTTAGCTGTGCACCGTTCTTGTGCCGGTGAGATAAAGCAATGAATAAAACCAAATATTGGAGGGAGATGAATAAAAAATGGTGAGCACAATGAGGAAAATGAAGAAGATATAGGGGATGAGACTTGCAATGACAGGTGGTCTTGGAAGGAAGCGCTGGGATTATGGTGGTGAGTAGGAATGTGGGGCATGCCAAAATGGGCCCTGCAGATGCCAAGGCTAACAGGTGCTCTCGTGAGGGCTGGGGAGGGGGGAATGGAGAGCTTTGTGTGCACTCTGTAGGATGGGGCCACTTCACTCTGGCCAATGATGACTTGAAGACTGAAGGTGCAACCAAACCCAGCATGCCCTTGGGTTCCGCCTTGACTCTTGTTAAAAATGGGACCGAGTAGGAATTGCTTTCCATTACCTTTTTTTTTTAATTGAGATATAACTCACATACCATAGTATTCATCGATGTAAAGTGCACACTTTAGTGGTTTTTAGTATATTCACACAAAGCTTTACAACCATCTCCTCCATCTGACTTGAGAATATTTTCATCCCCCCAAAGAGAACCCTGTACCCATTGGCAGTCCTTCCCTCATTCCTGACCCCTCTGCTCCCAGCCACAGACAAACATTGATAAACTTAGTCTTTATGGATTTGCCTGTTCTGGACATTTAATATAAATGAAATCATACATTATGTAACCTTTGTGTCTAGCTCCTTTGATTAGCATAATGTTTTCAAGATTCATCCATGTTGTGCCACGTATGCGTATTTTATTCCTTTTTATGACTGATTTTCCACTGGATGGCTATGCCAGATTTTGTTTACCCATCAGTTGATGGACATTTGGACTGTTTCCACTTTTTGGCTGTTATATAAGTAATATTGCTGTGAACTGCCACGTCCATGGTTTTGTGGAGCCATATGTTTTCAGTTCTCTTGGGTATATATCTAAATTCATCAACTCTTTTTTTTTTTTTTAAAGATTTTATTTATTTATGTGACAGAGACAGCCAGCGAGAGAGGGAACACAGCAGGGGGAGTGGGAGAGGAAGAAGCAGGCTCATAGCGGAGGAGCCCGATGTGGGACTCGATCCCGGTACGCCGAGATCACGCCCTGAGCCGAAGGCAGGCGCTTTAACGACTGCGCCACCCAGGCGCCCCTCATCAACTCTTTTAAATAACGATAAATGCCTTTAAAATTTTTCTTTCTGAATATAATAGAAATCTAAGAGAAGGGCTATCCTCTCCCCTTCCTGGCAATAAAAAATAACCAGCTCTTGCTAGAGACTTTAAGCCTCTCAGACCATTCCTCCGACCTCGGTGACTCCTTAGCACCTCAGGGTTTCCCAGATGAAAAGCTCCAGTGGTTGATCTCAAGGTAGTCCACATACCAGCTGGAAGCACAGTTTTATTTGCTTAGGTTTTTAAAGTGCAATATAGTGCCATTTAGGCAAATAAAAATGAACAGCTTTGTGAAGGCTAGCCAAGTAGGAGAGCAAACTGTAGGATGTTTCATGAAGGGTAACTGTGGCTTTTAACTTCAAAATGCAAACTTGACTGAAATGCGGTGGCTTTAAGGGGTGAACGTGGCAGTGGAAGGTACCAGGCAGCAGGTTTGGGAGGGAGAAACCTTAAGAGCAATACTGATACTTAAATTTCAAAAGATTTATTGATTTTCCTTTTGGTTGTGTTCTTAGCATTTGCCCCAAATATTTTATTTTGAAAAATTTCAGCTATGCAGAGAAGTTGGCAAATTAGTACAAAGATTACTCATACTTTTTATCAAACATTTTGCCACATTTGCTGTATCTCTCTGTATATTATTATGTTCCATTAAAATGAACTCTTTGAGGGGTGCCTGGGTGGCTCGGTCAGTTAAGTGGACAACTCTTGATTTTGGCTCAAGTCAGGAGATCAAGCCCCGTGTCAGGCTCCATGGAGCCTGCTTGAGATTCTCTCTCTCCCTCTCCCTCTGCCCCCTGCCCGCCCCTCGTGTGCACATGCACGTGGTCTCTCTTTCTCTCTCTCTCAAAAATAAATAAATAAAAAGAAAATGAACTCCTAAAAAATAAGTACAGACCTCATAAAGTTTTTTATGCCTCGGGAAAGGACATTCTAGCTGACTGCAATACCGTTACCATTCCTGAAAAGATTCACACGAATTCCATAACATACAATCCATTTCCATTTTCTGTAACTGTAATGTCCTTTACAGCTGCATTTTTATGTCCAGAATCCAATCCAAGATTCACTTGCTGCATTTGGTTGTTAGGTGGTTATGCTGAGTACTTGACAAATAGTGGTCATAAGCAGGACTCCAAAGGAGCTTGTGTAGAACGGCTATCCCAACAGAGTTTGATCTGGATAAGATTCCCTTGGATGTGGCCTTTGAATTTTTTCAATTTGAGATATGATAATAATTTCATATAAATTTAAATAGTTAAGAAATTGCCCCATTATGGAGCGTTCACTATGCGGTAGGCATTGTGCTGGCCTCAAGAATCTGACGTAGGAAAGGCAGACGCACCTATGAGCGAATCAGAGCGATACAGGGACAAGATACAGGAGAGAAATAAGCACGAGGTACGAAAGAAAGCCACCCAAAGAAGGTGGATTCTTGAAAAACCAATCATCGGAAGTTAGCAGTTCAAATGAGGTAGAAGTGCGTATTTGCCAGGGCATAGAAGGCTAAAATAGCATGTCTTCTGGAAACTTGAAGTTGTTTAATATGTGGAATTTAGTATTGGAGTGTAGAGTGGGATAGATGGAATGTGTAGGCCCTTTTATGCTGTTAGCGGGCAGGCACAAAGGGACCAGAAAGGGTTTAAAGTTGTGGCAGGAGGGAATACAGTTTACTGACGGGAGTGTCGGCTACAGCGAATAGGGTAGGGCGTGCACACTGGCGCGACTTCTTGGCTGGAAGCCAGAGAGCAGCTGCTGTGGGTGCTGGTCCAGGGAACAGGTGGTGAGGACCTTAGCTAACCAAGGCAATGGCAGAGGGAATAGAAAAAAGGAGGATGCGTTTGAGAGCCACTGGTGAGAAGACCTCAAGGCTTATTGAATGTAGATGGAGGATGTCCAAAATGACGGCCCAGTTTCTCCCCGGGGTAGGTGGGTGGGTTGTGGTGCCAAGGTGGAGAATATAGGAGGAAGAAAGTGGCATGTTGCAGGGAGGGGTAGATAAGGAAGAAAATGAGTTAGACTTTGAAATTGTTGCGTTTGGAAGTCCCGTGAGCTGATCTAGGTCGATTACTTCTGGAGAACTGCGAGGGGTGTGAGCTGGAGACAACCCAGGGGATGCTGAGAGCAACGGCGTGGACAAGGCAGCCTGCCGAGCGCTGAGGGCGTCAAAGCGAGGTGAAGCTGCGCAGAGAAGAACGTCCCCAGGAAACAGGAGGGGCAGAGGGGGAGGATCTGGTCCCAATGGGTTCTGAGAGAAGCGGTTGCAGGGATGGGGAGGGGGGACCCAGGAAGTGCGTCCTGGGGCCCAGAGGGGAGGAGCACTCTTCCAGGTTAGATTTTTCCAGTTTGCAATTAAACTAAAGCCCAGAGTCCTTTCAATTTTAGGCCTTCAGCCTTAAGCAAACATCTATAATTCTCTCTTATGTGAAAATAAGGTGTGAAGAAAGAAATAAAGTTAAAATCACATTCCATATGACCGGAAACTGGCGTGAGGTCTAGTGAAAATACTCGTTCATCATTTTTTTCCCCCTTGAGAAGCTTGCCTCACAGTTCAGTTGAGACTTTCTGGTAGAGAGTAAAATTACAGGCTCTGGAATCAGACTGCTCTGCCGCTTCACTTATGTTGCTTTGGACAAGCCTCAGATTCCTCAACGATAAAGAGCTGGGTTAGTTTTTACCCGCTTAGGTTAGTTGTGAAAATTACGTGAGGCAGTAAAGTACCAAGACTGGTATTTCACGGGGACAGCACTAGTTGTTCAAAAAGTGTTCCCTCCTTCTCCTTCTCCTCCTCCTCCTTCTCCTCTCCTCCTCCTCCTCCTCCTCCTCCTCCTCCTCCTCCTCCTCCTTCTTCTTCTTCTTCTTCTTCTTTTTTGTTTAATTATTATCTCTGTAAAGTGGAAGGGTCTTAATGTATTTAAAATTATATTCTCCTGTAGGTGGGAACATGCCTGTTTGCAATTCACACATCCCTCCCTCCAGTGACTGGCCACCTTGGGTGCACAGCGCCCCAGTTACAAACCTTGGTGAGCGCACAAACACGCCCATAGATAAATACATCTCACCTGGGCTCTCTCCTACACAAATACCTAGCTAGAGATAAAAACCCCTACATCTATGCCCACATAGATGAACCACATCCAGAAAACACATAAGAACAAAAATATTTATATTTATATAATATAAAGGCACATCCTTAGAGACAACAAATGTGTGTATTTTAATAATCACTATATTCACGCAAGTACATTACCTATATTTTCACACTCAAAGTGATGATATGGGGTTTGAAAAAGAAGGCAGGGGGAGCTGAGTGCATGTACCCAAGAGAGCTATAGAAATCAAATTCGTTTTTCTGGTCATCGGCCCTTATAATATCTTTTCCCCATGCGTGGAAAGTTGTCTCAGGTAATTATGCCATTTTTCTCTAGAAACCAGAGTTTTGTGTTTGGTTTCGATGGTGTTTTATTCCATCATTTGCCCGTGTGCATACGACTTAGCTTTAAAATAAGAATTAGAATAAAATTAAGGAAAACCCCCAATTTTAAAACTCTTGCAGACTTGCAGAAAGTTGCTAAAACCAACTTTCTCATTCCCTTG
Organism: Ursus maritimus; assembly: GCF_017311325.1. Lineage (NCBI taxonomy): Eukaryota > Metazoa > Chordata > Mammalia > Carnivora > Ursidae > Ursus > Ursus maritimus. Next base: position 11,226,734 of record NW_024426119.1, on the reverse strand, counting down.
GCATGACTTACAATACATATATAATAAAGTACTGCTTATTTGGAGAGTGGGCATGCTGTTTAAAAAATTAAACTTCACTTTTTTGTATTTACATCAAGTAGATGTGATTTTTCCTTTCCATAGCTGTGTGTAATTGTGAAGTTGATACTATTCCTCGATGTTTGTTAAGGCTATGTTGCCTCGGGAAAGTTAGCCTGACTTATTTTCTAATACCTTTGCTTATCTGAATTTTCCTTATCCACATAAATGGAGAAATGGATCTGTACCACAAGGCAAACGGGGCCTGTTGTTTGCTTCTTATTTGGAGACAAGTTCATTGAGTCAACCACTGAGCATTTCTCAGATTTTAAGTGTTTCAGATTTTTTTGAAGTGGCACCATTTATTTTATTTTGTTTTTAAGATTTTATTTATTGGTCAGAGAGAGAGAGCGCGCGTGCGCACAAGCAGGGGGAGCAGCAGGCAGAGGGAGAAGCGGGCTCCCCGCTGAGCAGAGAGCCAGCCCTGGGGTTGATTCCAGGACCCCGGGATCATGACCTGAGCTGAAGGCAGACATTTAATTGACTGAGCCACCCAGGCGTCCCGGCCCCATATACTTTTACAATTATTTTTTAAATTAAGGTATCGTTTGGATATAATAAAATAGGTCTTAATGGTTCAGTTAGAAGAGGTTTGATCATTGTACACGTCCATGAAGGCATCATGCGAAAGAAGCTACTGAACATTTCTATCACCCCAGAAAGTTCTCTTGCGGCACTTTTTATTTATTTATTTATATGTATGTATTATTTATTATTTTATTTTCTATTTGTTTTTTTATTAACAAGCAAAATAATATTTAAAAAAGCAACAACGCAAGACCAACCACCTTCAAGTGGTTGGAACAGCGATGAGTCAAACTGCTGCTGGAGTTCCCGGATGTCGCCGGGCCCGCGCTCTCTCGCTGCGAGGCAGGACGCAGGCGCGTGACTGTGCGTTTAGGTGCGTACGTGACCAAGACACGCCAGAGAGATGGGAACCCCCGGAGAAGACAAAGCATGCGGCGCTTTTCCTCAGGCGATCCCACAGCGCTCTGCCCTCTTCGTCTGGATCCTCTGCGGTCCCTGTTCGAGCGGAGCTTGTGACAGTCCCAAATCGCTCCTTCCTCTTTTTCCGCTTCTCATCATCTTCAGGCTTTCTGGAGATGATGCCAACCAAATCTTCGAGCTCTTCTCTTCAGCTGATCCGGGTTAACCATAGTCTTCGCGTCCCATGACAGGCCTTTGAATTGAACTGAAGAAATCCGGGCAGCCTTCCTACTCTCCAAGCTCGCTGGTACGGAACCGTCGGCTCTCTCCTGCAGCCTCTCCGCCTGTGGTATCTCAGAAGTCATTCTGACCCCCTTCTTCTCTGCTGCCACCTCAGCAGCCGTCTCGGGGTTCATCCTCTTGGACAGGTGGTTCTTCCCGTTTCACCTCCACTACGTCTTCATCTGCCTCCTCCTCAGCGTGCGCTTCCAGATATGCCGGGAGCATGCTGGTGAGATCTTGTCTTACTCCCTTGGTCTCCAAACCACGAGCAAGACATTCTGCTTTAGTTCGGCAGCTTGCAGTTCCACCATCTCCGCTGCCATCTTGTTACCCCTCCAGTCCCCCCTTTTGTGGCACTTTTTAAATTAAAACCCACGGAACTGGGGCACCTGAAGGGCTCAGTGGGTAAAGCATCTGAGGCTTGATTTTGGCTCAGGTCATGATCTCAGGTTTACGGGATCGGGCTCTGTGTTCAGCAGGGAGTCTGCTCAAGATTCTCTCTCTCCCTCTGCCCCTCTAGCCGCATGCTCTGTCCTCCATCTCTCTCTCTCTCTATATATGTATATATAATATAAATAAATAAATAAAATTTTTTTAAAGATTTTATTTATTTATTTGACAGAGATAGAGACAGCCAGCGAGAGAGGGAACACAAGCAGGGGGAGTGGGAGAGGAAGAAGCAGGCTCATAGCGGAGGAGCCTGATGTGGGGCTCGATCCCAGAACGCTGGAATCACACCCTGAGCCGAAGGCAGACGCTTAACGACTGCGCCACCCAGGCGCCCCTAAATAAATAAATCTTTGAAAAACCCCCACCAAACTGTACACTCAAAAAGGGTGAATTTTATGGTATATGAATTATTGCCTCCCCCTTCAAAAACAAAAAAGAATCCACTCCACATTAACTTGTGATCTTACCTCAAGAAATAAGGCAGGTTGACGTATTTTTTTCCCACCATATGAGGTAATCCCTTACCCTATAAATTACATTTGATTTGCTTTTTTTTCTGGAAACAAGAAATTGGACGTTGCTGAAGATTGTAAGAAACACACTAACAAGGTCCCTTGGACCAGGGCTTCTAGTTCAGTCTGTCCCTGCAGGGGCAACAAATAGGCTTCCCTACGTGCAGAGACCTGGGAGCAGAGTCCGGGCGCCGGGTTTACCTAGTGTCTAAGCGACACAAACATTACCCCCCACAGAGGAAGGGCCCCGGGGTACAAGAGTTACCATAGCAACAAGACTATGCTGGCAGTAAATCCTCTCCGGGGCCAGGCTGTAACCAAGTGAAGCAGAAGTTAGGTTGACTTCACAGCTGGGTTGGCATATGCTTCCCCGACTGCGCTGCCACGGGTGTGTGTGAGAGCTCGGCCCGAGAGCCCGGAACCCGCCATGTCACCGGATCCAGTCCTGCACCAGCAATCTGCCTCATTCTCTCAGTAGAACAGTGGTTCTCAGCTGTACATCAGAATCTCCTGGAAGGCGTGTTAAATGTGGATTGCTGGGCCCTAAGCCCAGAATTTCTGCTCTGGTGTATCCAGGGTGGGACCCAAGCACCTGGGTGTCTAACACGTTCCCGGGTGAGGCTGGTGGTGCTGGTCCGGGTGCCACACTTTGAGCGTGGTGTCGAAGCTCTTTGCTCCTTGTAACATTTGGTAACTCGTGGGGAATTCTGCCAGGGGCTGAGCCATGTGGAACTCTTGCTCTCAGGAGAGCAGGTCAAGCCAGGCCTGGAAGACCCGGGTGGGAACGCCTCTCCCAGCAGGGCTGCGCTGGCCGCCTGCTCGGTCACACTGGTCTGCCACTTAACCCGAGGAGCAGTGCATTTATCAGGCGTGTGGGTAGATGCTTGTGCCTTTGAGAACGTCCTCATTTCTTTGCAGAGGTGACACCACTGACCACCCTTATCAGGACCGATGGTAGCGGTTCCTCCAGGGACAATTGAATCGCATGTTACTGTGGCTGCCCGGCTGACACAGTGGGCCAGGAGCAAACAGACAGGTTCTGACTCCAGGTTCTGCCAGTCAAGAGCTGGGTGAATGGGACAAGCTTCCTAACTTCTCGGAACCTTGTTTTGCAAAGGGAGATTCATCTCAGGAGTAGGCCTGTGTGGCAGGTTAATATTTAGAAACGTTTTCACTGTGCTATTACATGGCTGCCTCATTTCCTCATTGATCTGCTCCCCTCCAGTTGTAAGCAGGGAGCATTGCTTGCCTCAGGGGGAGGGCTGCAGGTGCGAGCACCCACCTACTCCCAGGGCAGTCAGTTCCACTGGCAGCAACGGCATCACCTGGGACTGTGCCCCAGGCTGACTCAGTCTGAATCTCTGGGGTAGGGAAGGCCCAGGAGTCTGTGTTTTAACACATAACCCTTCAGGTTATTACACACAGCTAAAGTTTGAGAAGTTCTGGTCTAGAACAAAGAAGTTTCCATGAAGATCAGGCTTCAAAATCCATAGCCAAGGGGCGCCTGGGTGTCGTAGTTGGCCAAGCCTCTGACTCTGAGTTTTGGCTCAGGTCATGATCTCAGGGGTGTGAGATGGAGCCCTGCGTTGGGCTCTGCAGAGCAGCGAAGAGTCTGCTTGAGATTCTCTCCCTCTCCCTCTGCCCCTCCCCCATAAATGAATGAATGAATGGATGAATGAATGAATGAATGAATACATCTTTAAAAAAATCCAGAGCTGAGACCACAGCCCGCAAGCCAGGGTGCGTATATGTGCGACATGCTAGGAGAGAAAGGGTGTTTCTTTGGCGGTACAAAGCTTGAGAAACAGCACAGAGCTTATGTCCTAAGCCATGGAGTCAGGAAGAATTTGTGAGGGTGTAGTAGCTATCTGTACATCCAAAAGGAAAACCAATTTGATTGGCAGGAAGGAGAGAGAATGAGAGGGGGTGAGATTAGATTATTTGAGGGCCCGTGGTATTCCCAGCCCCCTTCTCAAAGACCCTCAGGAGGCCTGGCTTGCAAAGGCTTAGGAGGCTGGTCAGACCCTCCCCGGAGCTTAAAGGAAGAGGCAGACAGGAGTTAACAGTCAGAGGCACACAACCTGGGGAGAAAAGTCAAGACTGAGAAGCCATCATAGGGCCACTGGCACCCCATGTTACTGAGGGAGTAGACATGGAGAGAAGCCAGTCAGGAGAGAGAAAGCGAGCTGAGCAGAAAGCCAGAAAGAAGCCACGCTGACGAGACAGCCCCTGTCCAGCGCCAATAGGACCATTAGCATGAGCCAAGAGCCCTGAAAAGCCCTGAGGGTGGCTCAGACGCAAAGCCTCCAAGGGAACAGGCATCAGCCATCTCCCGATGGTTGACAGTTTGGTCTCTGAGCCTCAGCTGGCTAGTCCCAGGGTCACTTCTCCAGGCCTGCCCTGGCCCTCGCCCTGCGCTGCCCCTGCCCAAGTTTCCATCTGGGGGCATCCCCTGTGGACCTTTGGCTCTAGAGGAGCTGGCACTGAGGAGGGCGTCCCCTCCGGTCCTGCGGCTGGAGAAGGGGCCTGGGAGGGGTCTGGGCTGCACTGCCCTGCACTGTTGGGCAATCTGGGCGTGTCCCGAGGTTCCTGGAAAGTTGGCTCATTTCCTCCTCCGTGAGGTCAGTTTCAGTTTAAGCTGCTTTGCATAAAAAAACAAAAATCCTCTTTCCTCTTGACCGGAAAACATGGAGCCTGAGTTGGCATTGAGTAAGGATGGGGCAGTGAGAAGACTCGGGTTTTCCTCTTGTTCTTCAGGACCGGGGGAGGGGGAGAGTCACTCAACCAGGCAAGGTGTGCCTGGAATCTTGCTAAGCAAACTCTGGAACATGGTCCGTAATCGTTGGTGGATTAATGGGCAAACCTCTTCCTCAAACCTTGTCTGACTCCTGCGCAGACCTGCCTCCCTGCACTGCCACAATCCTGTGGCCCTTTTCTTCAGAAACCTTATCGCAGTGTCATTGTATGTGGATTTGGGAAATTAAGTTCTTCCCCCACCAAAGTGGAGCTCCGTGAGGAGCTGGGTGTTTTGCTTGCCGTGGACTCACTAGCAGCTGGCATGTGCCTGGCACACAGCAGGCATTCGTCATATATATTTGTTCAATAAATGAGTACTTAAAATGCCCAAGGTTAAGTATGCCAAAGGTCAATTATGGCATGAGTCTTTGCAAAAAGATTCGTCACTGGGCTTCATCATTCCGAAAACATTTGAGGAGCACCTGCCACGTGCCCTGTCCTGCGCTAGGTAACACGGGGAGGGCCTACACAAGGGTGAAGAAAACAGGATCTCTACCCATAAGAGTAAGGGCAGGCTGGGGGTGAGACCCATCTTGTGCTGTGGCTGCTCTCATGCCTTCCTCTGTTGTCCTCCTGTAAACAAAGCTGTTTCCCCTATGGCCGTGGTGGGGTGAAGCCATGAGGCACATCCTAGCCCCCAAGATTAGAAGACCAGACTCTGAGTGATGGCTTCTCACAGTCGGGCAGAAGTGAATCACGACTTGGAACTAGAGAGGCAGGAAGTCCAGCATCGGGAGAGATCTCAGAGATGGTCCGAGTCTGTTGTCCCTGGACCCTCCAGGTAGGAGCCCAAGGGACTGTGTGAATTCGGGAAGCCCCAAGCTTGCTGTATCGAAGAGCTGCCCCCCAAGTGCTGTGGTACAGATCAGATGAGATCGTGCTGCCAGCACCTCTGTGAGGAACAAGGGGCTCGGGGCCCCCAGCAAATGAGGGCAGTGTCCTGTAGACTCCGTATGCCTATGCCATGCTGCCAGTTTCCATCCCACCGGGCCCTGGGCCCCTAAGAGGGTTCTGGGGCAAGGTCATGCTCCCAATTAGGCAAGATGCCGAGGTCACTGTCTGCTTTCAGTATTTGTTCCCTGAGTCACCGCCTGGGCTTGAGAAGGGAAAAAACCCAGCTTGCTGCCTGCAGCCGCACGGCCTGGCGCCGCTAGCTCTGGGGATCCTCACGGTGCCTTGGAACCTACAAGTGCAGGGGCTCCAGTGGCTGCTGAGTCTGAGTTGTCAGACGGTGGGCCCAGGAGCCCTCTCCCCACTCTACCGGGACGTGTGGGGGTGTGTTTCCATCACTCTGGCCTGCAGCCCACCAGCCATCACCAGGGCACTCACATCAGCTATCTTCAGTGTGACCCACAGATCTTGGCTCCTTCATACTGAAAGCTGGGTGGCGGGCAGCCTGGAGAACTCATGCCCCCCTGCCCCCACATGGAAACCATGGAATTTCCCCAGTAAGTTGTCTTTGGCAACTCCAGTGCTACAGGAAGGTCAGAACTGGTGAGACATCGAGTGAATGCCAGGGAGGAAGTGCCAGCCCCGCCTACATCGTCTGGGGCCCCTCCCACGGGGACAAGAAAGCTCCGTGTCTGGAGGAACAGGACCCTGACCCAACCAGGAGCATCTCCACTGCAGGTGGGTCTCCCCTTACACACCGGGCGCTGGACTCCCTCATTTCAGCAGGAGTTCCCAGTGCTGTCTGCACATCAGAACCCCCGGTGCCCAGGCTGCACCCCACATCAATTACATCAGAACCTCTCGGTGGGACCAGGGTGGGCACCCGTGCTCTTCAAAGCTCTCCAGGTGCTTGCGGCAGGCAGACGATGTTGCAGGTCATGAATTAAGAAAACACTTATACCAGAGCTTTATGTTTGGGCATGTGGCATTTGGGGGCAGCCTGGGCTCAGGTCCTGCCCCCATGACTTACTAGTTATGCCATTGCAAGTCTTCCCACTTGTGAAAGCCTCAGTCTCCTCATCTGTGTAGTGGGCATAATAATAAAAGTGCTTATGTCGTAAAGCTGACAAAGGAATAAATGCACTCACCTGCTTACACCAGGTCAGTCAGGCCAGTCATTTCCTTCCAACTAGTCTTCTTCCCTGCCTCTCTGTACCCCCAAACTGTAAATTCCTGAGTCTACTCCAGCTTTTGAGTTTCTAGTACCCTGTTCAGTGCTTTGCACGTAACAGTCCTCAATAAATATGGGTTGAATCAATGAGCTGGAACGGGATTCTTGTGTAACATTGACACTGGCTTCCTAATTTAGCTCTGGAATAAATCCAGGGTCCATATACAGATTTTGTTTAGCCATTTATTCCTTTTTTTTTTTTTTGAGTGTCTACTATGTGCCAGGCTCTAAGAATTTGAAGATAAAGACACAAGTGCTGTCACTGAGGAGCTGAGAGTCTAGTGAGAACACAGATTCATGGGCTTGTGTTTTCTTTATTATGCTATAAAGGTGGCACGGATGTCCTCCCAGTACCCTGGGGGGGAGCAGGGGGAAAGGGGACATGTCTGCACGGAGGATGGGACATGACCTTTGAGCTGGGTCTAATGAGAAGGAGCTTGCTCTATGGAGAGGCAGGGAAGGGCATTAAAGGCAGGGGGAACAAAGTCAGGGAGGCCTGGAGGGTGTGGTGTAGACTGAGGATGTTTTGCTATGAGAGGAGAGAGCTTGGGGTCGGGACTGGTGGGAGGTGAGGCTGGACGAGCAGGTTGCAGCCCGAATGGCCGAATGGCCGAGGCTTGAGGGCTGGGCTCAGAGGCCGGAGCTTTACCCTGTCAGGCAGGGAGGGCGCAGCCATGTTGGGAGCCGGGGAGGTAAACAGAGCACACCTGTGCTTGGTTTCTTTCTTTAAAGCCACCAGGCAGCCACTCCTTCCTCCGGTGAGTCCTGAGGCTGGCTGTCCCTGCAGCCCCTCCTCCTGTCCCGGCCTGGGAGAGGCCTGCCGGGTGGGGCTAAGCTTTGCCCCCACTTCTGGGTCGGAAGGTCAGATGAAGGACAGCGGGTGTGCAAGAGGGTGTAGGTGGGGCAGCCATGATTCCTGAGCGTTTCTATTTGGTGGAGGCAAACTTTCGGGGTCAGACCAGCTGGAAACGCCGGGGCGGCCTCGTGGAAGGGGCCCTGGGCTGGCTGGGAGTCGGGACGCTGCCCTTTCCGTTTGTTTGAAAGCACGACTCTGCCCTTACCGGCTCTGGGACCTTGGACACTTGATGCCCTTCAGTTTCGCCCGCTGTGAAACGCAGGGCGCGGGCCAGGTGATCTTCCAGCTCTGATTCTGTGGCAAGAGGGAGCTCAGGAGCAGCTTGGGATTTGGGGGATAAGCAGCTGCAGGTGGGAACTTTCAGACAGAACGAAGCCTCCTCCAGAGCGGGCGGGAGGCTTCTGAGAGCGGGTGGGAGCCAAGGCTCACCTCTGCTGCTGGGAGACTGGCCTCAGCGCCCGGACCCGGACTGCACGCCGGGGAGTGGAGTTCCCGGCCAGGCCCAGCAGACGGGAGCCCAGATGCTGGGGTGAGGCTGCCCAGGGCAAAGTGCTAGAATGCAGCTGGGGTCCAACTGCTCCAGCCCCTGTGGGGGTTCCCCTCCCTTCCCAGCCGCCTCTCTGTCCCTCAGCAAAGCGTAGCTCGGGAGTTAAGCCCAGGGGCAGATACCAGGCTCCAGGGGGTTAGGGAGGTGGGGGATAGTGGAAGGTCAGCCAGGACCCTGGGCCGAGAGCCTGAGGAAAGCGGGGCTGGGCAGCGGGTCGCTTCCCCTCCCCTCGGCTGCCACACCTCGCTGGGCCTCCGGGGGACCAGCCCTGCCTCCTGCTTAGTCATAGTCGCGGTGAAGTCCTCAGGTTCACACGCATCCTTGTTTTGAGAAATATTTCCTTATACCTTTATTAGCATGAAGCTCCACCATTTTTCTGAAAACATAATAGTAAGATAAACTTCATAGTTTTTTAAAATGCAAACACCGTTTTAGGCATGGAGGGATTAAAAGACCGGGTGGGCATTCGCACAGCAAGCACTTACTGAGAGTTGACAGCGCTGAGTCCCGAGCTCACTGTGGGCTCTGCACTCTCACGGGAGTGAAAGCAGGATCTCGTGCAACCAGCTGGAAGGTTCCGGGAAGACTCTGAGAGGGGAGGGGCCCCTGAGCTGAGACCTGGACAGCTAGAGGGATTTGGCCAACTGAAGGAGAGAGGCATTTCGGGAAAAGAAGCTGCGTAGGCAGAAGGCAGAGACGCGATTGTGGCAGGAGCAGACAGGGGACGTGGAAACGTTTCTTTTCCTGCACTCACAACAACATTCAACTATCCGTATACGTCTCTTTTCTATCTGTACCCCTGCGAGACCACAAGCTCCAGGAGAGGGAGTGGCGCGTGTTAGATTCTCTGCAGAATTCCCGCGTCCCGCACAACGCCTAGCACAGAGCAAGGGGTCGAGGAAACCGGTATTACGGAACAAGTAAATGGGAAATAATTCTCACGTTAATGTGAGATCAAGCCAGAAAGGGCTGTGAAGCTGTGCTAATGAGTTTGGATGTTATCTTGGTGGCAATAGGGAGCCACTGAAGGTTTTAAATAGGGGAACGACTTGGTCAGCGGTCAGGAATCCCTTTTTGGCTTTGCCTGGAGAATGGCTGGAGACAGAGGCCAAGTGGCAGAGGCTGGTGCCCTGAATCCAGCCACGGCTGTGGAGGTGAGGGGACTGCCCAGCCTTGAGAGGTCAGGGAGGCTAGGAGCACGTGGACATTAGGAGTGAGGGAGACTGAGGTGGCCGGCGGGGTGCCCAGACTGGCAGAGGTTTACCACGGAAGTCCCGTAAGACTGCGCACACGCCATCACCATCCTTACCTCCAGGCATTGTTATGATTTATGATGTCTTTATGTGACTCTCCGCTAAGTAGGCCGTGAGCCCTGGGGAGCCAGGAGCTGGCTCTAGTCACCTTCGCATCCCTCGTGCCTGACACAGTGCCCAGCACGCAGCACTCCTCGGTGGGTGTTTAATGGATGAAATTCTGACTGGAAATTGTACGTACAACTCTAAGGGTGGTATTACTATTTAATAAACACAGTGTGATGGGCATCTTTTAAAACATGGGGCACATGCAAGAAAAAGACATTTCAGTTTGGGGAGCAGTGTTTGGCGGCCTGGGAGGCAGGCTGGGGAAGGAAGAGGGATGTGGGAGGCGCGATGGGGGGGTGCTCCCTGGGCGGTGAGGCCTGCTGAGCAAGGAAGGCCTTCTAGGTTTGGCAGCTGACACTCAGTGCTGCCTCTCCCTGAGATGGGAGCCTGTGGGGAGCGGCAGGTTTGGAGGACTAGGCGATACGTTTGGGTATCTGTGGGACATCCGGTTCATGACGGATATTGGTTGGGGGGTTGGGGGGGGCGCCTGGATACCTCAGGCGGTTAAGCATCTACTTGATGGCAGCTCAGGTCTTGATCTCAGGGTCATGAGTTCAAGCCCCGCACTGACTCCACGCTGGGTGTGGAGCCTACTTAAAAAAGAAAAGAAAGAAATCAGGTGTCTCCAGCCATGGCAGGTTCTGGAAAGAACAAGAGTGTGGCTAGATGTGGAAAGGAGGGCCGAGATGCCCCAGAGAAAAGGACTTTTAAGGAGGGGACTGAGGGATGAGTGAGGGCTGGAGAAGCACCAGCAGCTCCTCCCTCAGCACGGGGGGGGGGGGGGGGCTGTGACTTCCTCTTGTCCCCACCACCCTCCTCATTATTATTACCCACTGTTACTGCCAGGGAGAGCCACCAGCTCCGGAGAGCCTTCCCTGAAACCACAGCTCCCCAGGGTTCAACTCCGGTGGGCCGTGCTGGACTCCGTCCTCAACTCTGTAGTCTTTCGTTTCTGCTTATCACCCTCATGACCTCCTCACCCTCCTGAGTTCCTGAGATAGTCCGGGGCACCCCCCCAGGGAGCCAGGCCCTTCCCTGCGGTGCCCTGGGGAGAGTCAAGGATGTTTGCGGGTTCCCTTCCACTTCCTCCCCTTCGGGTCTGGCTGAGAGGACAGTCCGGTCCCAGGCTGGCAGCAGCGGGGGACACCCGGCCAGCTGGCTGTCCCCCATTGCACACCAGCTTCCACAAGCTGTTGGGGGGGTACGGTGGGGTGCCAGCAAATGTCTAACAGGCACTTGGGGCAAAAAGCCCTGATGGGTGGCATTTATTGATTTCTGTGGTGTAACTATTCCCGCTGTGACCAATTTCAGGCTACTAACATGACACGGCTGAATGCAGAATTGGGACGAGACGTGCAGTGTAGAGCACACGGTATCACACTTTCCTGTAATACTCCCGCCACGCAGACACGGTAGGTGGAGATAGTCTCAAGAGCGTGTATAATTACAACCTATAATTAAGTAGGAAATGAGGAATTTTGAGTATTTATTGCTTTTTAAAATTTTTTTTAATTTTCTTGTAAGTTTTTATAATTTAATTTTTAAAATAATGGCTGTTTAACAACTGGTTTGCCACATTCCTTAGCTCTGGGAGGCAGTACAGACTGGCCCCAGCAAACCCCTAAGTGCTACCTGGGCCAGGAGGAAAGGGGGAGACTCCAAACGCCAAATTTTAGGGGATGACATTTCCACCAATGTGGATCTCCTCCGGCATCCTCTCCCTTGGGCGCCGTGAGTCTGGGTGGCAGGTGATGGGCAGTGAGCCTCAGCGTCCCTGTTTATAGTAAGACCCAGAGGGAGCAGAGCCTCAGCACCCTTCCCACCTGCAGACGTGTGCTTTCCTGGTCCTGGACCCCCGGGCCCTGTGCTTACCCAGAGCCCGGTCTCGGGACTCCTACCCTGGCAGCCCAGAGCCAGAAAGTTTGAGTGACGCAATGCCCTCTGTTTTTGAAGATGTGAAATCTCATGAAGGCTGGGACTTCCACATTGGGGATGATGGGGCAAGCCTGCTTTCTGAGCAATGAAGAAAACAAAAGAGAATAGAGCCTTTTGTGTGTTTATTATGGGCTGCAATGCAAGGTGGGTAGTGCTGGGTCTGACTGGCTGTGGGACGGAAGAGAGCTTCAGGGCTGCTAACTCAACCTGGGCTCACTTCGCCAACAGCGAGAATGAAAAGCACCGGTGAGATCACTGGACACATTCTGAAGGTGTCAGTCTTTGCCCTAGGTCTTGGTGACATCAGAGGTGATGACACGCAACAGTCTTGGCCACCCCAGGAAATGAGGCGACTCTCTAGCCTGATGCTCCTTGTTCCTGTCAGTGACTATTGTGGAGGCTGAAGGAAAGGGGTCACCTACCACATCCCAAATATGTCTCAGTCCCTGGTTGATGTCTTTCACTTGGCTAAAGGTGCCTTCCCCGTGTCCAAAATCACAGCTCATCACCAGGCGCCCTCCTAGCTCCCTCTCGGAGGAGCTGCTCTGCTTACTAGTAGTGCTTCTGCCTTCTCGCTGGGGCCTTCCTTTGGGTGTGGGGTTTATATGCTCTGCTTTTTAAGCTCAGGAAGGCTGGGACCTTGTCATTCACTCATTCATTCATTCATTCATTCACTCACTCACTTATTCATTCACTGGGAGGGAGGTTGGGGAGGAGAAGGAAGATGGAAGGTCTCTCCAAGACGGAGTGTGGGCAGCTCGAGGGGGAGCCTCCACTCTGAGTGCAGGCAGAGTGGGCCGGCCCCTCATCACCTTCGAGGCCTCACGGTTCAAACAGGTTCACCCTACAAACGCAGTTTCCATCACAGCGAGTGGGCTCGTTTCCCACCAGGTTTCTGAGACCCATCACGGCAGTTTTCAGCAATCATAAGATATAACTAATGGAAAAAAAAAAAAAAAGGAATAAGGGAGAGGAGGTGGAGAAATCTCTCTACGCCTTCACCAATCCCAGTCCTGCTGTCCTCTCAGACCCTGTGCTAGCGGGTACCTGCCTTCTGTAAAGAGTGAGACAGTATCCGAATGCCGTGCATGGTACTTATTCTTTTTTTTTTTTCTGCCTGCAGGTTACTCTCAGAGGGTATTTCCAGGATTTGGCTTGGTGCTCCCCTGCCTGAGGACAGCCTCACCCCTGCTTTTCTGCCTTCTGGTAAAGACATTTTCATTCCTTTATTCTGAGCAGAAAAGATTAATGTGTTGTTCCCTTCAAAAAACCCAGTCCTATCTGTATTCCATGTAGCTGCATAATAGTTTAAACTTTGATTTCTCACCCATTAATGTTGCTTACTTGTAAAATATCTTGGGAGATTTAGCTGAAATTCAGGCATAGTCCGTGGAAGGCTCAGATGTGGGACTAGGTTGCCATCTACTGGTCACTTCTGAGTAGGACAAAATGGAACTTGCATTGAGCTGCCTGTTCACATAGGTGAAAATGAGTTGACTTGAAAGTTAAAAGGTGGAAAAGATGCGTGCAACAACAGGTGTAACTAACAAAGGATTTGCGTCAGAGTCTGTAAAGAACTCTTAAAAATTAATATAAAGAATACAGTAGAAAAATGAGCAAGAGGGGTGCCTGGGTGGCTCAGTTGTGTAAGCATCTGACTCTTGGTTTCAGCTCGGGTGGTGATCTCAGGGTCCTGGGATCAAGCCCCGAGACAGCCTCTGTGCTCAGCATGGAGTCTGCTTGTCCCTCTCCCTCTGCTCCTCCCCCTGCTCGCACTTTCTATCTCACTCTCTCTGTATCTGTCTCTCTCTCAAGTAAATACATACATACATACATACATGTGTATCTTAAAAAGAGAAAATCGAGCAAGAGACTTTTAAGGGGGTACTTCATGAAAGAGGATATCCAATGGACAATAGATTTATGAAAGATGGTCAACTTCTTATATCTTAGTCTCTTGGGGGAGGAGAGAGGTGGAGAAAGGCCCAAGTATAGTGGAAGACTGAATATGTTTAAAAAAAAAAAAAAAAAATCTCCCGAGTAATTCAGATTTTACCCACTAGGGGGGGAAATTCACCGCAGTTTGCATCAGGGAGATGCAAATTAAAACCACAATGAACTACCACCACATCCCTCCATAATAGTTAAAACGGAAAGGCTAACAATACTGAATTGGGCAAAAACGTGGGGCAACAGGTACTCTCACACACTGCTGGAGAAAATGCAAACGGACACAACTTTGAAAAATTGTTCAACGTTATCTAAAAAAAGTTGAACATTGACATACCCTAGAACACAGCAACCCGACTCCTTGGTATATAGCCAACACGAACGTGTGTACATGGACGGGAAGAGGCGTGCAGGATTGCTTATAACAGCATTATTGGTAGTAGCCAAAAACTGGAAACCCCAAATGTCCATGAAAAATAGCCTGGATAAATAAATTGTGATATTTCAATGCAATGGGATCCCTAACAACAAAACAACAACCACAAAAACAAACAAAAAACTGGGCTTGAAAGGAAGTGAGACATAAAATAATGCGTACTTTATGATACTAGCTTATACCGTAGATGTCAGGATAATGGTGACCTCAGGCATGGAGGGTGGAGCGGGGATTGGGACCCAGCTTCAGAAGGCCTTCTGGGTTTGGTAATAGGTTTCTTCACCTGCGTGCTTATAGGAGAGTGTTGACTTAGTGATAAATTATCTTTGATTTGAGCACTTGAAAATATATTTAACACTTCAGTTATGAAGTTAAAAAGTAAAAATTCTAAAGTGGAAGTGTAGGGTGGGGTGCTTAACCAGGAACCTCGGTTGAGGCAAGAGTGTGGAAAGGAGACACCAGAAACTCAGGACAGGACAGACATAGGTGTTGGCTGTAAAACAATCCCCAGCCTATTCTGATTCTACCCTCTAGGGGATCTGCCCCCCACCCCACCCCCAGTCCTTTCCCCATGAGAATTCTGGCCTTAGGCAAGCATTCTGTTTTGACGTTTTTTTCTTTTGAATTCTTTCTGTGGGGAAAATGTCTACAGATGGAATCATTTGGTCAAAGGGTACAGCTATTTCAATGTCTTGTTTCATAAATTTTGCCAGAATGTCCTCCAGGACAACTTCTAGCAGCCCAGCATCGCCCCGAAGGGCATGTTTCCTCAGGCCTTCCAACAGCAGATTTTGAAAACAGGGTTGGTCTGTCAGGAGGTGAGTGGATAAAGAAACTGTGGTACCTCGAGACCATGGAATGTATTCGATGCTAAAAGAAATGAGCTCTCAGGCCATGAAGAGACATAGAGGAAACTGGAATACACATGACTCAATGAAAGAAACCAATCTGAGAAGTCAACATACTGTATGACTCCAACGGTGTGATGTTCTGGAAAAGGCTGAACTAGGGAGACAGTTAGTAAAAGGATCCGTGGTCCAGGAGGGCAGGATGAAGAGGTGGAGCCCAGAGGATTTTTGTGGCAGTGACCCTACTCTAGACGATACGGTAACGGAGGATACGTGTCACTATAAATTAGTCCGAACCCATAGAAGGTATAACATAAAGAGCAAAGCCTCATGTAAACCACGGACTTGGGATGACAATGATGTGTCAGTGTAAGCTCATTCACCGTAACAAATTGTCACCACTGTGACTCGGGATGTTGATACTGGTTATGTGTGTTGGGGGTGGGAAATCTGTACCTTCCACTCCATTTTGCTGAGAACCAAAAACTGCTCTGGCAAAAATAAAGCCTTAAGAGAAACCCTTGCAGGCCCAGTGAGCAGCCAGCTGAAGAAATCCTGAGGAAGCACTGTCACAGGCAGGGAAGGTCAGAGGGCAGTTCCTGGATGAGTGGAGCCCTGGGGGCGAGGGGGACGTGGGGTGTTTGTGGAGGTTGGGGGTAGCTCTGGAAGGAGACACCCAAGCAGCTGAGATAGGTGGTTACTTATTGGGGGATGGGCAGCGAGACCGGTGAGAGCCAAAGAGTGAGATGGTTGCCGTGGCGCTTTCTATATGGCTTTACATTTTGAACCTTATGGCGGCTTATGTATTAAAATTAGAGAAAGTCTGAAACCTAGGAACTTCAAAGGCTGAAATATGTCCAGTGGCGTTGTGACTTAGAAGGTACCGGGGCGGGGGAGAGATTTGGTCAGGAGGAGGCAGTAAAATCCAAAGTCGAATAAACTTGGGTGAGCAGGAGAAGCAGAGGCAGACTCCACAGGCTTGCCGCGAGGGAGGGAGGGAGGGAGGAAGGGAGGGAGGGAGGGAGGGAGGCGGTAGCCAGAGGCAGGGCCAGATCAAGGGACGTTTGCCTTGCTGTTCAGCCAGGGAGAGATTTGAGATATCTACTCAGGGTAAAGGGGTGAAAGGGAAGGAATCCAGGGGAGGGGAGGTGGAAGGCCAGGAGGCTGGGAACCAAGAGCTTGCTGAGCTCTGCCCCGGGGCCAAGCACGCTGGGGTGTGGTGAGCCCCGGGTACAGGTGAGGCCCCTAGGGGCCGCCCAGGAATTTTGCGGCCGGCCGATCTATGCTCCGGGCGGGTTGCGCAGATGGCCTCTGAGGTCCTTGCGAATCAGATACTTTCTGCAATGATGGAAATGTTCTATATCTTTGCTGTCCAGTGTGGTGCCACAAGCCACATAAAGCTATCGAGTGCTTCAAATGTGGCTAAACTGACTTAGGAACTGAATTTTTAGTTTTATTGAATTTTTTTAATGCTCAATTTTAACTGCGATATAGTTGACAAGCAATACCCTGCACATATTTAAAAAGTACAGTTTAATAATATTTGGTATGGGTCTGGCCCCCCTACCTGGGAGACAATCACCACAGCCGAGATAGTGAGCATATCTCTGAGCCCGGGGTCTCCTCACGTGCCTCTGAAATCCTTCCCTCTTGCCCTTCGCTGTTCTTTTTTTTAAAAGGTTATGTTTATTTATTTATTTGCCAGAGAGAGAGAGAGAGAGCACAAGTCGGGGGAGGGGCAGAGGGAGAAGCAGACTCCCCACTGAGCAGGGAGCCCAATGCAGGACTCGATCTCAGGACCCTGGGATCATGACCTGAACGGAAGCAGGTACTTAACAACTGAGCCACCCAGGTGCCCCTGCCCTGCCCTGCCCTGCCCTGTTCTCTCCGTCGCCAGGCAACCGCTGACCTGCTTTCAGTCAGTATAGATTCATTTGAATTTTATATAAGTGGAATTATACAATATTTCTTTTCTGTCTACTTTACTTGCTCAGCATAATTATTCAACGAGTCATCCATGTCGTGTGTATCAAGAGTTCATTCCTCTTTATCACTCAGTGGGATTCTCTTGTATGGATAGACTACAATTTTTTTACCCATTCATCTGTAGATGAACATTTGCTTCTTTCCTCCAGTTTTGAGCCAATGCAAATAAAGTTACTATGTACATCATTATACAAGTCTGTGTGTGGACACATGCTTTCATTTTTCTTAGGTATATATCTAGGAAAGCAATGGCTGTAGCAGGTGTAACTTGACAGTGTTATTTAATTTTAATTAATAATAATTAAAATTTAAATGGCCAAATGTAGCTAGTGGCTACCACATTGGGCAGCACAGTTCTAGAAGGTATCTATTATTCCCGCGATTCTGTACCAGGAGAGACTTTCACTCCTTCTCTAATATCAGAATTTATTCATTCATCATTCGGTCAGTGAAGATCTACTGAGAACCCCTTTGAGTCACTCATTGTGCTGGACACACAGATGGGACGGGGTGGGGTGGAGTGGACCCTGCCCTTGAGGTGCTTACAGTCTGGTGGGCTCCGTTTGGCTGGGTTATGGGTGTATGGAGTCCATTGAGGAGTGAGAGGAAGAACCCAGTGTGATTGTAGAGTAGAGTAGTTCAAGTCTGTTGAGGCTGTTGGGATGGCCCCACGAGGGGTGTAGGGTTAGGGTGAAGGATGAAGCCTCTCCCTCTCCTGCTGATGTAGCCTGTGAAAATCAGAAGCAAGTACAGGGATGATGGTGTGTTTGGCAAATAGGGGGCCAGTTGGTGAATTTGGTGTTTCAGGTAGTGGGGGACATTGGCTGCATTGGGAAGGGAGAGGGAGGCCCGTGCTGTGCTAGGACTAATTGTGCCTGTCCTAGGGACATGGTGGGGGCCCTACATGGAGCGATCAGCTCATGGGAACTCCCCAGAATCTGAGCCTTCACTCTGGCACCGCGACACCATATAGACACATCTCTGCTGATGTTTCCCGCTAGAGAAAAACTATTTTTAGGTCCTGATTTAGTGGGTGTGGGTGTACTGAACCAAGAATCTTCCTAAGAATTTTTAGGTCCTTCTGCTCATGACTCACAGTTTCTGCCTGTGGAGGCTTTGCCGAGAAGCAGCCCCGGGCCCAGGATTCTGGTGGAAGGAAGCGTGGCACAGTAAGACGTCCTTGAACTGAGGGCATGATCTGCACTGGGGTGGCTATGACCGACTCACTTGGGAAGCGGGTGCTGCGTCTCAATTGTGTAATGAAGTGATGACTTGGAAGTTGTTTGTAGGGTGTCAGGAAAGCTTCTAGGGAGGCCAGGCAAGCTCAGGAAACCAAAATAGAAAGAACGGCAGCTGCAGTCACGGTTCAGTGAGCACCCAGCATGTACATTACCTCTTGTAGTTCCTGCAGCAGTCCTGAGACCAGCTAACAGTAGGACCCCCCCCCCCAATTTAACGATGAAAAAACGGAGCCCAAAGAGGTCAAGTGATTTACCCAAGTTCATTCTGACGGAACCTGAATGTAAACTCGGGGTCACTTCCACCCCAGTGAGAAGAGGCTGATGGGTATGAAATGAACTGACATAAAATCTCAGATAACAGTTAGTTGCTTTCCATCCTTAGATGAATCCCTGGTGTGAGTCTACCTGAATTATACTAAAGAGCTGTGTCCAGTAGGGACACTTGCAAGTTCTCACGGAGCAGGGAGCGGGGGAAGGAGATGACAATCTGTTGAACAGCAAGCATCATGCTAGACATTTTATGGACATCAGAACAGTTCACCCCTAAGTTAGCAAGCCTGTGACATCCAGGGTGTTACCTGGTACAGCTGGGAGGTCTAGACGCGTGCTAAGATCACTCAGTAATTAAGTTCACAGAGCTGAATCTGAACGGCCACAGGCTGCCCCCAAACCTTCTTGCCATCGCACTGTGCCGCCTCTCCTTAACTCCTTGCCGATGACGTACAGGAGAGAAGAGGCAGTAAGGGCATAGCCCCTAGGGGTCTTCATTTGCAAAAAATGTTAGTAAGCCTCAGGCAGTTCTGAGGGAGGTGAGGTCGGAGTTAAGGTAACCTGTCCATCCAGCCGCACAATTACTGATGAAGCAGGCACATCCCGGCTGTGGTCCTCTTCACTGTCATCCCACCCACACCGCTGAGCGCGGGCAGGCTCCTGCTGCGGTCGAGTGGCCACTACGGACGCTCCGAGAGCTCACGAAATTCTGTAGTAGCTAATTCGGAAGGTCAGTCCCAGCTCCCTTCTCGCCAGAAGGGCGAAGAGCATGGATGCTGGAGCCAAGCTGCCTGGATTTGGGTCCCAGCTCTGCCACTTATTGGCTGACCTTGGGCAAGTTTCTTAACCTCTCCTTGTCTCAGTTTCCTCATCTGTAAAACTGGGGCAATAAAGACTCATAGGGTTGTTGGTAGGATTCCCGAATACCCGAAAAGCTTCTAGAGCAGTGTTTTATTATTATTATTAATATTATTATTATTCAGACAGTCAGACTGAGGCCCAGCCAAACAGAGTCACTTGTACAATGAGACAAGCCTAGCAAAGCTGAGACCAGAATCCCTTCTGCCTCTTACTCCAGTGAACTTGTGTATACTTTGTTATACATTTTAACAATGAGAATAAAGACTGATTTAAACTCCACCAATACTTTCAAAGTAGCGTGAGCTGTTCCCCGATTTCAAGCTAAACATAGTTCCCGTTCATCTTCTAAACATAAAGCGTCTTTGTTAAAAGACCAAGCTGTCACCAGCAAGGCTGGAACCGACAGGAGCTGGCTCGGCGCTACCAGGGCTCAGGAGAAGCTCAGGTGCTGTAAGTGATGATAACAGCTCGCTGGTAACAGCAATTAAGTTGCAGTTAATTGTGTAATTGGGGTGTTTCAGAAGGGTGTCGCATTTCTGTTGTAATCTTAAAGAGATACAGAAAATAACCAGAAATTCTTGGAAAGCTGTCCTGTAATTATACATACCCTAAGTATAAAGAAACCGATCTTTGTTATTGGGAGATGGCCAGTCTGGAGCATTTTCTTCAGAGGAGCAGTTTTATGCTAGGGTTTCAGTTACATTATGGGAAAGAGATTACAGCATTGACAGTGAGGGTTCTTAGGGCTCCTTAAAAACTTCCATGCAGAAATAGATATTTAGTGGAGGTATAATTTCCAACTGCGGGAACATTCGCACAGGCCTCCTGCGTCTCCAACACTGGATATTCACAGAGAAGACCTAGCTCCCTCCCCCAAGGGGCTTGTGGGGGATCAGACAGTGGTGGCCCCCACAGTGACCATATGGAGGAGGCGGGCACAGAGAAAGGGCTCCTAATTCACGTAGGGAGGGCAAGGAGGGCTTTCTGGAGGAGATGATGCCCGAGAAGAGTCTTTAAGGATGAGTTGGGTTTTGTGAGGTAAAGAAGTTGGGGAAATGATCTTCCAGGTAAAGAAGGGGCAAAGGAGCAGAGGCTAAGAGGTTTGGTTTGTTCTAGGAGCTGCAAGACCGGCACTGGTCAGTTAGCCAAGTTAAAAATAGATAAGTAACAGGCAGTGCATTTGCGAAGAAATTAACTTGTAGTAATAATGATGTGTTCTCAGCACTTTCACTAGGTAGCTCATTTAATCCTCATAAAAGCCACAGGAGGCAGGGACAGTTAGTGTCACTGTTTTGCAGACAGAGACACTGAGGCACAGAGAAGTTCAGTAAGTTTTCCCCAAATCTCACCGTTCGGAAGGGAGGGCGAGGACGGAAACCTAACCAGCCTGCTCCGAGTCCATACTTCTGTGTGAGCTCACAGTGGAAGCATATGTTTGGTTTGAAGCTACCTAGTAACTAACCCAGCTATCTACTAGATCTTACCCACTCCCAACCAAGATGAGGTCAGCTTTAACCCATAATTCCACGGCTTGTGGGAAGTTCACTGACTTCCTGGACATTTCTGTGAATTACCAGAGCCTTGTGTTTTTGTTGTTTCGCATGGGTTCACGTTCTCAATGTAGACTCTCTGAGCTGTGTCTTCGTCTCAATCCTGTCTTGGTGACGGCCCAGTGGTGGGCACAACCCCTTCTCCTTGATTTAGACACTCCTCCCTCTCCCCAAGCAATATAAGCATTGACTTAAGATCTGGGGGATGGCTGTGACCAGTGGGTCCCAATGTATGTTGACTGCAACGTGAAACAGCCCCTCCCCCTCACAAACAAGACCAGGTGCAGACACACAAGTGCGCTGTGCAGGGAGCAAAGCAGTGGTGGGCTGTGGAGGGGAGGCCAGAAGGAGCCCGGCCCCCGTGGCTTGGGTCCCAACCTCCCAGGCATGGCTGTGAGGGCTGAAGAATGAAGAGGGGAAAGGCTAGTGAGAACAGCATGCCGAGACCTGATTTAGTACCATTCTGGTGCCTCAAAAAGCAAGAACCCAGTTAAGAGGTAGAGTCAACTTCTGGCTACTTTTTTTGCCAAGCATCCGTATAAATTATAGAATGTCGAGTGTTCCTAAACTATTATACTTTTATACATTTTTTACTTTTATACATCTATTATCTAAAACCTGGTTGTGATTTTGACTGCATGAGTACACTGGATCCCTTTTGTATCACTTGTTTACTAGTTATAACCATATTTAAGAGTCGTCTGTGACCTTCTATTCCTGCATTATGACTCTACCTACGTGACTTTCGGCAAGACACTTAACTTCTCCTGGTCTCAGTTTCTTCATTTGTAAAATGATGATTATAATATTCATCAAAATACCATCATGAGGGTTATGTACTAAAGTGCACAGTAGTGTCTGAAATGCAGTAAAGGCTCAAAAAAAATGTTAGCAAATCTATTTCCCCTGTTAACCAAAAATTGACTGTGGTTTGGTATGGCTGACGCATGAGGGGTAGGCTAGTGGTTGTGGAAAGGCTGGAACTATCAGCGGAGAAGGAAGCACTCACCACATCAGAAGGGTTTTGTACGTCCTTACCAAGAGGATGGATTTTATCCTACCAGCCACAGTTTCTCAAGCCATCCCTAATGGGATTTTGATTTGTAGGAGTGAGGGTATGACCCAAGATGGTCGCCAAAAACATAATATTGTTTCATTTCCTGTTTAATTTGAAAAATACATAGGAATTGTGTGTTCTAGTCCATAACATGCTCAGTGGGAGGGAGGTGGTCTTCGAAGATCAATTCTTGGTTGAATGATTATAAAATGAATGGCGTCTGGAAGTAGTTTCAATATATCTTATAAAAAAAAATTTCAACCAATTGAACCAACTTTTTGAGATGTCCCAATATCAATATAATGGTATCTTAAAGATGAGGATGCTTCTCAAACCAGATATTTTTATATATGGCTAAACCACTGTGAAATATATAATACTTTGTCTTAGAGCTTTAAAAAATATGCTAGACTTTGGAAAATATTCTTACACAAAAAAGCAAAGAGAGGATGGAATGGGCTTGTGTTCAGATAATGCTGAAACTCCAGCCAAACTGTAAAATGATTAAGAGCCTGTTGGAACGAGGATTTGCCCATAGCCTTCCCAGGTGACTAGGATTTAATGAATGGAAGTCCAGGAAACTCTCATCTTTACCCCACTTCTTCATGCCCTGACTAGAATCATTGTCTAGAGGCAAATATCCCTGTAATAATTCATGCTGTCCCCAGGATTCCTCTGGGAAGGAAGCAGAGGAAAGATAACAGGAGGGTGGAGTCAGATCTGCAGTCCTAGGAAAGTCAAGGGAACAGAGGTGGTCTGTCTTGCTCTAGGGTTGGCCTTGCATTCATTGGGTCTCTGAAAATTTCCATTAAAGAAAAAATCCAGGGTGCCTGGTGGCTCAGTCGATTAAGTATCTGCCTTTGGCTCGGGTCATGACCCTGGTTTCCTGGGACGAGTCTCACATCAGGCTCCCAGCTCACCAAGGAGCCTGCTTCTCCCTCTGCTTGTGCCCTGTCAAATAAAGAAAATCTAAAAATAAAATAAAATAAAATAAAATCCTACTTTCTTACCAAGAAATAGCTCAATTCATTTTGTAGAAAAACGAACCCCCGCACACTTTTTCCATGGCATTTTGTTAAAGTGAACAGAGGTGTTAAAAACAAAAACCACCCCACACAACAAAACCGCACAAACCAACATGCAGAAACTGGCAAGTAAAACATAGACAGTAGGAATTTGAAAGTCAAACCAGAATGAATTTTTGAAAAGTTCAGGAAAGGAGACACGGAAGCTATTTTGTACCTTACAAAGTATCATCATATCTGTTGGGTAATACCCATAGGCCAGACTTTATCGTTCATGTTCTATGAAAGTAATATGAAAGCCTTAAACCAGAATGCTGCTTGAAAATGATGAGATCTTTGGTGATATTTCACTGAGGCTGGATTTTTAAACCTACTCATTAATCTTAAACAGGTGATTTATGTAGAGATGATATATAGTCATAAGGTTTCATACTTCCTGCTTATGCTTACGCTATTTCATAGCTTACAGCAATTACAATAGATCATAGTTAGAATTGAATTATAATAAAAAATTGTTCTATATTAAATAAAACTGAAATTTTGGCATAAATAAAAGAGCTCGTAAGGCTGTTACCCCAACTTAGAATTTATTTTAGCATCTGATGTGAACCAAAAAAAAAATGACACAACATTTTAGATAAATCTAGCTAGGTAAGTAATCGAATAATATCTAACATCTCACTAGTATAACTTATCTAAAACTGTATTTCATTACTATTTTCAAAAATAGATGTATCTTTCCCTAGGTGACTGGAACACTTTAAAGAACATATTTTAAAAGCCCAATAATCAATTTTCATCTTTTTTTCCTAAAGATTTTATTTGAGAAAGAGCGAGATACGGCAAGAGCAAGCACAAGCAGGGAGAAGAGGGAGAAGCAGACCCCCTGCTGAGCAGGGGACCCCCCCGAGTATTTTTTTAAGATTGATTTTTTTTTGAGAGAGAGAGAATGCATGGATTCGGGGGTGGGGGCAGATGGAAAGGGAGACAATCCCAAACAGACTCGCCGTGAGCATGGAGCCTGATGCGGGGCACAGTCTCACAACCCTGAGCTCATGATCTGAGCTGAAACAAGAGTTGGGTGCTTAACTGACTGAGCCACCCAGGCGCCCCTTCAGGAGTATTCTTAAATGACCCTGGTGTTTGGGGTAGAAGAGTGCTTTGCTAGTAAACATTAGGGCATATGGCACATAATGTTTGAAATCTTTCTACTCTTTTCCTCTTTCTGCCCCAAACTCCAAGGATATAGAAAAAAGACAAGGGGAGGGAAAGAACCTTTGGTGGCTCAGGTGACCTTCAGATTGGCCAGTCTCAGAAACTTCCAAGCAGAATCTGGAAAAGTTTGCTAAACCCATATATGCTGTTACAGCTTTAAAAGGATACAAAGGTGTCCATGAGTGGCAGGTGAACTTTTCCTATCAGCGGTCAGAGAGCAAAGATACTTGTCTCTACCCCTCAGCTCTGCCACTGCAGCATGAAAGTAGCCACAGACGACCCAGGATCAGTGAGCACGGCTGTTTTGAGGAACACTTTACACTGAAATGTAAAGTTCAACTTAATTTTCACATATTCTTCTTCTTCTTTTTTTAACCATTAAAAAATATAAACACCATTTTAGGCTCCTTGGGCCACACAAAAGAGGCTGCAGGCCAGACTTGGCCCGTGAGGCACAGTGTGCTGACCGACCCCTCGTCTACACTCCGGAGGGTCAGCACGTCATTACGCCCAGACTTCACGAAGGCCCTCACCAACCTTACCTTAGCAGGAGCCTCTCTCTTCCCTTTCTGCCATTGTGGCTGGAGCTGCAGGGATATTAAAAGTGACGGAAAAAGTTACAGATTCTTTTAATAGCTCTTTTTTTTTCTTATCTGGAAGGTTTTCTTCAGGTTTATTTCTTAAACATGTCAGAGGGCATTACCATCTGAGTTGATAAAACTAGTTAGGTTATAGTCCACTTTCCAATGCTTTTTAAGATTATGTTTTAAGGCCTACTGCTATTACTTAATAAAAAAAACCCCAGAGATTTAAGGGGGATTGTATATTTTCATTTTTTAATAAACCACACGGCAAAACAATACTTTATTTAATAAATGTTTAGGAAATTACAATTTGAAAATTGCAAATACAGTACATATACATTTACTATACTTTGATCTTAAATTACATGGGCAAACCCCAGCTTTAAAATCTTCCTAAAATCAATCATATGCAAAATACCTGGTTTCTGAAAGGGTAAATGGAAAGTATATACAATTTCTTAAACTGTGATATGGCTTACTTAATAACATATATATTTTTTAGAGAAACAAAAGCTTTCCAAATATACAGTATCTTCCAGGTGCAAAGCGGACGTACTACTGGCCATTTCAATTTTGTGGTGCAGTTACTTCAGGCTATAGTTAATTACATTATTATAAATTGACACTGTCATGGATTTAATTGGGAAAGTCTCCATAAATGTTTTCCAGTCTTACCAAAAATCAGAAAATGTTCGTTGGTCCTCACAATATGATTAAAAGAACAGCGTAAACCCTTTGTAAGCGAGAAATCAATGACAGGATGGCCTGAATGCACATACATGATTCAACACTGAGGAACTCCCCCCCCCGCCCACGACAGTTTCTTCTAATTTGCAGGTTCCTACCAACATCACAAAAAATATCCCTCACTGGTGAGGTGTAAAATAAATCGGATGCCCTGTCTGGCAAGATTCACACGACAGATGTGTAGTTAGAAATAAAACTTAATCATTTGGAAATTAGACTCGCCTCCCCTCAACACAGCATACAGCAAGGTGTCACTATTCATTTGTGACTAATACCCAACTGGCTCATGAGCTTAGCTTGGTTCAAAGACAAACTGAGCCAAATGAACTAATCTTACATGTATTAACACATTCTGTAACTTTAAATTTACTATATGTAAGGTAGAGTCAACAGCAAATTTGCCTAAAACCTTATTCCAAAGGGGCTCAAATTCTGTAAGAGCACACTATTCATTACAGTGAACCAATTTATATAAATTCATAAAAAAATAAATTTAGGGGCACCTGGGGGGCTCAGTTGGTTAAGCAACTGACTCTTGATCTCACTTAAGGTCTTGATCTCAGGGTCGTGAGTTTAAGCCCCGCACTGGGCTCCGCGCTAAGCATGGAGCCTACCGAAAATAAAAAAATAAAAGAAATTTAGCTAATTGTGCTTGTTTCAGAAGTGAATGACTACCTCTTCTAAAGTAATGAGAGTGGTGGTTTGAGAAACAAAACCAAGAGTCTTACTAGAAACGATCTTCACTCATGGTTGTAGTGTAGTCTATTTCTATCATACTTATTCTCCAAAGTTCAATGTGCAGAGAAATCTGGATCAGGAACAAGCAGCTGTTCAAAAAAAACACGTTCTTCCTCACCTAGAAATACATTTATAAGTGCTGCTTTGTTTCTGAAAGATGGTTTTCCTCACATTAAAATGAAAGGGAAGCTCACGTATCTAATCCCGCCTTTGTCTATTCAGGGAAAATTCTACGAAAAGACAGTCAATGAGGACACCTGGATTCAAGAGACAGAACCAGAACACTAAGACTTTTAAGAGCAGGAAACTTAGTTTTAGAAAATGGAAATAAAGTACCAAAATTTGAAAAGAAAACAGTAAAATAAGAGATCCTGTGATTTGGCCAACAATACTGATGGGAGCTGCAAGCTGCGAGAATCTGGGCTCACATTACACAAGGCACAGCTAATGGAAAGTGTATGTGGGAATTCCATTTGCTTGTGGTTCTGCATTTGGAAGTCCTCTGAAAGTGCCTCATTCAACTGTATTCCTCACTTGAGATTTCTAAGGCAGCATGGTTGTTAATGAAAAATAGATCTTCCCCTAAAATCAAAATGCTGCCTCTGGCCAGAGTTGTGAAACACAGGTTTTATGTATACAAGTAACTCTGATTATTTGCAAATGTTAATTAAAATACATCACACTGAAGAACTGCCCAGTTTTTATGCTGTGATCTGTTCCCCCAGGGCAAAATTAACCATGCTATGTGTTTATCCACTATTCCCCACGGCTTGTCACAGGACGGTGGAGAACTCTTCCTGTGAGGGCTGGCTGAGGGGTGTAACTCAGGGTTGCCGCTCGGCAGGTGAGGGACAGACCCCAGGCTCCTTATCAGAGGCAGACCGACCAGTCCCTGGTCCCCTGGTCATATCTGCTAAATTCACATCCTCCTTTTTGAGTTCCGTCAAGTTACAAAAAGCGAAATCTATCAATTCTCAGTCTCGCAGACCCAGCAGAGTACAAAATCTGTAATCCTTGCTACAAAAGACAAAGCCAGGAAGCTTCATGTGTACCTCACTTTACATAGAACACGGTCATTAAGATTTACAGACGTTTTCGGTGTTTCCACATTTTACAAAAGGCTCCTTTTCAATCCTCAAATGGATTTTAGACTGTTTTATCAAGTAACTTTCCAAGGAACAGATCAATATGAAAAGTAAGATATACCTATCTCAGATAAAGGAAAGTTTACAAGAAACAAGCTCAGTGGACACGGGAAACAACTACAAATATGGAAAAATCCAATAGCATATTATGCATATTCTTTTCCTTTCTCTTGCTAGGCACCCCAAAATCCATAAATGCCCAGATGTCCATTGAAATGCTTTTCATTTATTCTTATTTGCCTTCCATATTTATGAGAATTCTGATTTAAACTATTTATATACCACCCAAATTTTTGAAAAATTCATTATTTTAAATGGATTCACAGTAAGAATCCCCTAAAGTTAATTTTCAATTCAATTCAATAAACACTTACTGGTTTTGTTAGATACCATTAACCCTCATCAACCCTTTTTTGGGGGATACCATCACCTCATAATCATCTTTTAGGAAAATTCAGATTTTACCTTCGGTTTACTTATAGTGAGGTACTTGGTAGAAAGATGAAATATGTCTCCTATCCTTCTTTGATACTGTAAGCCATCTGCATGTTTATGTAGGCTTTCAATTCACAACCTGTCTGTCTGGTTCACTACTCTGAGTCTCTGAGGACCCCAGGAACCATAGCCATTCTTGGTTAAGAAACTGTCCCTGTGAAAATGGATTCCTAAAGTGCATAAAAATAATCTCAAAAACAGTTGCAAAATGGAACATGTGTCACAGCTGCCTCTTTAACACAACTGTTACCAATTAGGTTGCATTCGGTTTGCGAAGTTTCATGGTTAGCCTCCCCACACCACAGACTGAATGTTCATCCCTGTTCCTGTGCTTTAAAAAACACAAACACTAGGTCAAAAACCCTTGACTTTTTACTTTTTTTTCCAGAGTACTGTCTTCTCCCTATCTCTTTGGGCATTTCTGCTATGGTATTATTGGAAAACCTCAAAAGTATATCTTAGGGGTTTTTGGAGTCCCTGGAGAATCCCTAACCCAAACCATCAAACAGAACATGTCTCTGAAGGAGTGTGGTTAATCCACACATGAAAGATGGACATTACAAACTGACCCTTAGTCCTCCAGAGTGTTACCCCGAAAGGGCACAAACAGACTAACTGGTAAGGATTCTGGAAGCAAGGTACCAAGCAAACTTCTAGTTCTTTAAAGGATGGAGGGATCACTGTTCACATTTTGCAGTCTCCTCCTATTCTTAAGTAAATTCCATGAACAGTAAAAGTGATTTCAGGAAGACTTAAATCTGACATTCCACACTCCATCCTTACTCCTATATTTTGTTTTATATTATCATATTGTAACGAGTTTAAGATGAACTTCTGCCATTCAGAATAGTATTGAAACTATTTCCTAAATATTCCTAATGACAGTGACCACAATATGTAAAGATTTCGTTCTGATTAAGATTACAAATAACCCAAAATGTTAACTTTGAGATGCAAAACCCCATAACATCTGGAAAAAACTGTTTATAAAGTATAACTATAATAATATTAAGTTATTTGTGAAATAAAACATTTCTGAAACATAGGAATACATGCTTATTCCACTCTCTGGATAATTTCTAATACTCTCTGAAATCTGTTGAGAAATAATTTCTGTAAAAAGAGAGCTGGGTGTCAAATTCCAGAAGCTGGATGTCAAGATTACATAATAAAAAAAAAATCAGTTTTCCAGCACTGGCTTGATAAAAAATGGTCTTTAAAAAGGATTTTTAAATGCAAATACTGAATTCTTGATGCTTCCTTTAAGACACGTACTCTGTCATAATTAATGAAGTGTGGTCTTGGATTGTCTTCTTTGAGGTATCTGTAGAGTCACAATTTATTCTGTAAATGGTGTTTTGGAAACATCTTCATCTGAAAATCATGGTGAAGTCTCATTTTGCCATGAACAGAAACTCGCACTGTCTGGCTGGAGTGACTGTTCTGAGAGGACGGTGCTTGACGTGGACACAGCTGGCAGGGATTCCGTTTTCTCGTTCAGGTGTGCGCATTTATTGCTCTCAGGTCTGTGACTGCAGGATAAATAAGGCCGGAGTCCCCGAAACAGATAAAGTTAAGGAC
The DNA here is from genome assembly GCF_017311325.1 of Ursus maritimus. Lineage (NCBI taxonomy): Eukaryota > Metazoa > Chordata > Mammalia > Carnivora > Ursidae > Ursus > Ursus maritimus. The sequence continues at coordinate 11,197,139 of NW_024426119.1, read as the reverse complement.
TGGAACGCTGACAATGTGCACAAGTTCTGTCCACTTCTTGCCTGTAACTCTGAAGCTGAACAGTACATTTATACATGCCAAATGTGTTCAATAACACATGCTTTGCTTTAGACTGTACTTCCTCCCATTTAGATGAACTTCCAGGAACTGCAATGTCAAGAAAATACCATTACTATTCATTGTACATAATTACACTGACACAGGGGAGTAACAAACTTAATATACAGTGAGCCTATTTTTATTCATTTGATTTCTCCCCTCTTGAAGCTACTATTAGAGAAGTACGCTAGTTTCCAAAGCCAGGGTGGCTTCTCATTATTCTAATCCCTCCAGTCCACTCGCAGGTACAGAAAGAATGCCAGGCATGGATTACAAGTCTTTTTGCCTTTTGTACTTTTTTTTTTTTAATAAACCGATATGCATATTATTTCAATAAATAAAAAAAAAGCATCAATCTGTGAAATGACTTAGGAAATAAAAACAGATCTAGATTTTCTTATGTAGAAAAAGCATGGTAAATATACTTCATGCCTTAATCTGAAGGCAAGATCAATTTGTAAGGTCTCATCTTAGGGGCTCCTGGGTGGCTCAGTCTGTTAAGTGTCTGCCTTCGGCTCAGGTCATGATCCCAGGGGTCCTGGAATTGAGCCTCACATCAGGCTCCTGTTCATCGGAGAGTCTCCCTTTCCCTCTGCCCCTCCCCGTTTGTGCTCTCTCTGTCTCAAATAAAATCTTTAAAAAAAAAAAAAAGGTCTCATCTTAGAGATCGAAAATTCTTGCTCTGCTGTTGTTACTGGTCTGCAACTCACCTTTTGAAAAGCCTGACCCCACCCTTAAAGCAAATCTTTCCAGCAGAAAAGTCTTCCTACTTAATTATAAGCACAGATGTTTAATTCCAAAGATAAAAGTCCATCAACCCCAGCATTTACCGTCAGCAACATACTTAGCTGTATGTGGACTATGGCAGTAGGTTTTCCTGAAGTGAGAGACCAGATATTTAAATCTTCCACGGAATATACATCTTCTATTTTCATCAAGGCTTCTTTGATATAGTCTACATTCAAATGGCTTGGTACACCTATTAGTTCAGAATATATCATTTATAAGTAAAGTTAATTTTGGGGAAGAAAGTTATACATTACTGATAGAACTTTTTTCCCCCAAAGAAACCAAATGGCTTTACCAAATTCAGTTTAAATGGACACTTTAAAATATCTTAATACTTTAAGATAAACCATGCACACATAAAGCAAGATATGCATGAGATTAATAATTTTTAAAACATTCATTTTCGCTAAAAAGAAATCTCAAACCTGAATACTTCATTTAACAAATAAGCTAGGATACACAAAAAGAGAAAAGAAAAGAAAGGGAACATCCAATGATGATGAACTTGCTGTTGAGAACTTATATACTTAGACATAATATCAGTAAGTCGGGATGTTGAAAATATAACAAAGTAGCAAGTTAAATGGGAATTAAGGAATTAGTAAACCACTGAACATAATGATATCAAGAATTAAAAGAGTTGTATTTTTGTCCCAGCTCCACAGTTTTTAGCAGCATTACCTTACGTAAGCAAGTTATGTTACCCCTCTGAAGCTCAATTTCCTCGTCGGTAAATGGAGATAATGTCCACCTTACCTACTTCTCTTAGCTACTGTAAGCATCAAATGGGTAACAGAGGGGAGAGTACATCAATTCTTATATTCTATATACACATAAAGTGATGTCACCATAGCCTAAATCAGTAAAGAGAAAGGAAAAGACGTGACTCTTCCTCTAGAGTGCCCCCCCACACCCAACCTGATGGAGGGAGATAATAAACCCACAATGGGGATATTATCTTCTAGTATTATAGAGATCTTACCTTCTAGTATTATAACTATTGTGTCCCATATGATACGAAATGTTGTAAAAGCCACAAGTAATGAAAATACATATGTGCAGATGGGATCAGCAATCTTGTATTCTGGCTGAAAGGTGACAGATCAAAATTGTGTGATTAAATACCAACGTAAAACAGCAAGCCATACTGTCCCCTGTTCTCTAGCTTCTATACCAGGACTGAAGACACCTTTCATTTTAGATACTGCAAGTGAGAAACATCTTCACTCTTTCCTAGGTTGTTGCATTTCTTTTTTGGCCTTTCCTTGTAAGACCTATTTCCAGAAGTTTAATCATTTGTTCTGTTGTCTTCCTCTGTGCCTTCTCTAAATCTTCCACTCAGAACCATAGAATAGCAGAGCTGGAAGGAGTTTTAGCAGCCAAATATCTGGTGTAAGCCTCTCATATAAAAGAGGAGGGACTTGAAGCATTAATGGCAGAGCCAAGACTAGAACCCAAATCTCTGGATTTCTAGTCCAGCATACACTCCGGTACCCAGCAGTTCACTGACATGGCTTCAAACTGAGTTCTCCAGTGAAGGCAGTCCAGAAGCCAGCTACAGATAAGTTACTCTGTGAAGTGATACTATCATGTTTAGTTCTGGCAAAAGAGCTACACTGACGGCTCAGTTAAGCCCACCTAAATGCAAAATGAGTAAGGCTGGCTTTGGTATCCAGTATACTGATAAAAGACAATTACCTTTAGTTTTAATACTGAAATTAAATACAGTTCAAAACAGAAAAATTAGCAATCCTATTACCTTGAATCTTATGATGTATGCAGCTATTAGTACACCAACACTCTGTACCAAATCCCCCAAGGCGTGTACAAACGCAGCTCTCACTGCCAGGCTGTCCTGCCCATGGTTGTGTCTACACCCAGAACCTGTGGTAGGAGAATTTGAAGGCAGGGAGTGGGAATGGGAGTGGTGACCAGACTGGTTCAACAGAAACCCCATTCTGTCAAAAACAAAAGAAAACATTATTATTCTTCCTAGTATTATTGATAAAAATATTTGTTACAAATCAGACACTAATGAGGCAACATAGAACTCATTCATTTAATATATATATATATACACACACATATATATAATGTATATAATATGCACCTATTATGTATCAGGTACTGTTCTAGGTATTGGGGTCAAAACAGTGAATACGACATACATATCCTTATCCCCATGGAGCTTCTGTTCTAGTAGAGAAGGCAGAGAAGTAAACAAATACATAATATCCTGCCAGGCAATGCAAGTGTTTTGAAGAAAAGTAAAGCACAGTGAGGGGATGGAGAGTGCTGGCGGAGTGCACTCTGTCAGAGAAGGCCTGAGATTCCTTCCGACTTGGATCAAGTCAGGAAGCCTGTGGCGGTGAAAGGGTGTTCTAGGCAGAAGGAACACCAGGGCAAAGGCCCTTAGATGAAAATGTGCTCTATGTGTTTCAAAACAGCAGGACAGCCATTGTGGCTAGACTAAAGAGCAAGAAGGGACACCTGGGTGGCTCTGTCTGTTAAGCATCTGCCTTCGGCTCAGGTCATGATCCTGGGGTCCTGGAATCGAGTCCCACATAGGGCTCTTTGCTCTGCCTTTGCCTGCTGTTCTCCCTGCTTGTGCTCTCTCTCTCTGACAAGTAAATAAATAAAATCTTTAAAAATAAAGTGAGCAAGAATGCTAAGTTATGAGTTAGAGAGGCACACAGGATCATATTTAAAAGGCTATGGTAAGGACTTTGATTTTATTTTAAGTAGGAATGGAAGCCAGTAGGGCAGGGATTGGCAAACCATGGTCTGTAAACCATATGTGGCCCACTGCCTGTTTTTGTAAATAAAGTTTTATTGGGACACAGCTGTGCTCATTTGTTTACATACTAAATGTGGCTGCTTTTGTTCTCTAACAGCAGAGTTGAGCAGTTGTGACAAAAACTGCATGGCTCTCAAAGCCTATAGTTATTATCTGGCCCTTTACAGAAAAGTTTTCTGACTGCTGGTCCAAATAAGTATATAACCTAAAAATTTCATAGCTTTTAGGGAAAAAGTCTGTAGTTTAAAAAAAATCTTAATATAAAAGTTAAAAAAAAAACTTTGTCCCACTTAAATTCCAAATTATTTGTCAAACTCAGTACAATTGAGCAAATAAGGAATTTATAATTTCATCAGTGTTTTATTAACATTTATAAGAAAAATTACTACACCATATAATTTTAAAATACATAAAAATACCACTGCACATTACTGAATGCATGTATAACAGTCTCTACGTTCACAGAACTTAAAAATACTAATGTGAAAACAATATAGAGTGTATGATACCATAATGGTACACACATGTCGTCATGAAATTGTCCAAACCCACAGAATATACACCAAGAGAATGAGCCCGAATGTAAACTAGGGATGCTGTGTGGTGCTGTGTTAATGCTGGTTCATCAACTGTAACAAACGTACCACTCTGATGGCGGATGTTCATAACGGGAAGCTATGCATGTGTGAAGGCAGCGGGTATGCGGGAAATCTCGGCACCTTCTACTCAATTTTGCTGTGAACCTAAAACTATTCTAAAGAAATAAAGCTATTTTTTTAAAAAAATAGAGCTTACATTACATTAACAGCAACTCCAACTGCTGCAGTGATGAGCATTATATCTCCATTTATTTCATATTTCATATGGATAGTTCTTTGGACAGCTTCATATAGGAGGAATCCCATAAGTATATACACCAACAGCACACTAATCATAGCTGATAACACCTCTGAGGGAAAAATATAAACAACAAATATAACTGTAGCATGGTTATTACACTTCATACAAATAAAATATTGTACAATCTTTTATTTATATCTTTCCTCTGAGAGAGAAAAACAGTGTATCATTTCTGCCATGTTATTTTCCTTATTTAAAAAGTGTTTGGTAGTTTGCTCTGGATTCTCCACTAATTCATTCTCACCACTCCCCACCGTCCCCTCATCTCTTTAGGATCAAGCTGTGTATATTTAACAGACCATATACAAGGTAAAAAAAAATTATTTGTGACATACATGATCACAGACTTATTTCCCAGAAGAAGAGTACACTTACAAATCAGTAACAAAGTGAAGAACCCATAACAAAAATGGATAAAGGACACAAATACTAATACACAGAAAATTAACAGAAACAACAAATTTATCAAAATCAATCATAATACAAGATATTCAAATAAGAATGATTGTTTTTTGTCTCTTACTAAATTGGTAAATATTAAAAAGTTTGAGAATAGTCACAGTTAGCAAGGATATACTGCTGGAAGTATTAAGTGGAACTATCTTTTTGGAGAGCAGTTAGTAAAATGAATCAAAAATTTAAATGCATGTATTCCTTGATTCTAGGAATCTAGTCAATAGAACACATGCTATATATGCAAAGATACACATACAAGGTTTTTCACTGTAACTTCACTAGTATCAAAAAAATATCTAAAGACATCTTAAATGTCCACCAGAAAGGCACTCAATAGATAAAGTATGATATATCCATATAGTGGAATATCATAAAGCCATTTATGTTTAAAAAAAAAAAAGAAAAAATCAGGCAAATTGACAATCACAAGAAAGACAAAGTATTACATCTGGGAACTGGCACGAGGAGCTTGGGAAACTTAGCTTTCATTTTATTCTTTTTGGTAATGTTTGAAATGTTTTAAGTTTTACCACAAACACATATTACCTTTAGACTAAGGAAAACCAATAAGGCATGCAAGTATTCATGAATGCACTTTGACCCAGAAATTGTTATTCTTGGAATGATATACACAATCATGCTGAGTTGCACATGTGCAAAATGAGGTATGTTATGAAGCTATTCATCAAGCACTGTATATAATAGCAAACAACTGAAAACAATAAAAAAAGTGATAAGCAGGGCCCTATAACATGGAATACTACGCAGCTGTTAAAAAAGAGAGAATATATAAATAATATCTGTACATGCAATCTCTGAAAGGATATATAAAATACTGTTAAAAATGGTTATGAAGAAAATGGGTGGCTGGGAGACAGGGACGACTGCACTGTGTAGGCTTTTATATCATATAAGCTTTTACCATGTGAGTATACAGTAGAGATAATCTTATATCTTTTCAAGATAACACAATAGGGCAATGGGAAGTACTTACATTTTAAAATAATTAACTAATGTTATAACATAAAATAACTATTGACCCTCAAAATAATAAAAGCAAGAAAATACTTTTAAAGAAAATTTTTCCTTTAAAGAAACCAGACATTAATCTTGTTAAAGGTAAAACAATCTGGGAAACTATTATCTGAGTCAAGTCATTGTTCAAAGGTTCCAGGCAGTTCAAATATACTGAACTTTGATACATTTTTATTCTGATGCATAAATTACAGCACAGAAAAGTTATCTAGCAGTCATAAGCTATTTCCTGAACACATCTCACTAACGTAGCTAAAACTCCAATAAAATCCTGTGCATTAGCAAAACAAATGTTGGAATAAGACAAAATACAGTTCCTATTCAAAACCATGGTATGCCTATTTCTGACACACTGATCACACTTCAAAAGATAACATGCGGCTGAAGAAGACCGAGAAAGACACTCTGAAATACACAGAGCTGTGGAGAGAGGACCACATCAAGTGCAGACTCTCGGCAGCTTGAGGATAGGAGCAGTTCCATTCCACGTCACATTTACTGTGGCATTTGGCAGAGTGGCTGTCGTGTAGGAAGTATTTATGGATGAATTTGCTGAATGAGGTTAGTTAGGTTGAGCAAGGGGAGATGATTAAAGGCTATACAATTAAGAAGGGTAAGCTAAGTGTGAATAATAGGTTATTTACTAAATCCCAAAAAACAGTAAGTAAATTGGTTAGAAGAGAAGAATTAAGCCAAATACGAAACAGAAAATGCATGGAATTTCTCGTCTTAAGTTATAACTGCTGATCGTAAAGTACACACATATTTTAAAAAAATAACTAAAATATTTTTAAACTAAATTTCATGTACTAGTGGTAGCTTCAATTTACTCACAAAGTAAGAGAACTTTCTCTTTAAAATTGATATTTAATAAATACCAATTCTGGGGTGCCTGGTTGGCTCAGACAAGAGCATGCAACTCTTGAATCTGGGGGTTGTGAGTTCGAGCCCTACGTTGGGGGTAGAATTTACTTAAAAAATACCAGTACTTCTCAAACTCTTCCCCCTGCCCCGCCCCCGCACAGAAAAGAGAACTTTAATCATGTGTCAAGGTTGAAGCTACCAATTAGGCCACATGGTTTTTAAGATGACTTAATCAAATTGTTAATATAAAATTATAAAGTAATACTCTTTACTTATAAAAATTCACAGCTATACAAGTTAATGACATAAAGTTGTGATTGCTTATGAAAATCTAAAACCAATAATTAAAAATTCTTTCAAAACCCCCTATAATTAGGTTGACAATATTTACAGTTTTCCTGGGATAGTCAGATGTCTGTTGTCCTGGCATAATTCTTAAAAGTGCCCCACTTCACTCTCAGAAGTGTCCTGGTTTGGATGGTAAATGGTAAGTTACACTAGTAGGTATGCCAGATAAAATATTGGATGTCTAGTTAAATTTGCATTTCAGATACATAATTTTTTTTAGGGGTGCCTGGGTGGCTCAGTCGTTGAGCATCTGCCTTCGGCTCAGGGCGTGATCCCAGCGTTCTGGGATCGAGCCCCGCATCGGGCTCCTCTGCTGGGAGCCTGCTTCTTCCTCTCCCACTCCCCCTGCTTGTGTTCCCTCACTCTCTCGCTGTCTCTCTGTCAAATAAATAAATAAAATCTTTAAAAAAATAATTTTTTTAGTATAAGTATGTCCCATGCAATATTTCAGACACACTGGGAGTCCTGTGAGAGTGTGTATGTGCACTCACAGGCCATATACTGAATCTGGCAACTCCATATGCCAGTGATAATTTTCCTAAACACTTAAAATCACCTTTTTCTGAACTTTCACATAAAGCAAAACCAATGAAATAAAATTTACTTTATTTCAAAATAAAGTAAAATGAAAGTCAAACTAAAGCATGAACAGAGATCCTTGGCAGGGAGGATTCTCACACTTAGGCCCATTAGGCTCCTGCAGCCTGCAGATGAACACTCAGTTTTCCACACCAGTTTTCACCCATGTGAGTAGCATAAAAGTGATCCCAATGTCTGCCCACAATTAAGAGTAATGGAATTCAGCTGATTCCTAGAAATTGCCACAGCGACATATTAGGATGCTGATACCAATGATATTCCTTTTCCAGCAATTAATAAGGAATGTGACTGACTCATGTCTCATTCCCTTGGTGAACAAAGGGAAAGACATTCAACTGTTATTTTTTCTTCTAATCACCTGTCAAAATGTCTTCTAGACTAAATGCAAAAAGAGAAAAAATTTTAAGTAGATTTTTAGGGCTGAGATTTGTAACTGAGAAATATAAGGCACAGATAATACTATATAGCTAAAAATCCTAGTAGTAGTAATACGGTCATTTATTTTGATAAAAGCTCTTTCACTGTGAATAAATTAAACTGGTGAAATATCATAAATAGGATGGTTACCATTTACAATTTTTTTTTTTTTTTTTTTAAGAGAGGGAGGAAGAGGGGGGAGAGAGAGAATCTTAAGCAGAATCCACACCCAGTGCAGAGCCCAATACTGGCTTGATCTCACAACCCTGAGATCGTGACCTGAGCCGAAATGAAGAGTCGGATGCTTAACCAACTGAGCCACCGAGGTGGCCCTTTCATAGTATTTTCTAACATGATGGAATGTAGATAAACACAGGCAAGATGTTTTCCTCTCAACATTTAAGAGAGAGGGAAACTTTCCATCAACAACCAAATTATGACTTGCTCCAGTCTTCTCATTCTTGCTCTGGGTTGGTCTCCCATCACATAATATACAATAAAGTTTTTCAACACAAAGGACTACATGACATATGGATTTTTCATCTTTGAAAGGAGACCCAGAACTTTTAGTTGAAACCCTAGATTTCCATGAAAGTTACTACCCCAGGAACTATAGGTAAACTTGACTAACTGGAAATTTATCATAAATGAAAAACTCTTGAAAGAGATTTTTATGGAAATTCTAGAAAATCTGTTATTATAGTAGTTCCAACGTATTTTGCTACTTTACACACAAATAATTAAATCACTCCATCTGGCTGAACTGTAGCACTGGAGGAGGGAGTAGGATGAGTGAATACGTGTTTTTTATTATAACATCACTTAGGTCTTTTCATTCAGCTGAAATATAAACACATGTTTATAGTCAATGATCTATTAAGACCAAATATACCCTGAACTTCACATACAAAGAATAAACAGTTTTGGTTTGAATGGATAATTAGTGGCAAAAAAAAAAAAAAAAAGGAGAAAACACAGATGATTGTCAAGTTTTGACAGTACTATAAAATGTGAAAAATGTTTATTGGGTTTTTTTTAAAAAGATTTTATTTATTTGACAGAGGGAGACACAGCGAGAGAGGGAACACCAGCAGGGGGAGTGAGAAAGGGAGAAGCAGGCTTCCCACCCAGCAGGGAGCCCAATGCGGCTCCATGCGGGGCTGGATCCCAGGACTCTGGGATCATGACCTGAGCCAAAGGCAGCCGCTTAAGGACTGAGCCACCCAGGCGCTCCTGTTAATTGCATTTTTTTTTAAAGATTTTATTTATTTATTTGACAGAGATAGAGACAGCCAGAGAGAGAGGGAACACAAGCAGGGGGAGTGGGAGAGGAAGAAGCAGGCTCATAGCAGAGGAGCCTGATGTGGGGCTCGATCCCATAACGCCAGGATCACGCCCTGAGCCGAAGGCAGACGCTTAACCGCTGTGCCACCCAGGCGCCCCTGTTAATTGCATATTTTAACACATCTATAAATTTCCAAAACTAGAGGTTTTCAAGATTCATATGAAAAACACCAAGTCCTTCTCTATCCTTCTGTTACTCTCCATTATAGTACCTTATTCTTTTGCTTCCTAGCATTTAATATAATTTATAATTATGTTGTATTTGTGTATATATTTACTGCCTATCTCCCCAACCTGTACTACTACTCATTCAATCAACAGGTAACTATTGAGCACCTATTCAGTGAATGAGTAACAATTTGTTTCAATTATGTAAACCACACTCAACCCAAGTGATTTTTTTTTCATGAGTGCTGCCTAAAGGTAGTGGCTTATCATAACTTAACTTTGCTAATGCTATGATGCCAATAATGAGTATACTTCCTTTAAATTCCATAATGCTTGTCCTTCTATTGCCTCAAAAAACAATAGCAAACATATAAGGGCAGGTTTCAGAGGTTTAAAAAAATGAACAGGGAGGGAGAGAGGAGACATATTCTCTCCTGTACTCCCTTTTATGTTATTTCTCTTTCTACCGTCTTCCAGTAAAAGACAGGAAGGAAAATCAGTAGGGTGTACTGGATTTGCCTAGGATTTCCAAATTCGTATTTGTATTTCAACTCGGCCACAGACATCCCTACTGCACTCAGGCTAAAGACATCGCACAGCATTTTTCAGTGGCCTACTGTTGCCACCGGAATACCAAGCTAAAGTGCAAAGCAGTCTTTGGATCCTTTCAGTTCCTATTCTAAATAATCTTCTATTTCCTGTCTTCTCATCACTCCCACTACCCCATACCCAAGGTACCCAGCACTCTCAAACGGACTCTTGGGGCACCTGGGTGGCACAGCGGTTAAGCGTCTGCCTTCGGCTCAGGGCATGATCCCGGCGTTATGGGATCAAGCCCCACATCAGACTCCTCCGCTGGGAGCCTGCTGCTTCCTCTCCCACTCCCCCTGCTTGTGTTCTCTCTCTCGCTGGCTTTCTCTCTCTCTGTCGAATAAATAAAAATAAAATCTTAAAAAAAAAACAAAAAAAAACAAAAAACGGACTCTTAGCTGTCCAACATGGACCACCCACTTATGTCTTCCTTCTGCCTCGGCAAAAACTCCGATTTCTAGGAAGCACCTACTCTTTTCCAGATGTTCAGGTGATATGAATTCTCACTAAGATGTGAATCATTAATCTGCATAACCCTTGTCAGGGTGGGAGGACGTTATTAAAATGAATCACTAACCAGGGAGAAGAGATTTTGTTTTTTTGGCTGCATGTATGGGGAAAGAGACTTTTTAGCTGAATACTTTCTACTCCTTTAGCATTAGGGGATGAAATAGCGAACAACACGGAATTAATATTATAACCACACACCCACCATAGTAGAACCATCATCCAGCCACGTCTGCCCAGGTCTTTGCCTAGTGGAACTACACCCTGTTACAAAAGACTCCTGCACTGTCACTTTGCCATTAACCTAGGCTGATGATTTGCATCACCAAAATGTAAATCCTGCTTTTTTATTTCAAATACAGACAACTCTTACTAAATCCTTTTACATGATCTCTCTCTTTATCTAATCCTTACAGCTTCTTCAGCCCAAGAACTGGAAGAAAAGCCATATAAATAAAAGTCAATTAAGCTCATAATCCACAGAGAAGGATGAAAGTAGAAAGCAAGGGGATAGCACTGTTCTTGTTAGAATAGCAGTTCCCCTTTGTCTGGGCCATAGTGCCTTTCCTCTTAAGGAACTGTGGGATTTCTGCTACAGTGTTTCATTAAGTTCTAAGTTTTATTAACTTCCAGGATAAGAGGACATACCCACAGTCAAATAAATCCAGGCATTTAAAAATAGCTCATATATGGTTCCTAGCCTGCTCTCCCTTTTCCCACAAAAGAATTGCCACTGTAGCTCACTGTAAAGTAATAAAGAAAAGAAAAACCTGAATGACTTACACAATCTGTGAATTCACATGTAGGAAAGGAATGAACCCCCAGAATGGAAGAGATTCCTGGGACAGCTATTTGGTCCTCCCCTCAAATCTAAAATCACCTTTCTCTCACCTTCACTAAATGATTTTTGCTAAAATAAACTTAGTTACATTGCCAAAAATGTTACCAAAGGGGCACCTGGCTGGCTCAGTTGTTTAAGCGTCTGGCTCCATATTTTGGCGGGTGGAGAGATGGAGCCTCATGAGGGGATCCGCACTCAGTGGGGAATCTGCTTGAGATTTGCTCTCTTTCTGCCCCTCCCCCCTTGTCTCACTGGAACAAACAGATAAATCTTAAAAAAAAAAAAATTACCAAAGACCTGAGTTAAAAAGCGCAGGTCTAAAAACAGCTGCTTAATCATCAGGGTGAATCACCTTATTTTTCTCCTACTACCTAGCTGAGACAGTTATGCTCAGAGAATTCTGATTTGCAGGAAGGGAAGACAGGTAATTTTGGGGTGTGCAGCGTTTGAGAGCTATGAAAAGTGTGGGCAGGATGATATACTGGCAGGCAGCAGAGGGAAGGAAAAGAAGATTGGAACTAACTTTTATTAGGAATTCACTCTGGGCAAGGTCTACCAGGTCAGGTACTTAGACCTCAACCACCTTATGTATTCTTTATAACTCTGCAATCCAAGTATTATTGTTCATATTTTACAAAAAAACCCCTTGTACTTAGATTAAATCATCTCTAAAAGGTCAGATAGCTAGTAAAATTGCAGATCTAAGATCTGAAGCAAAGACAACTTATTCACAAAACTCTAGAACTGGAAAGTACCAAAACAAATAGGACTGCTCCTGACTGACATCAGGGGGAAACTCTCTTCTGACTAATTTCTTACGTAGTCGAAGGGACCAAGAAGTCAGGCTGTTCCACCCCATTATGTTATGAATCAAATAACTTTTTATATGTAGTTTGTGAATATGATCACAGTTTCAGAATTACAGATAAATGTTTCAAGTCCCAAATATGTTAGTCCCCAAATTTCAAAAATATCCCTATTCCTAGTTTGGAAACTGGTTTAATTTCCATTGGGCTGATGAGCGTGTGCTGGAATTAGAGGTGATTGTGGCACAACCTTGTGCATACACTAAAAGCCACTGACCAGTGCACTTTAAAATTGTTTAAATAGTGAATTTTATGTTAGGTGAATTTTATCTAAATTTTTAAAAAGTTATCTAAAAAGGGAAGCGAGTTACTAAGATAAAGGCAGATGAGTATTTCCCAACACAAGTGATTGGAGGTTCATGAGCTATATTAAATGATCTGTTTCACAGTTTTCATGTCCTTATTTACTCAGCCTGAATACGCAACAGTTCAGTTAATAATCTCATATACTGCACTTATTACTGCAGACACACAGAATTTAATATTATCTGTTTCCATCCCTACTTCATTCATGGTCTAGAAGACGATACAATTTCATAAAAATAGCTACAAAAATGTGATAAATGCTATTAGGCATATATAAACTGTTAGAAGCAAACAAAAAGGAAATAAATTTAAGGAATGGTACTGCTAATATCTGACTATCATCCACAGACACACTGGGCACACAGCGTGCCGTCTCTTGCATAAGACAGGGTGGCAGGGAATGGGATATGAACATGTATGAGAAACACATAAGGGAAGATGGTAATATTCGCTTATACTTTCAGAAGGAAATGCTGGAAGGATAGGCCAGAAACAAAATCGTTACTAATAAGGAATGGGGTTAGAGGACGGGTTGGAGGGGACAGAATGAAAACAAGGCTTCTCTGAGTAAATTCTTTCTTTTAAAAACTCATTTTTTATTTTTGCAACAAGTTTTACATATTTACAAAACAGATCAACAAAGAAAAAAAATCAACTCCTGTCCTACCCGCCAGCCCCCAACCCACCACAACATCGAAACAAAATTCAACAATAGCAAAACACCAGAAGTTTCTTAGGGGGATTCTTTCTGCAGTGTTTTTTAGGACCTGAATCCCCAGGTCTTGGTATTAGAGGTCACAAGAGACACACTACTTAAATGTGTCGAGTGTAAACATACCTTCCCTCACAGAACTGGAAGAGAATACTCATGGAGCAGTATTACTTTGTGGAACACAAGACAGCCACTGCTGTGTACAGCTTTATTTAATCCTACATATCCTTGCTGTCTCTCTAATCCTCCCCAAAGGGCAGAATAAGTGAAATAAGTTCTAGATATAGCCTCATAAAACTTTGGAATACAAAGAAGAAAATGAAGATCCCATAACGCCCTTCCAGTGTAAAGGTTTGAGTCCCTCCCTGGCTTTGGGAAATACTCATCTGCCTTTACCTTAGTAACTCGCTTCCCTTTTTAGATAACTTTTTAAAAATTTAGATAAAATTCACCTAACATAAAATTCACCATTTAAACAATTTTAAAGTGCACTGGTCAGTGGCTTTTAGTGTATGCACAAGGTTGTGCCACAATCACCTCTAATTCCAGCACACGCTCATCAGCCCAATGGAAGCCCCTCTCCCATTATGCAGTCACTCCCTTTTATTTCTTAACCTTTTTCTGAGGTTCTTAACAGTACAACTTTGGACCTCCTAAACTGTTCTTTTATGAAAGTTTTAAACTTTTTCCTCTTGTTTTTATCTTTTTGTTCTATATCCGGAGACTTTGATTACCTTCTAGTCTGTGTATTGAAATTTTTTTAAATTTCAGTAATAACATTTCAAAGACCTTTTTCTTATATGCTTCTTTTTCAAAATATTTTACTGTCTTATTCTGAGTATATTAATAAGATAATTTAAAGCATTTGCTTCTGCTTCTGAAGTCACCTCTCTTTCCTCTCAGACTAATTTTTCTATTTTTCCCATTTGTTGAAAGGTCATTGGTTGTCCATTCACATTTAGGGCAGAAGGACGGGGAAAGTGCCCTTTACAAAAAGGAAATGCTGGAAGAATAAGCCATAAATTAATTAAAATGGTTACTGATAAAGGGTGGAAGGCAGGGCAGACTAGAACAAATGTATTATTTTGGGGTCAGTAGGAGGGGAACCATGCGTTACAGCTGCAGAACCCTGAATTCTAGTGTGAAAAAGACTTATTTTGGAGCATCAGCTTCCACACTACAAGCCTCAGCTGTCCCCAGACATTTTGTTCAAGGTCTTTCAAGAACTATCTGGTATTTTGCATGGGGGAAAATGCAGGCTACCTGAGTGGGGGTAGGAAGGAAGGTAGGGACAGTGTGGACAAGTGGGAGCAGTTTCCCATTTATAGCCACTCAATTAATTGTCCTTGTTTTCAGCCCCAATTCTCATTACTGCTCATCTCAGTCCCTGAGTCTTCTCTGGACAAGTGTTGGGCTGACGCAGCTCCTGGTTCAGTGTGCTCTGGCTGCAGCTTCCTGGCTTGCTTCTTCCTTCAACCCCTTCCTGTTTATCTTCCAACTTTCAGAAAGGTGTTTATTGGTGACCCAATCACTTGCTTCTCTCTGCTGTTTTTATTTGAATGAACTCTCAGGAGAAATGAGTCAAATGCTGGTATCTAGTCCATAATTGTGAACTTTGTACTTAAAAGGAGAGAGGAATATGTGACGTTCTACAGAAACTCGCAGAGATAAATAGGAAGAGTCAGTTCAATTTTCTCTCACCTTTTCACAGTGCTTGTTGTCTATGAAAAAACGAAGTGACTATATAACGTATTTCTTTGATATCTAATAGAATTTTCATGATTATGGGTTCTTATTACATGTAGGACTTTCTGTGTTCTGTTATTGCATGTTGGGTGGGGGGGAGAATTCCACTATTTTCATTAGCATTCCAAGGGGTCTATAACCTAAAAGGTTAAGAGCCGCAGGATAAAATGAAATGCACTCTTTCAAACAGTGGTGGAAAGTAAACCCCCCCCCCATTACATGATGCTATGTTTGAGTGTTAGATCTTAAATTGAAGGTGTTTAAATCGCAAAAAAATTAAAGTTTGAAAATAATCTTGAAGTTGTTTAAAAAGCCCAAGGCGATCGGGTAACAAATGACTGTATACTGTGTCGGTAAGCCGTGGGGGCACTGTGCAGTGGGTACCGAATCACAGACACACGTCAGGGCATTAGCTATCTGGTACAGCAAGCAGTGGAGAGTGCTAAGGGGAGGTAGAGTGCCGGAGAATTTCCTGGTCTGATGATCTGGATAGCTACTTGGGATATGGCCTTTCAGGTACAATAGAGTTTTACATAGAAGGCCCAGTGACTAAATTTTAGAAGACCTAGATGCTGAGTTAAGATGAGGCTAAAAAGTAACCAAGAAGAGGAGGAACTGACTATTAGCCAAGAAGGTCAGTGTCTCCACAAAATTAAACTGCAAGTTGTTAATTCTGGTTCTTTAAGACAGGTTTTACTGAAGCTACCTAAATGTCGATTTCTGGATTCTAAGCAAATGACATTCTAGACATATAGCATTTCACATACTAGGTTCGAGGAATTGTTTTATACATATTTTTAAAATAAGTAAAAAAAACCCCTAAAAACACAATAACATAGAAAGAGATGTATGGATAACAATGTATGATTTTAACCTCTCTTAAATATTAATATTTGTTCAAAATAAAAATATGTGTACACCGTTAAGAAAAAAATTTAATGACACTTGTCAACACATGGTAAAGAAGACTTTATTCAAGGAGGGAAGCTACCAAGAAAGGTACAGGACCACTACAATAGAACTCTGCAGTGGGGGGGAGAGACTGGGTTCAGCTCTGAATACTGTATGGGCAAGTGGGAATTTACAGCCCAGGAGCAGTGTGGCAGTCAGTGGATGGAAAATCACTAAGAGGAAACATCAGGGGTGATGGGGATTCTGGCTAAATTGACCTAAGAGAATTTTTGTTAGAGACAGGCCAGTGCAATGAGATGTCACCTGGGGGATAACCCATCAGATACTGAGAGTGGGGGTTCTGTTAAACTGGCTTAGCAGGGTTCTCACTAAAACAGGATTTTATAAGGAAGTACACACATGGGTTTGGGAGAAGGTTCAGGACACAGACTAAACTTTGGTCAAGCAAAGAATCTTTATCAGCATTTACAGAATTATGATGATACAATGGCAGCAATGAAGGTCAGCCACACAGTATATGTGAAACATATTATAGTATTGCTTAAGATCTGGGCTAAGTTGCTTTGGCTGGAATATCTGAAGTGTGAGAAAGAAGCTAATACATATTAGCATAAACCCATGTGGTTTTGCCTGGTTGAATAAACTGAAGGTAAACTTTTGTCTGATAACGTCTTCAGGAAATAGGGAACAACATTTAAAGATTAATGACTACCATATAATTTTATATGTGTAAACTGTTTAGCTGACTAGACTGAACGTACCCTGGAACAGATGTATCTAAATAAATCTTGTTCATCTATTTTCATTTGCTAATTATTCAAATAGGTTATCACCAGAAAGATTTTAGTTAATCAGAGGTTAGTTATAGTTCATTGTGGTTTTACTATGAAATTTTATAAACCAAAAGAAACTCCTAATTACCTACCTAAGCGATGGAATCCAAAGGTGAATCTTTTGGTTGGTGATTTTGAAGATAGCCACAAAGCAAGCAGGGTCAGTATGATAGCACTTAGGTCAGTTAACATGTGAAGAGCGTCGGTCATGATCGCTAGGCTGTTTGCAATGTATCCACCTTGGAGTAAGGGTGAGAAGGAAGACGGAATAAGTTAATTAAAAAAATAAACATAAGCAAACCAAAAATATGTAACAGCCTACAAAACATCAGCTTTTAACTAAATCTTTATCCTATTACAATGAAATCAAGCTATCCTGGAATTTTATGCAAAACATTAAATATGTGTGTATGTTTGTGGTGAAAATGTCCATTTCTATGAACAGATTCTGAGGAGTCAATGACCTTAAAAAAATTAAGAACCACTAAACTGGGCTCTCACACACAGCTAAACTGGGCTCTCACACACAGTAACTTTGTGTTTTAGCACTGCAGCTTTCACTCAACCGACTAATCCTATCAGTGAAATTAATAACCACAATATCTAAATATTACAAGAAAGCGGAAGGTAGATACTCACTTGTTTGTGAGGGTTTGGCCACAAAATTAAACTGAAGAAATTTTTTAAATGTCCATGAGTTCAAAATGAAGGATAAAGATTAACTGATTCCCTTGGGTATAGATAGCAATGTCTCAGAGGGATTAAAGGTGGTATTTAGAATAAAACTTTTAACGTTAATTTTCCAGGCATTATATAATATATATATATTATATATAAAATTCATTTCACATACATGAACATGTGTGTGTATATATACATATGTTGTCCTGTTATGGTTAACCAATTGTCCTAGCACCATTCCTTGAATAAGCTTTTTATAATACACAACATTCAAACCTTTATGTGTATCGGAATCACCTGGAATATTTGTTATAAACTACAGATTGCTTGCCTTACTCCCAGAATTTCTAATTCCAGAGGGCTGTATGAGGCCTGAGAATTTCCATTTTTAACATGTTCCCAAGGTGATGTTGACCCTTCTAGTCTGGGTACCTTTGAGAATCACTGTTCCATTGAACTTCATGATCAGGGTATTATGACACCTGAGTGTGCTGAGCCATTGTTCCCCTCTTTCTGGGATGAGTGTGCAGAGCCAAGAGCAGCAGGAGACCGAGCTGGTGATCTTGTAATCACATCCATCCACTCCAGTGCGCTCTATACAAATATCACTTTTTAAAAATACATTCCCTTGACATTAAAGAGCTGGAAATCACTGAGAAAAATACAAGCTGGTGGCTAATATGGGATTTTGGACTCTCTGAGACTCTCTCAGCAAGTTAATACTTTTGAGTCTCAGTTTCCTTATCTATAAAATAAAGATAATACCTTAAAGCTGTACTGTCCAGTAACTTTCTGAGATGATGGAAATGTTCTATCTGTGCTGTCCAGTAGAGTAGCCACTAGTCACATGTAGCTTTTAAGCATCTGAAATATGGATAATGCAACTGAAGGATTCATTTTAATTTTAGTTAACCTAAATTTGAAGACCCATGTATTGATAATCATCAGCAAAAAATAGCAGACTAAGGACCTTTGAAAATCATCTCCTCTACGAAAGTAATGAGGACATGGGCAAAAATGGTCCAAATCAGCTTCTTTAGAACCCTGGAAATTAAACCAAGGGTGATATAGGTAGTATTCATTCAAGGAAAACAACTGAATCTTTGTAAGAGCGAACATTCTGTAGCCTTGAGCCCATTTCCTTCTCTCCCGCTCCTTAGTAGCCCTGAAAACCAACAAGCAGCAACCCTAGTGAAAACCAGCCTGGCAGTCACTGCAAGGGATGAAATGGGGCTACAGCTCCTTACAAGCCCCATTCCCAAAGGACTATCATTATTTGATCTGCCTGGTAATTCCCTGGAAAACCATATTAGCAAGGCTGTTTTGACTTGACTTGACTTGGGGATCTGCCTTAGGCAAACCCTAAAGAATGTCTGTTAAAAAACAGAGGGAATTGTTTAACACTGCAGCTGCCTGAAGCAATAGGTAACAATGTGTTCCCTGTATTCTGAAATTTCACAATGATATAAGTTGGTATGGGTTTATTTTCACCCATTTTGCTGGGTTTTTGTTGACGCTTTTCATCTGGAAAGGTATACCCTTCAGTCCTGGGGAAATTTCTTAAACTGTATTGTTAACCATTTTTGTTCCGTTTTCTCTATTCTTCAAACTCCTATTATTTGGAGTTTGGATTGATACACTCATTTTCTTATGTTTTTCTCCTATTATCTATCTTTTTGCTCCACTCTGAGAGATTACCTTAGTTCATCTTTTAACTTTTTTATGGAGTTCAAAATTTTTTTGTTTTTATTGTTCAAAGGCTCTTCACCTTGAATTTCTTTTTTAAAGCAGCCTATTCTTACAGATACATATCTCTTATTTCTGTGGCTACTAACTATATAATTATTATATCTGTTTAACTAGTTTCCTTATTTTAGTCTTCCTCTTTACCCACACTTCTAGGGGTACCTGGTGCACCAATCCTGGGCGTACTTCAGATTCTGAAGTGCAGTTCTCAGTATGGCCCCTAGTTTTAGCAACCCCTGTGAACTTGTTAGAAATGCAAATTCTTAGGCCCTATCCCAGACCTACTTAATTAGAAACTCTCACCCAGTAATCTGTATTTTAGTAAATTCTCTAGGTATTTCTATGAATTACTGTAAAGTGGGTTGATTCTTGGCTTTCCCCAACTGCTTTTTTAGGAGGTGGCTTTCTTGGGTCTACTAAGTCAGTTATTTCTTTTATCTACTTTCTAGTTTCCCAAAGTTATGTTATTATCTCATTTCCAGTTCTCTCCATCTATGTGGACACGGACACACACACACACACACACACACACACACACACACGGATATATGGCTATATGCATATATATACATTAAAAAATCCCTTTATTGTAGTTTGAGAGGCTTCAGGAGAAAGTGCATTTAGATACATGAGTTCATTTGCCATCTTTACCTGGAAGTCTGTTTGCATATATTCTTCAAGCTTTTTCGCTCCCAATAAAAATGCAGTTGTTAATTAATAACTATTACTAAATCCAAAGGATAGTTTAGCTCTCATCTCATTAGACCTCTCAACACCTTTAACTTATTTAATTCCACTTAGAATTACTCTATTTCCTTGGATTCTGGAATACCAGTTTGTCTTTTGCCTGACTTCTAAAGTTGGAGTTCCTCAAAATGGACTCTCTAGGCGGTTTTTTCCATTCTGATACCATTACACACTGTATCTCTTAACTTGACCTCTCTTCTGAACTATAGACTCACATCTAACAGCTCACTATTCATCTTTACTGGCTATTTTACGTACATCTGATAATGAAGATGTCTAAAACAACCCTTGAGCCCATGCCTAAATCCTGCTCTGTATTTTCTCCCTGACTCATAAATGACATACTCAGTTGCTTAGGTGAGAAACTTCAGAATCAACCTCCACATCTAAACCATTAGTCAATTTTGTTGTTACTTCTGGGATGTTTCTCAATCAGTACGTTTTTCTCCATCCACACCAGTCCAAGCCATAATTGCTTCTTGTCTGAACCTCTCTGCAATAGTCTACGTGCTTCCCATTCTTGCACCCTCCAATCCATCTCCACATAAGGGCCAGAATAATCTTTCAAGAAAGTAAATCCCATTATATCACTCTCTACTTATAAGCCTTCACTGGGTTTTCATTGTACTTAAAATTAAAAACTATACTCTGGGGCGCCTGGGTGGCACAGCGGTTAAGCGTCTGCCTTCGGCTCAGGGCGTGATCCCGGCGTTATGGGATCGAGCCCCACATCAGGCTCCTCTGCTATGAGCCTGCTTCTTCCTCTCCCACTCCCCCTGCTTGTGTTCCCTCTCTCGCTGGCTGTATCTCTCTCTGTCAAATAAATAAAATCTTTAAAAAAAAACAAAAAAAAAACCCAAAAAAACTATACTCATAATACGGTCTATCAGAACCGGCCTGATCTGGTCCTCTGGCCTCTTTCCCTTTTGCTTATTATATTCCAGTCAAACTTGCCTTCTTTTTAGGTCCTTTTAAAGAATTGAAGGTTTTTAGGACCTTCGTACATGCTGTTCTCTTCACTTGGAAAACTCCTCCGCTCCCTTTGCTTGAATAACTCCTACTTTTTTTTTTTCTTCTTTTTTTGGTTTAACTGTACCTGGCTCATACATAAATTATGTTGAACTGGTTACTATGTCTTATAGTATCTTGTTCTTTTTCTTCATAACACTTAAGGCCATATGGATTTTAAATTTATCTGTGTATATGTTTAACAGCTGTGCCCTCCACTAGACTAAGTGCTTCAGACGGTAGGTTTTATAACAGTTTTGTCTGCATTGTATATCCAGAATACTTAATATAGTGCCTGGCATAGAGCAAGTACTCAAAAAATACTTGCTAAATGAAAGGAAGAAAAGAATGGACCTGTCTAAACTCTTAGAGCAGGTGGCAAAGCCAAGATTCAAAATCAAGTCTTCTCTTTCAGATCTTTAAATTACTTCATTTTTAAAATTACTCCATACTTTCTACATAAGATGCCTTATTTCTGAGTGCCTTTGATACACTTTAATAAATGCCCTACTATATACAATTTAATTCTATGTAATATTCTGAATATTTGTTAATGCTTAGCCTAAGAATTAGCATTTCGGTATTATTTAACAAAAGATTTGTATCTTTGAAAATAAAGTCAGTATTTTTTTTTTGTTTTGTTTTGTTTTTT
Organism: Ursus maritimus; assembly: GCF_017311325.1. NCBI lineage: Eukaryota > Metazoa > Chordata > Mammalia > Carnivora > Ursidae > Ursus > Ursus maritimus. Next base: position 11,175,174 of record NW_024426119.1, on the reverse strand, counting down.
TTAAAATGATTTTTTATTATAAAGTCAGTATTTTAAATAAAATACTTATTGTAGCTTTCACAAAACAAATTTACCAAATAAGAGATTTCAAAAATGGTATGTCAGGATACTTTTATCTTAGTAATTGTTACTTAGGTAAAATAAACTCTAAATTAATTTTAAGGGGGAAAATGTGATTAATGTGGTTTTAACTTCAAATACTAAATATTAACTTCAAGAATCACTAAGTCTGGAGCACCTGGGTGGCTCTGT
>NW_024426119.1:11056678-11174912 GCF_017311325.1 Ursus maritimus | reverse complement strand
ACACACACACACACACACACACACACACACACACACGGATATATGGCTATATGCATATATATACATTAAAAAATCCCTTTATTGTAGTTTGAGAGGCTTCAGGAGAAAGTGCATTTAGATACATGAGTTCATTTGCCATCTTTACCTGGAAGTCTGTTTGCATATATTCTTCAAGCTTTTTCGCTCCCAATAAAAATGCAGTTGTTAATTAATAACTATTACTAAATCCAAAGGATAGTTTAGCTCTCATCTCATTAGACCTCTCAACACCTTTAACTTATTTAATTCCACTTAGAATTACTCTATTTCCTTGGATTCTGGAATACCAGTTTGTCTTTTGCCTGACTTCTAAAGTTGGAGTTCCTCAAAATGGACTCTCTAGGCGGTTTTTTCCATTCTGATACCATTACACACTGTATCTCTTAACTTGACCTCTCTTCTGAACTATAGACTCACATCTAACAGCTCACTATTCATCTTTACTGGCTATTTTACGTACATCTGATAATGAAGATGTCTAAAACAACCCTTGAGCCCATGCCTAAATCCTGCTCTGTATTTTCTCCCTGACTCATAAATGACATACTCAGTTGCTTAGGTGAGAAACTTCAGAATCAACCTCCACATCTAAACCATTAGTCAATTTTGTTGTTACTTCTGGGATGTTTCTCAATCAGTACGTTTTTCTCCATCCACACCAGTCCAAGCCATAATTGCTTCTTGTCTGAACCTCTCTGCAATAGTCTACGTGCTTCCCATTCTTGCACCCTCCAATCCATCTCCACATAAGGGCCAGAATAATCTTTCAAGAAAGTAAATCCCATTATATCACTCTCTACTTATAAGCCTTCACTGGGTTTTCATTGTACTTAAAATTAAAAACTATACTCATGGGGCGCCTGGGTGGCACAGCGGTTAAGCGTCTGCCTTCGGCTCAGGGCGTGATCCCAGCGTTATGGGATCGAGCCCCACATCAGGCTCCTCCGCTATGAGCCTGCTTCTTCCTCTCCCACTCCCCCTGCTTGTGTTCCCTCTCTCGCTGGCTGTATCTCTCTCTGTCAAATAAATAAAATCTTTAAAAAAAAACAAAAAAAAAACCCAAAAAAACTATACTCATAATACGGTCTATCAGAACCGGCCTGATCTGGTCCTCTGGCCTCTTTCCCTTTTGCTTATTATATTCCAGTCAAACTTGCCTTCTTTTTAGGTCCTTTTAAAGAATTGAAGGTTTTTAGGACCTTCGTACATGCTGTTCTCTTCACTTGGAAAACTCCTCCGCTCCCTTTGCTTGAATAACTCCTACTTTTTTTTTTTCTTCTTTTTTTGGTTTAACTGTACCTGGCTCATACATAAATTATGTTGAACTGGTTACTATGTCTTATAGTATCTTGTTCTTTTTCTTCATAACACTTAAGGCCATATGGATTTTAAATTTATCTGTGTATATGTTTAACAGCTGTGCCCTCCACTAGACTAAGTGCTTCAGACGGTAGGTTTTATAACAGTTTTGTCTGCATTGTATATCCAGAATACTTAATATAGTGCCTGGCATAGAGCAAGTACTCAAAAAATACTTGCTAAATGAAAGGAAGAAAAGAATGGACCTGTCTAAACTCTTAGAGCAGGTGGCAAAGCCAAGATTCAAAATCAAGTCTTCTCTTTCAGATCTTTAAATTACTTCATTTTTAAAATTACTCCATACTTTCTACATAAGATGCCTTATTTCTGAGTGCCTTTGATACACTTTAATAAATGCCCTACTATATACAATTTAATTCTATGTAATATTCTGAATATTTGTTAATGCTTAGCCTAAGAATTAGCATTTCGGTATTATTTAACAAAAGATTTGTATCTTTGAAAATAAAGTCAGTATTTTTTTTTTGTTTTGTTTTGTTTTTTTTAAAATGATTTTTTATTATAAAGTCAGTATTTTAAATAAAATACTTATTGTAGCTTTCACAAAACAAATTTACCAAATAAGAGATTTCAAAAATGGTATGTCAGGATACTTTTATCTTAGTAATTGTTACTTAGGTAAAATAAACTCTAAATTAATTTTAAGGGGGAAAATGTGATTAATGTGGTTTTAACTTCAAATACTAAATATTAACTTCAAGAATCACTAAGTCTGGAGCACCTGGGTGGCTCTGTCAGTTAAGCATCTGCCTTCAGCTCAGGTCATGATCCCAGGGTCCTGGGATCCAGCCCTGTGAGGGGCTCCCTGCTCAGTAGGGAGTCTGCTTTTCTTCCTCTCCCTCTGCTCCTCTCCCTCATGTATGTATGTATGTATGTATGTATGTGTGTGTGTGTGTGTATATATATATATATATATATATATATATATATGCGTGCGCGCACGCCCTCTGAAATAAATCTTAAAAAAAAAAAAAAAGAATCACCAAGTCTGATTGACCCAATATTCTAGCTGTGTGAATTTGGGCAAATCATTGAATCTTAAGTCTGTAGAGGCCATGCCTTAGCTGGCCACAACTTCACTCCTGACTTTTACTTTCTTTACAGTTTAAGCATTTATAATTCTCTATCACAATAAAAATTAATTCAACAAAATTTTATTGAATGTCTATTCTGTGCCAGTCATTATTGTAGATGTCGGGAATGTGGCTTATATTTCAGTGGAAGAAGATAGATATTAAACAAGTGAATAGACAAACAAGATAATCTCAAGATGCTGAGGGCTTTTAAAGTTAGGGAGACCACAGGGGAGATAGAATATTTACTTTAGTCAGTCAGAAAAGGTCTCTCAGAGGTATCTTTTGGGGTAAGATGAATGTCAAGAAAACAGCCAAGAGAAGATTTGGGAAAAGGCACTCCAGGTTAGGTGGTGTTTCTCAATTGCAGGCCCTGATCTATTTGTGAACACGAAATCAATTACGTGGGCTGGGGCCATAATTGAAAAAATACCAGAACGCATCACAAGAAATGAGACTTTTGTTTCAGTTATACATATATTTCCACATATATGTATGTGTGTGTACATACATACCTATGTATGCATGCATGCGTACCCGGGTCACAATGTTAAGTGTCGTTTTTACTATAAGGAGGTCAAGAAACTTTGAAAGTCACTGAGGTAGAGGGACCAGCCAGTTTGGAGGTCTTATGGACAAGAAAAAGCTTTGTGAGTCATGGGGAGAAAGAAGGCCAGCATGGCTGAAGTGTGCACTGGGGAGGAGAGGTATAAAATGAGGTAGGAAATGTATATAATTTTCCTACATATAACCTCTGGCCAGCATCTTAATCTGGACTGCCACTTCTGTTCCAGTAATGGTTCATCATTAAGAAACAACACGGCAGAATAATCTCCCTCCTTTAATGTCACTTTTGTAAACTGTCACTAAGAGAATTTAGCAGTTACACTACTGTGACTGTGAAATTAATCTCTAAGAATATATTTTAGAGTGAGAATGTATTACTTGAATAATTAAAAAGTGAAAAAACCAAGTTCATAAGCCCTGGGGGAGCACTCTGGTTCCTTTCAGATCCTTACTATGATGAAAAACTTTAAAGGTCAGTTAGTAGTATTTAATTTTCCAAGTCTCTTGGATATAAATACAAAAGGAAATAGTAATGAAGAGACCGCTTAAGTCAAACGTAGAGGAAAAAAATAAGGTGACTGGGACTATAGATGTGGCTCTTCCACTAACCAGCTAAGTGTCCTCACAACTTGTTTCACTCTCCGGGCCCTCAGATTCCTTATGTGTGAAAAAAGAAGAGGAGCAGGTGTTCAGTAAGGTCATTCCATACTGTAAAACTTTATGATTCTACGTTTAGATCATTTACTATTTTAAACGATGCAAAAATTAACCCGGTGTTTTATCAAAAAATTTTTAAGAGGAAGTTACACGATATACGATGAAGCTACTGTCCTTAACTTCACAGTACATGTCACAGTGTTTGGAGAGCCAGAAGAAAAAGTCAAAGTTATCTGACAGTTTATGTCGTACTTAGGTTGACCTGCACTTTGGAACCCTGTGGACTTTTCCTAACAGGAGATCAGTATCTTGGTAAACAACAAACTTCCTGAAAAGAAAGTTTAAACCTCAAATCATGCGTAACTAAAGCTTGACAACAACCCTCGGGACAAGGTAGATGGAAAGTGAGTTGGCAACACAACTCACCTACAAGTTCTCCAATCATGAAAAGCAAGTAAAGAACGGCAGCAATGGTCAATCTGGTTTTCACCTTTCTCTCCTTCAGTAACTCTCGCTGTCTGCTGCAGTTGTCACAGGGGTCCACCTTCAAACTCAGCTGACTGTTGGTCAAAGGTAAGTCCTGGTCCAGTAAGGAATCGTCGTCGGCCTGCAGGGCCGGGTGCGCCCCGTTAATAGGCCTTTCTGGGATTTCAGAACCATCATCGGCCACCACAACTCGAAGTTTGTTAAACCGAGAAAGCCCCTCGTCCCCCACCTCGTCCGAGAAGTCAAAGGCGCTGGTGTCATTTAAAAACAGCGGCGCATCATCCTTCCTCAGCAGAGATTTGAGGCGCTTCCACGCGCCGGATCCGGCCATGGCAGAGGCTGAGCGGCCGCGGCACGGAACGGCTCGGTGCAGGCGGCCGGCCGGCGGCCGCGGCAGCTCCTACTTCACCGGAGCGCCAGTTCCCGATGGCACTGCCGCGCGTCCCTCCCCATCCTGCGAAAAACGAAACACGTTATAAATTAAAAGCGCCCCAACACTGCCCACAAGTTCCAAAGCCCCGGGCGGCGGGGGCGCCAGGCCGGCCCGGAGGCGCCGGGGCTCCGCGAGGGGGCGGCGCGTCTACCTGGGGCGCTGCCGCGGAGCCGCCGCTCATCTCCCCGCCCGCGGCCGGCTCGGCGGGGCCGACTCGCACAGCTCGGGCCGGGGCCGCGCGGGGAGCGGGGCCGTCCTGGCGCCGGCCGCGCCCGCAGCTCCAGGCCGGCTCCCCGGGTCTGACAGGTTCGGGGCCGGGCGCCGGGGGCCGCCGCCTCTCCCCGCCCTGCGCGAGGCCGCGCGCGTGCGCCGGAGCGGCCGCAGGCGAGGAGCGCGAAGGAGGGGTCGGCACGAGCACACGCAGGCCCGCTGCGCAGGGCTGCGGCGCCCGCGAGGGGCGGGGCAGGGGCGCGCGCCGCATCCCCGGCCCGGCGCCCCAGTCCCGGCTGCGCAGCCCCGCGCGCCTGGCTTTGCCTGAGAGGCACTCACAGAGATGCCCCTGTCTCCGGCGCAGCCCTGCCACCTCCCCGGGCGAAGAGGCGGGAGCGGATGGAGCCGGGGCCTGCGGACCAAGTGGGTAGATTCGAACGGTCCCGCCCGCCCGGGGCTGGGCGTTGCTGCCGGAGCTCGCTCCACCCAAGGAGGGCCTCAGGAATCTTGGGTCAGGATCTCGGTTGCGGATCCGCGGCAGAAAACGATTTTAATGCTTTCTTGCAAAGTGAGAAACCAAGCAGCTTTCTTTCCTCGAGTTGCTGCTTCTTTGGCAAGTTGGCAAGATTTGCTGCAACGTCAGGTCAACTCCGAGAGGGCAAGGTTTATGGTCTTCAGCAGTTCTAAGTCCTGTTTTGTATTTCCTATCGCTTTTCATCAGATATGTGTGTGTGTGTTCGCTGCCATATTCCTTTTGCCTTCACTAATAACATGGACTAAACCCAAGCACAAAATCTAGTAGGGGTTTCCGTTTTGGCCTTTGGTTCTGTTAACATCAAATTTAAAAGAATTAAGTTCTGAATAGTAGTTTCTGATTTAGATCTGAGTTGTAATGGTAAAGTGGAATGGCAATAAACCTTCCCACTCCCCTTCTCCCTTCAAGTCTTAGGAGATTCTTAATCCAGATTCCTTGGATGGGTTTTAGGGGCTTCTGGAGGCTTTAACCTCATATGCAAAATATTGTGGCTTACGCGTATTTTCTTGAGTTAAGACCCTTAGGTTTTAACATATTCTCAAAAGGGTTTCATACTCAAATTTTGAGATTTAAAACAGCAACACTGTCAGGGGAACTTATAGATCAAGCCCCTAGCTAACACTTGGAATTGAATTGTAGTGAAACTCCTTGTTATCCTGTGTTAATGGATGTTGTATTTTGACAGTAGTCTACATGGATTACCAAATTTCTAAGTTACAAAATATACAATAAAAAGTCACATGGAGCATCATTTTCCTCTGAAGATTCAGATGGCGTTTTAGAGTCTCGCATGCCTCAGGTGCAAGAGCACCAACTGCTTTTGGACTCCCCAGCAATCCACTTTTGAATGCCCACCATATTTCTTCAGAGCTGCAGCCATGGGAGTCAAGTTAGGAAACCTGGGTCAGAGATCCCATGGTTCCCACGACCAAGAAGAGCAGACTTGCCCCAAATATTCAATAACCAGAGCACTCAGGTCATTACCAGCTGAAGGGAGAGTGCTTACTGAGCCTTGCTTTCCTAACCCCAAATATCTTAATCCATCCAACTCAGGAGTAAGTTAATTGTTGTTTTTCATTTCAGTTTGTTATACTGCCTGAAATTCTAATGAGTAATACAAATGAATAAAACAAATATGTCAGGAATGTGATTGCTCTTTCTTTGACATAAATTCTTCAAATAAGATTGCATTCAAGGAAAGGGGATAGGTACATTCAAGAAAAGTTGAGGCAGAACATGGATTGTTTTGGGTACTTACAGGAAGTTTTGTTGGGAAGGGCTGCAGTTCTGCATCCCAATTTATTTTTATTATTTTGTATCGCTGGATATCTGGACAGAGTAATAGGAAGATACCAAAAAACTATATAGTGATTTTAATGTATGTCCACAAATTCTGATACTTGTCCCATCCAGAGGTAGAGCTTAATCTCCCTCCCACTGAATGTAAGCTTCTTTGAATGACTACCATATAGCCTACAATGAGTAGAATATGACAGTAGTGACAGTGTATGACTTAAAAGGCTAGGTCATAAAAGGCACTGCAGCTGCCTGCTTGTTCTCTCTAGGATCACTTGCGCGGGGGGAAGCCAGAGTTATCATGTCACGAGGAACTCAAGCAGCCCCAAAGAAAAGTCCACGTGATGAGAAATGGAGACCTCCTGCCAACAGCCATGTGAATGAGCCATATTGGAAGTAGAGCCTCTGCCTTCAGATGACTGTAGCCCAGGAGATATTGACTGAAACCCCGGGAGAGATCCTGAGCAGAACCACCCAACTAAGCTGCTCCCAGATGACCCACAGAGACCGTGAGATAATAATGTTTATTGTTTTCATATGGTAAGTTTGGGCATAATTTGTGACAGAGCAATAGATAACGAATACTCTCAATCTCAACTTTCCTCTATACCAGGAAAGACACTTTTTATTTTATCACATGGGCCCTTGTTCCCAGGCCCGTCCTTGGGCTAGTGGCATGATTTCTATCGTTGAACTTGAAAACGGGCCAAATAGACTTCTGTGAATAGTCTTGGCATGTAACCACCATTTGCAACCTTATTTCTATGCATTCGGAATTTATAACAATAGACAAATGAACTTTTGAAACATAATCCATTTATAATCTGGGTACTGCCAGCAATTCAGCTCTAGCTATTGCTCAGCCTGCCGTTCTTTTATAAGAGACTTCCTACTTCTTTCCAGTATGAAGAACTTTTCGGCATGGGCAAATAGATAAAGTTGCTAACGATTTATCCTCTCTCTTAACCAGGTAATTCATAATACACAAATTGTTTAGGTAATGGTAGATGTCTGACATTTGCAAGACACATAACTTCTGGCAGTCAGCTAGAATACCCCCACAATATCCTATGTCAAAACTTGTTTTCTGGCCCAGACGTTTTTGGGCGCAAATGACAATGCTGAAAATAATACCACAGCTAACATTTACTTGAGGCTTTTTTATGTGCCAGGCGCCTCTGCAGGGTACCTGATTTACAGCAGCTCATTTAGTCCTTATAGCATCACTGGGAGGAAGTTAATGATTCAAAGCATGGGTCTTAAAGTCTGACTGTGTGTGTGCCCTCGTTTCACTAGTCCTATAATCTCTCGCAAACCATTTAACCAATTTGTGCTTCAATTTTCTTACCTATAAAAGGGGTTTGGTGAGAGTACCCTCTTCCCAGGGCTATGGTAAGGATTCAATGAGATCATGCATGTAAAGCATGTAAAACAGAGCATATATAGTTCCTAGCACATAGTAAGTGCTCCGTCAATGCCAACTATTAATATTTTTTAGGTAGAGGGACACCTGGGCGGCTCAGTCTCACTTTGGCTCAGGTCATGATCCTAGGGAGTCTGCTTCTCCCTCTCCTCCCCGCTCATGCTCTCATCCATTATCCTACGTTATCCTCTCAGTCTGTTTCCACACACAAATGGAATGATCTACAGAAAAGTACTTAGACTCCTTGAAGTGTGCTAGGAGAAATTCCTATTCCATATGCCAAAGATTCGCCAGCACCTCGAGACTTCAGCATCACCCTGTGAAATCCTTCTTGGAAAGAAAGGGGGAAAAGTGGAAAAGTTTTTAAAAATGGAAATATGGGGTGTGGTGCCTGGGTGGCTCAGTTGGTTAAGTGTCTGCCTTCGGCTCAGGTCATGATCCCGGGGTCTCTGCATTGTGCTCCCTACTCAACAGGGAGTCTGCTTTTCTCTCTGCCCCTCTTTCTTGTTCTGCTTTCTCTCGCTATCTCTTTCTCTCAAATAAATAAATAAAATCTTAAAAAAAATTTTTTAATGAAAATATGGGAAAAGGTGCCACTTAATTGACAGGCTCAAATGTTGCATATTCCCCATCCTGAGAATTCCTTTCTCTATTAGAATAGGTGATTGTAGGATTCTCAAAGGATATTTTTGGAATGTGACTCCTTACCTTTGCGGGAGGGGATGAAAGCTGTCAGCTACATATGGACAAGGGTTGGTGATGTGATACACAACTACAGGGAGTGTAATAATTTCTTTTTGTGGATTGTTCTCTTGTAACAGGGAAGCTGGGGATTCAGTTTAACCCCTCTTCCAGGGGAGGAGAAGAAGGACCCAGAAGAGTTAAGAGAATTGCCTAAGGACAGGCAAGTTTCCTTCTTGGACAGGGAGGAGATAAAGGAGAGGGTCTCTGGGCCAAGTCCATGCATCCTGCCAAAACCTACACTAAACAAGTTCATTGTTTTCACACCTTCGTTTTTATCTTCCCTTCTTTTTTTAAAGTAAATGTACCTATGAATTTCTCTAACCACGTCTGGCTAAAATTAGAGGGCATAGGAGCTGGGACAGGTTTAAGGCATCAGCACACAGGCCCTGGAGTCTGAGGTGGCAGCTGGGCTCGGGGAGCTTAAATGTGAGGGTGGAAGGCTGACTCTGGACGTGCTTTGGGAAGAATCCTACATCACAGACAAGAGAAGCTCATTCGGCTTCTACTTTTGCCATCCTTTCGCTATGATCCCTAGCAGCATACTGTTGCTGAACTCATTTTCTGTCTGTAAGTGGGGAATAATATTTGTCCTACCTATCTCCAATGAGATTGTGCGTGTGAAAATATTCCCTTCGCTACTTTACCACTATTAAAGACCGTGCCATCTGAACCAAAATGCAAAACATGGCTACCGACAAATGCTGATTGTTAATCCTCCACTTGTATCTGTCCCTTCCTAGGAGAGTTAAACCCCAGTCCCTGGTTTGTATTCTGCCTTTGTTAGGTCTCTAGATCACAACCACACATCACTGTTACTCTTACTTCATTTCTATCCTAAGTTGTTTTTGTCCAGGGCACCTAACAATGTACTCAGAGCAGAAATGCTGTAAATTCACATGGATTTATATACAAAAATATTTTAATCATGGGGCGCCTGGGTGGTGCAGTCGTTAAGCGTCTGCCTTCGGCTCAGGGCGTGATCCCGGCGTGATGGGATCGAGCCCCACATCAGGCTTCTCCACTGGGAGCCTGCTTCTTCCTCTCCCACTCCCCCTGCTTGTGTTCCCTCTCTCGCTGGCTGTCTCTATCTCTGTCGAATAAATAAATAAAATCTTTAAAAATATATATATTTTTTAATCATAGAGAGTTCATTCATAACTTTAAATTCCCTCAAACATTTGTATTTCTTGAAGCTGGTGCGTAGTGTCTGAGAAATTCTTAGTGGTGAGATTAGTCTGTCTCCTACTGACTGGAGATGATTAATTCACTAATACTCAGTTGATATTTATACCTGACTTATGTCAAAGAACACTCTAATGTTTATGAATTAAACCAAGAGAGAAGCAACTGCAGAAAAAGTGACTCTTCTGTGGCCTCTAACAACTGCTAGCTTTAAACAATGAAGGCCATTGTGTAAGAACTCCCTCCTGGGGTTATTGTGAGGATTAATTAGATTAAAATCTGCAAAGTATTTTGAGTTTTCCCCAGAATTCCTTTATAAATAAAGGTGGCATTAATTTTTTTTTCAAGTATCCTTACATGGGTCCTCCCAGAGCCAGGTAACGAATCCACCTGCTATTTAACTCCCTGTGTTCCCTGAAGCAAAAACCCATGACTAAGCCGACCTAAATGATCCTCTCTAATGGTTTTAAACTATGGGAGCACACATGAATGAGCAGAATTCAGTACCCTAATCACAAAGATCTTGGTGTATGACTTACATGACACAATAATGCCTCATAATCACGGTACCACATGATAATTAGATACAAATTACTGTAATTATTACAGCTGTTTTATACTGACGAACAAACTTTTACCCTCCTTTTTGTTATTTATATTTTACTAACTCATATTCTGCTCACTTACAAATAGGGTTTAAGACAGCCTTCACTTTAGTACCAAATTGGAAATGATTTGAGTTTTTCCTGATACTAGGGTCTGCCTAATCTTCCCTGTATGCGCAGAAACACATAGACACAGATGAAAGACAGGAGTCTTAACGACCAACTCTCCAGTGACCGATGATGTAGTTTGAGAATGTAGGTAAGGTCCGGAGCCAATGGTCAAGAAAGAATTCTCCCCCCCCCCCAGGAAAGAATTATTGAGACGTCTTTGGTGCAAAAGAAGTGATTACATTGAAACACGGGGATAGGAACCATGGCAGAAAAAGCCGTGGCAGCTGCCTGGTACCCTGGGATTGTGATTATACACTTTGAGGTTGGGGGAAGTAAAGGTAGGGGAGGTATCCAAAAGGAGTTTCATATGCTAAAGAAAACTCACAGGATACTGGAAGCCTTGCTATTGTCAAACTAAGGTTGTTTTTCCTTCTAGCAAGACATTATCGTCAAGACAGTTGAGGGGCGCCTGGGTAGCTCAGTCGTTGGGCGTCTGCCTTCGGCTCAGGGCATGATCCTGGAGTTCTGGGATCGGGCCCCAGTCAGGCTCTTCCCATGGGAGCCTGCTTCTTCCTCTCCCGCTCCCCTGCCTGTGTTCCCTCTCTTGCTGGCTGTCTCTCTCTCTGTCAAATAAATAAATAAAATCTTAAAAAAAAAAAAAGACAGTTGGGAGCTTCCTGGAGGAACATTGTACTCTGCCTGCCTCAACTATTTGTCAATGGGCTGCAGGTTATAAGGACATGTAATTTTATCTACATTTCCTTCTGCCTTTGTTTCCCACGTCACCGAGATTCCTTAGGAACCCCTTCTGCTCTGTCTCCTGGTCTCTGATCTTAATCCTGTTAACAGTGACTCCCCAGCCCCTGCTGTCCCCTCCCCAGACCCAGAAGAAGCCACTCTGAATATTCTGAGTGGTGGGTGTGGGGCGACCCAATTGGATGGAGGCTGAAGTTGTGGGCAGTGGAAGAATTCACCTGTGGCAGAACACAGGAGATAGAAGTTGAGTGAATACAAATGGGCAGAACAGCAAAGGAGAGACTGTCTGCCAGGGGGGCTGTAGTTAAGGGGGGAAGGTGAGGAGGTATGGGAGCATATAGAATTCTCCTTTTTCGGTACCTGCACCCTATTGTAAGCAGCCCCTTGGTCAGCTAAGGCTTATGGCTATTTGGAGGTGGGTCGCCTGATGCACCTGTTTGCATTCAGCCCAGGGGTCCCTGTGGACCCTTTGACCTGACTCAGGTTTTCATTGCTCAAGCCTGTTGCCTAAAAGTGGCCTTTACGGTGGTCTTGTGGTAGCAGAAACTTTGGAGCAGGCCCAGGTTGAGTCTGGGGAGCAGCAGGATAATAAGCCCATTGGAAATAAGGAATCTACCTGGCAGGTGACCAACTGTCTTGGTTTACTTGGGATGGAGGGGATTCCCAAGACCTGGGACTTTCAGTGTATTGGGATGAGTTTACCTTGTAGCAAGAATCGATTCTGTAACCATGACACTGCTGGGCAGGGAGAGTATCTTCCCTGGGAAAGATACCTTGTTCCTTTTAGGCTCTGCAGCACACTGGGCTGGGTGTTCCTGAAAATTCTCTGGATATGATTCCTGTCAAAGTGAAATGGAAGAGGTCAAAGGTGTCCTAGAGGGAGGCCAGCCACACCCAGGTAGGGCCTCCAAGACACCAAGACTTGTTAGAGCCACAGAGGTCCCAAATCAATTGTGCAGCTTTGCAGGTGTGGAGACTATGCCTGAAGGTGAGGCTGGGGAAATCAGTGTATGCCAGACTGCCCCAAGAGACCAACAAAATTACTGAGAGGTTGATTACTTAATTCTCCTGGGGCTACAACTCTGTTATTGCCCTGGATGCCCTCTTCGCAAGACCAATGACTACGAGAAACCAAGTTACCTTACAGCTAGAACAAAGGTGACTGGGGGTTTTTAATGACATGATTTACAGGCCTCATGACCACTCCCGGCCTTCTGTGTTCCTGGTTCCCTGCTGGGGTATTCTTCCTCATTCTTGGTGTCTGGCTAGCTGCTGTTCACCTTTCAAACCCTGTAGATTCTGCCCAATTTCCCTCCTTCTTTCCCTCCTCCCTCCTCCTCTTCCCTTCTTTCTTCCTTTCCTTCCTGCCTGCCTGCCTTCTACAAGTATTATTTGAGTGTTTATCATATGCCAGTCACTAAGGTAGGTACTGGAACCATAGAATTGAGTAAGACAAAGTCTAGATGATAACCCATCCCAGATTAGTCTGGCATACACAGCACGAATTCTAATTCTTTATTACTAATTTTCCCCCAGATTACATATAGACTGTTGATATCTGATGTGGTTTTGGAATATAGGTAAGGTTTGGTGGGGTGAGGTCCGGAGTGGAAGGCCAAGAAAGAATTCTTGGCATGTCTTTGGTGTAAAAAGGTGGTTTTATTAAAGCAGGAAGATAGGACCCCCGGTTTGTCAGGGGTGGCTGATTATATACTAGGGGGTTGGAGAAGCTAAGGAAAAGGGAGGTTTTCAAAAGAACTTTCATATGATAAAGAGGACGTACAAGATACCAGAGGCCTTGCCATTTTCAGGTTAAGGTTGCTTTTCCCCTCTAGCAAGGCATTAACATTAAGACGGTTGGGAGCTTTCTGGAGGAACGTTACACTCTGCCTGCTTCAAGTATCTGTCAATGGGTTGCAGGTTATAAGGACATTTAATTGTATCTACATTTCCTTCTGGAAGCTAGGTTATTGATAGAAATGCTTTGTTTTTGTAAATTGCTAAGACATTTGTAAACCGAGGGAGACTCTTGTCTTGCAGGATTGTGATCTCTGTAAAGTAACTATTTTTCCTCTCCTTAGCTTTTGGGAGTGCCTGAGGAATGTCACATATATCCCTTGGGGGGGGGGGGGCTGTTGTTGGGTGTCCACTTTTGCTTTGTCCTCAGCTTGCCTTCTATTCCCTCATCAATATCTATATGTAATTTTTAAGTGAAAGTGAAAAATAACATAAGCTTTCTTCTCAGTTGAATTTTAGTTTAGTCTTTTTTTTTTTTTAAGATTTTATTTATTTATTTGACAGAGAGAGAGAAACAGCCAGCAAGAGAGGGAACACAAGCAGGGGGAGTGGGAGAGGAAGAAGCAGGCTCCCAGTGGAGGAGCCTGATGCGGGGCTCGATCCCAGGACTCTGGGATCATGCCCTGAGCCAAAGGCAGACGCTTAACGACTGAGCTACCCAGGCGCCCCTAGTTTAGTCTTTCTGAAATCATTCCCGAGGCCCCCCATCTCGTAAAGTCTTCAGATAACCAACTCTATCCACTGTGTCATCTAGGACATGAAATTCACTTAATATTAACTGTTGCTGTCTTTAGTCCTCCCAGCTGTGCTTAGTTCTGAGTTGTGTGTGACCTCATAGCTCAGAGCCCTGTCTTCATTTTATAAATAGTTTGGATATTTTTATCCAAAAGTGCATTACTTTGCACTTGTTCCCACTAAAGCTCATTTGTCAGTTGTCTGACCACATGGTCAGATTTATAGGCTCTTCTGACTAGCCCCAGGATTGGCAAACTTCTTCTTTAAAGGGCCAGATAATAAATAATTTCAGCTTTGCTGCAGTATCCTGGTGCTGGTCGCATTTGCTCAACTCTGCTCTTGGGGAAAGCAGCCGTAGATGATAATAAATGAATGAGTATGGCTATATTCCCATAAGACTTTGTCTATGGACACTGAAATGTGAATTTCATATACTTTTCACATGTCACAAAATATTAGTTGTCTTTTTCTTTTTTTCAACTGTTTAAAAATGTAGAAACCGTTCTTAGCTCAAGGGCTGCACAGAAATAGGCGAAGGCTGAATTTGGCTTGTGGGCTGTAGCTTGCAGACCCTGATCCAGACCCATCACTAGTTAGAAATGTTGTTAGAGATTTTACTGCTCGCTCCCTTCTCCTGATCACTTATCCGTATCTTAGAGAGCCCCCTGCTAGCAAAGATGCTTGAGGATTCAGTCTCTTTACTTGGGTCCATCAACCTCTGCTTCCCAGTGTACTATTAGGACAGCAACGTTTGGACAGCCCAACTGTCTTCATACAGGTAGGATGTAGCTGGGGCCCCAGAACCCACTAGAGTGCTCTACTTGGGGCTGCCCAAGCATGCCAGTGGCTCTTGTTTAAATACCTTGGACTTTTCAGAATGGGAATCTGCTCGTGTGCCCACCCTTTTCCACAACCTCAGTTCGGCCACTCTGAGCTGTAGCCACACTGAACTTGCATTGTTTGGGGCTCTGACCACAGCCATTGTAAGTGCAATTGCCATTTTTAAATGGAATGCTTTTCTTCACCACTCCTTTACCTCATTCGTTTTAGATAAAGTCTAGAACCACTCTTCCTCATGGCACCCATCCCACTCCAAGTCTAGACACATCTATTTATTACATGTCTTCATGTCTACTTCGTAATTTTATCTTCATTAGTGGCGCTATTTGACTAATGTCTCACTCTCTTATTAGACTCTGCTCCATGAGACTGGAGGTCTCGTATCTCCTGCACCTGACTGTGTGCCTGGCACATAGTAGGTGCTCAAGAAGTATTTGTTGAACAGAGGAACCAGAGCCACAGCAAACCTCAGCGTATTGGCTGGGCACTGTTCTGACTAACAGCCCCCTCCCCTTACTAGCAGAGAGAACTTGAATTACAAGGTCTCCTTGAGCTTCAGTTTCCTTCTCTGTAAAATGGAGACAATAGTTACTATCAGTGGGTTGTGGTGACTTATGTGAGATAATGTGACTGGCACATGGGTTGCTTCACTGACTGTTAGATTTTTTTTTTTTTTTAAGATTTTATTTATTTATTTGACAGAGAGCGACAGCGAGAGAGGGAACACAAGCAAGGGGAGTGTGAGAGGGAGAAACAGGCTTCCCACCGCACAGGGAGCCCGATGTGGGGCTTGATCCCAGGACCCTGGGATCATGACCTGAGCTGAAGGCAGACACTGAACTGCTGAGCCACCCAGGTGCCCCAGTGACGGTTAATGTTAGGCCCCTTCTCCACTTCCTCTCATGGATGTCAACCCCATGGTTGCCTGATGCCTATACGACAGATTCCCCTGTGCACAGGACTCCACCTTTCTGATGGGGACTGTTTCCTTAGAGAAATCCAGAATTAGAAATGTGACTACTACGCCCTTCATACATCTGCAGTCTTTCCAGCATCTGTCACTTAGGCCCTCTGGTTCCCTCCCCTGGCTGGAATCAACAGGCTCCACCCATTGTTTTTGTCTCTGACCTAGTTCCTTATTGCCTCACAAAACATTCCAATCTTCTGGAACTTTTATTTCAGCCTCTCCTTTGGAAATCTCTGAAAGGTTTTCTTCAGGTGTTCAGGTAGATAATATTAAGCAATTCTTTTTACCTACATGTGATTTACTTCCTCAAAAATTAAGTAAATTAATTTGTTAAGTTTTCTCTTTAGAGATGCCATTTTGTTGGGGTGCCTGGGTGGCTCAGTTGTTTGTCTGCCTTCGGCTCAAGTCATGTGTCTGGGGTCCTGGGATTGGGCTCCCTACTCAGCGGGGAGTCTGCTTCTCCCTTTGCTCCTCCTCCTACTCATTCTCTTAATCTCTCTCGCTCAGATAAAAAAAAAAGATATCATTTTGTCATCTTACTCTGAAGTTAATTTTAAGTGTTTAGCCTGCGTATTTCACAAGTAAACCATAACTTCCTAGGCTCTCTCCAGAGATTTCTTCATGATAATAAATATTATCATATAATAAAAAATTATAGTATTTTGAGCCCACTATGTATCAAGCACTGTGCTAGGACCCTTAATTAAATGTTGTTCAATTTAATCCTTATAACAACCTTATGTAGTAGATACTATTTTATACGTGGGATAAATGAAATTTTTTAAATACTTTGTTCAAAGTCACACGATTAGAAGATGGTGGAGTCAAGGTTTGCATTCAGGTTTGTTGCAGCCCAGTGCCCATCATCTTTCCATTCTGATGTTTTCTTCCCTTTTTATGCTTGGTGGTTGGTGGTGGTGCTGGGAAGGCATGTGTATCACATTCCCACTTTTCTAACCTCCTGGGTGAGCAGCTGGCTGTACCCATTTTGGCAAATGGTCCCTCAATGTCGTAGTAGAGTTCATTCAGAGCTCATGTAGGTTTTAAAGTAGTACCTTTCACTTAAAACCATTCATCCCTCCCTCCCTCCAACCAACCAACCAACCAACCAACCAACCAACCAACCAACCAACCAATATTTCTTATCAGGCTATCTTAGTCTGTTTGGGCTGCCAGAACAAAATAGTATAGGCTGGGTGGCATATCAACAGCAGAAATCTACTTCAGTTCCGGAGGCTTAGATGTCTAAGATCAAGGCACAGGCAGGTTCATGTTCTGGTGAGGACCCTCTTCCTGGTTCATAGCCAGCACCTTTTCACTGCGTCCTCACAGTGGAAAGGGGTAGGGAGCTCTGTGGGATCTCCTTGGAAGAACTAGAATCCCATTCATGAGGGCTCCACTCTCATGACCTGATCACCTCCCAAAAGGTCCATCTTCTAACATCATCATAGCGGGCATTAGAATTCCAACATGTGGATTTTGGGGGGGACACTAACTTCCGGATCATAGCTGAGGTTGTATACCAGACACAGTGCTATGTGCTGAACATGTCTTAGGCCAAAGAAAGGTGTCCTTAGTGTTTAAAATTAAGACACTGGGGAGTTAATGGAAGAAGCATTTGGGGAGGAGGATGTGGAGGTAGGAAAGATGGAGAGATAGGATGAGAAAGGGAAGTCACTTCCTTGGGGGCCCACAGGTATGATGAGGAAGGCAAGGGAAGATGAATGAGAGAGATTCTTCTATGCCAAGATAGAAGCAGTGAGGCCGAACCAGCAAAATTTCGCCCTGGCATGACATACTGCCTCTGTTGGTGTGCCTTAGGGTTTTCGGTTCCCTTTCCAACAGCCAGTACTTTCCTAGCTTTCTGAGGTTCTTGTTTACTCTTTCCCAAGCCAGCAGCAATGATGCCTTTGCATTTGTGTTCTCTGTATAAGCATCCCCATTTATCTCGATGGCCTACCAGAATTGCTGCAGCAACTGACTGTTTTACTGTGTAGAAGGGGGTTACTTCATTTTCCCCTTAGTTTTGTGTGTGTGTGTGTGTGTGTGTGTGTGTGTGTGTACACAAACGAGAAGTGAGGGGACCTGTGTTGTTGTAGTTCAGTCCTTAAAGTCCAGTTCAGACGGAGGGATCTGGTGACCCAAAGAGTCTCACAGTGGCATTCACCTCAGTGAGTTCATGGTGCATCAGAGTCAGAAACTTGATTTTGTTGGCACCCTGAGAATATAGTCATCTCCCATTAACGTGGCTCACAGAAACTAATAAATACAAAACGGACTCTTGAGAGTATGTGGGAAAGTGTACATATGTTCTAGAGACCCATACTTAAGTGAGCGGGGATGCAATGACATGGTCATTTGCTTTACACTGTTTTAGTTTTTCAAAGTGCAAGAAAGTGAAGCAAGTGTGGGAAAACCTTGATAATGATTGAATCTGGATAATGGGTATTTTATCCTATTTGTACAGTATGTAATATATACTCATTATACTATATCCCTACTTCTGCATGTTTAAAATTTTTCTTAATATAAAAATCAGACCTATAAAGAAAATGACAATAATTTACAGAAAGAAAGTAAAAAGACAGGTTACCTTGATGTTCAAGTTACCTTAACTAGGAATACAATGTGGAAAGCTGATTCAATTTAAGACCGCTGGGTCACCCAGGACGATGACATATTCCTGTCTGCAGCCAGGAGCTCACTCTGACCCCTTCTGCTCTTCTACCCCAGGATCTAGTTCGGGGTCTGTCTCAGAGACTTAGACATCTGATTCCTACATCCATGGTCTTTTCCCTTCATACTCCCTGTCCTGGGGTCAGACACTTAAATCCTGTTCCAGGCTGAGTGGGTTGGTGCCTCTGTTGTGACTGCCACTGGCAATAAGCGTCTATTTCTCCTGCTTCCAGCTTCTAGTTTTGTTTTAGGACTTCTCATTCTTGGGATACATGAGAGACCCTGCTAACTCAAGTGCTGGTTCAGCTTCCGCTCCTGCTGACACCCCCATCTCTTAGGGGCTTGAAACCTGAGAAGCAGCAAGCATGGCGCCCTGAGGAGTCCTGACCTTGCAGCCTGGTATCTGCCCCCTCTGTGCCTTGTTTGCCCGGCACCCGCTCCAGGAATGACAGAGGTGGCTAAAGGGAAAGGCACGAAGGATACCTCTGTGTTTTACAAATCATTTTCAAAGGCATGATTTATTTAATTCAATCCTCATTCAGATCTGTGAGATAGTTACCATTCCTATTTGGAGAGAGAGGAAACTAGGACGCTATGAGGTGAAGTAATGTGGTTTTAGCCACAGTTAATCAGCAGCAGGACTCTGATGGGAACTTAGGTATTCCTGTTCCCCAGAGGAGTTTATCTGTATCTAAATCCTAGTTATTACTAAACTACTATAATTCCCTAATTAAACTGTCATTTGTAGTAACCAAGTTGTGTTACCACAAAAGATGAGTTGTTACTAGAGCAGGCTGGAATTATTCAATAGCCAGATGCCGTATTTCTTTTTCATCCGTGTGTCGAATTAATTTAAACAAGACATTCTTAATTTTGCATTATCAGGAGTTGATAAATAATATCTATAGTTGATAAGTCAAGAAAAAGGGGTGTAAATGTATTACATACAGTTTCCATGGTAATCAACAGTAGAACTTAAACAGAAACTGGATAGAACCTGAGTAATAGGTGTGGCAGTGATGTGGTTGGTGGGGTGGGAGGAGGGAGGTTTTTTGTTTCTCGTTTTAGACGTCTATACAGTCGGAATTTTTATTTTTTTTGAGAGAAGGTGTGAGTGGGTTGGTGGGGGAGGGCAGAGGGAGAAGAAGAGGATCTTAAGCAGACTCTGTGCTGTGTGTGGAGCCCAATGTGGGGCTCAGTGTCACAACCCTGAGATCACGACCTGAGCCAAAGTCAGGAATTGGATGCTTAACCAACAGCCACCCAGGTGCCCCAATACCGTCTGAATTTTTAAAAATATGGGCAAGTTTTACTTCTATAAATTAAAAAAACAGTTTAAAAATAGAAAAAAAGAAATGAAATAGAATAAAAAGTATCCCCTCAATGAGTAATTGTCTAAGTAATCATATGTAATACTAGGCAGCCCATAGAAAAAAATGAGGCCCACCTATACAGATTTTAAGTAGAAAAGGCGTAATAGCTAACCATATATATATATTGTGTGTGGGTATGTGAGCGCACCGAACTGGGAGGACACATATCAAAGTGAGACCAAAGTGTAGGGATGAGGGGTGGGGAGGAGAGAAAGATTTTGATGATTAACTTTCTTCACTTCTGTGTATGGTTTGATTTTTTCCAAGGGGCATGTATTGAACATGAACATGCTTGGACTATTTTGCAACTTCACAGCTACAGTGGTTCGGAGCATTCCCCCTTTTCCTTTATGCCACAGGAGAGCCGGGTGTGATGGCAGCGTGTCACCTATAAGGGTCAGGATCTTGCACTGACTTGTAGTGAAGAAATTCACTGTTCCTTAATACTGTTCCTTAATATTGTTAGAAAAGGGAAGTTTGTGAATGGCATCGTTCCACTCTTATGCCTTAATGTCACCGCAGAGCTGATCAAGTCTGATTCATGTTTCATTTTGTATTGTCAGATTTCCTTCCTTTGCTTTTTTTTTTTTTTACCAAGGGTGTGTGGGATTTAAATCCCCATATCCAGTATCTCGTGATTGTAACTAGGTACCCACCCCACACGTTGGAGTCCTGGACTTGGAGTCTTGACTATCCCTGATACTTGATTGAATCCTTTTGGTGAAGAGAAGCTGGGTAAGAGGGAGCAGTATGTCTGTGGAAGTCCCCAAGGCAGCCTCCAGGGAGGAGCAGAAGGAAATAGAAGATAGAGTAACTAGTCTAGAGAAAGCTGAAGAAGCAAAATTAAAAATGAGGTATCCTCTTCTGGGACAAAAGCCTGGAGGTTCAGATTTCTTAAGGAAACGATTGCAGAAAGGGCAAAAATATTTTGATTCTGGGGATTATAACATGGCTAAAGCAAAAATGAATCAAGGTTGTGAGTTCAAGCCCTACATTGGGCAGGGAGCCAAACACACACACACACACACACACACACACACACACCAACAACCAAAAATATGAAGAAAAAGCAGCTTCCTACTGCAGTTCTAGATAAGACAGAAGTCACTGGTGACCACATTCCCACTCCACAGGACCTTCCCCAACAGAAAAGAGCCAAACTGCTTGAATCTTCTCATTTTCATTATTTCTCCTTAATATGTTTCTTCTCTGCTTTTTACTTCCTTTCATTCACTAAGTCATTTGAGAATGACAGCTTTGTAGGTAGCGGGAGTGTGTGCTGCTGTTGTAAGGGAATATACGTGTGTAGAGTTTTTGATTACTTTAACAGTGCACTGATAAAGAGAGCATGTTAGAGCAGCAGAAAGTAATCTAGTTGAAAATAATTGTATATACCTAACTCCTCCTGTAGGACTGTTCAACAAGTAAAAAGCAAGTTTTACAATGGTAATGTTTTGGCTTTCTTTAATTTATTTTGATTATAGCTTTTTATAATTTATCTTTGATTATAGCTACTCTTATTTAATAGAATCTCACTTGTATTGATTTCTTCTGTATTTTCCTTTTGGATTTTGTAAAACAGAAGTTTAAGAGCGCAAATTGAAAGGAGGGTCACGTTCTTCAAACAAAACTAGATGGGGCTCTGAAAGATTTGTTTCTCTGTGCTTGAACTTGAATGGCCTTAAACCTGTTTCAGCTTTAAGAATAGAATTTTACTTGGGCAGTATTTGCCCATTCTGGTGTAACTTACGTGACTCTAGGGCTTACAGCTGCCGTGGAAGCTAGTGTTCTGTTCCGTTCTGTAGTGTTAGAATATCTCTGGTTGAAGATGTGAATGAAGTGTGCGTGTGCATCGACTGTTGAATTCACTTTTGTGCCATTCTTGTAAATACAGTAGTTTGGCGCGTGCACACACACACACACACAAAGTAATCCTTTGGTGATTCAACTTTTCGTATTTTATTTTACTGTGGAAAGAACAATAACATAAGATTTACCCTCCTAACAAATTTTTGTGTGTTGATATATTATTGTTGACTACAGGTACAATGTTGTACAGTGGTTCTCTAGAACTTACTCAGCTTTTTTTCCTTAATAAAAGAAGTTAAATTTACAAATACCCTAAGATAACTTGGGAAATAGATAGTAAAAAATAACGAATCCCACACATTACAGAGGTTTTACTAAAGTGCAAACTGTCAGCAAACTGATGCTAAATTTGGCATAGCCAATCTATTTAACTAATTTGAGTGGTAATTTTTCTAACAAAACTCAGTTGGAGGACAACTGATACATCTACGCTCTTGACAGAGACGACAAGTGTGGTATTGTGGCTAAGAAAGGAGACTATGAGTTGATGCCTGCTTTCATCATTCACATCTTCTGGTTGTTCCTCTTTATCTCCATCAGGAAAATATATAGGGAATGGTAGATTTTTAGAGAAATTCTCAGATGCAGACAGTTTAGAATCTCTGAGAGTTACCAAGCAATTTTTATGTCCCAGTACAGAATCATTTACATAGGATATACTGTGCTTTGTGTCCACACTTACAGTTCATATGCTGTCCATCTAATGCTTCCCATTTGTCTAGGCATTTTCATTCCAGGCCAGACTGGCAGCCCCCTTGGTTGAAATGGCTCCTGGTCTCCTGTGAGTTTTCATTTCGTGATGAGTAGCAGGCTGGCCTTCAAATCCCCATCTTTTCATGATGCCTTGAAACTTTTATTGATAGTTTTTCCTATGACATTCACATGCTGTCCTGGGCAGACGTGAGCAGTGTGAAGAGGGATGCCTGGCTTTATTACAGCTGATTGCTGTGGTTAGGACTTGTAGCACTTTGCTGAATGAAAGTGGTGAGAGCGCACATCCTTGTCTTGTTCCTGATCCTGGAGGAAAAGCTCTTGGTTTTTCATCATTGAGTATGATGTTAGCCGTGGGTTTTTCATATTTAGCCTTTATTATGTTGTTGTATGTTCCCTCTAACCCTACTTTGTTGAGAGTTTTTATCATGAATAGATGTTGTACTTTGCTTTTTTTTTTAAACAAATGCTTTTTCTGCATCTATTGAGATAATCGTATGATTTTCATCCTTTCTCTTGTTAATATGATGTATCACATCGATTGATTTGCCAGTATTGAAATACTGTTACATCCTAGGAATAAAGCCCACTCGATTGTGGTGAATGATTTTTTTTTTAAAGATTTTATTTATTTATTTATTTGAGGGAGAGAGAGAGCACAAGTGGGGGGAGAGATGGGGAGGAATAAGCAGACTTCCTCCTGAGCAGGAAGCCTGACGTGGGGCTTGATTTAAGGACCCCGAGATCATGACCTGAGCCAAAGTTAGACACTTAACTGACTGAACCATGCAGGTGTCCTGTGAGAGATTTTTTTAAATCTACTGTTGGATTTGGTTTGCTAATATTTATTTTGTTGAGGATTTTTGCATCTATGTTCATCAGGGATATTGCCCTAGAGTTCTCTTTTTTTTTGTAGTCTTTGTCTGGTTTTGGTATCAAGGTAATCCTGGCCTCAAAGAATGAATTAGGAAGCTTTCCTTTGTCTTCTATTTTTTGAGAAGAATAGGTATTAACTTTTTGCTGTTGTTGAAGATTTTATTTATTTGGGGGGAGGGGCATAGAGAGAGGGAGAGTCTTTTTTTTAAAGATATATTTATTTATTTGAGAGAGAGAAGGGGTGGGGGAGAGGCTGAGGGAGAGGGAGAGAGAAACATAAGCAGACTGCATGCTGAGCACAGAGCCCGACTGGGGCTCAACTCGGGGCTCAACCTCATGACCCCGAGATCATAACCTGAGCTGAAATCAAGAGTTGGACGCTCAGCTGACTGTACCACCCAGGTGCCCCTTCAGAGGGAAAGTCTTAAGAAGACTGCGTGCTGAGTGTGCAGCCTGATATGGGACTTGATCTCACAACCCTGAGATCATGACCTGAGCTGAAACCAAGAGTTGGAAGCTTAATGGACTGTGCCACCCAGGTGCCCCAATATTAATTCTTCTTTAAATGTTCGGTAGAATCCACCTGTGAAGCCATCTGATCCTGGACTTTTGTTTGTTGAAAGTTTTTTTGATTGAGTGATTCAGTTTCATTGCTGGTAATTGGGTCTGTTCAAATTTTCTATTTCTTTCTTATTCAGTTTTGGGAGATTATATGTTTCTAGGAATTTATCCATTTCTTCTAAGTTGTCCAATTTGTTGGCATGTAGTTTTTCATAATAGTTTCTTAAAATCTTTTGTATTTCTATGGTGTTAGCTGTTATTTCTCCTCTTTCATTTCTGATTTTATTTGAGACTTCTCTTTTTAACTTATTTAGTCTAAGGGTTTGTCAATTTTGTTTATCTTTTCAAAAAAATTTGCTCTAGTCATTAAGCGTCTGCCTTTGGCTCAGGGCGTGATCCCGGCGTTCTGGGATCAAACCCCACATCAGGCTCCTCCACTGGGAGCCTGCTTCTTCCTCTCCCACTCCCCCTGCTTGTGTTCCCTCTCTCACTGGCTGTCTCTCTGTCAAATAAATAAATAAAATCTTCAAAAAAAAAATCTCTTAATTTTGTTGATTTTCTCTATTTCTTTCTATTTTTTATTTATTTCTGCTATAATTTTTGTTGTTTCCAGACTTTTGCTAACTTTGGACTTAGTTTTTCTTTTTCTAGCTCTTTGAGGTGTATAATTAGATTATTTATTTGAGATCTTTCTTCTTTTTTAATGTAGACATTTATTGCTACGAACTTCCCTCCTAGTACTGCTTTTGCTGCATCCCATAAGTTTTGGTATGTTGGGTTTTTATTTTTGTTTGTCTTGATTTCTAATTTCTTTTTTACTTATTCTTTAACCCAGTGGTTAAGAGCGTGTTTAATTTCTACCTATTTAGGGGCGCCTGGGTGGCTTAGTTGTTAAGCGTCTGCCTTCCACTCAGGGCGTGATCCTGGCGTTCTTGGATTGAGCCCCACGTCAGGCTCTTCCGCTGGGAGCCTGCTTCTTCCTCTCCCACTCCCCCTGCTTATGTTTCCTCTCTCGCTGGCTGGCTCTCTCTCTCTGTCAAATGAATAAATAAAAATCTTAAAAAAAATTCTACCTATTTATGAATTTTCCAGTTTTCCTTTTGCTGTTGATCTCCAGTGTGGAAATATTCCATTAGAAAAGATACTTGGTAGGATTTCAGTCTTCTTAATTTGTTTAGACTTGTTCTGTGACCTAACATTTGATCTGACCTGGAGAAGGATCTATGTGCCCTTGGGAAGAGTATGTATTTTTTTTTCAAAGATTTTATTTATTTGAGAGAGAGAGAGAGAACATGAGCAGGGGGGAGAGGGAGAAGCAGACTCCCCACTGAGCAGGGAGCTTGAAGCGGGGCTCAATCCCAGGACCCTGAGATCATGACCCAAGCTGAAGGCAGCCGCTTAACCAACTGAGCCACCCAGGCGCCCCAAGAAGAATGTGTATTTTTCTGCTGTTTGGTGGAATGTTCTGTATGTATCTGTTGGGTCCACTTGGTGTCTGTAGTGTTATTCACTCATAGTGATCCTCTTTCC
This sequence comes from Ursus maritimus, assembly GCF_017311325.1. NCBI lineage: Eukaryota > Metazoa > Chordata > Mammalia > Carnivora > Ursidae > Ursus > Ursus maritimus. The sequence continues at coordinate 11,149,480 of NW_024426119.1, read as the reverse complement.
AGATATTCTGTTCATTATTGAAAATGGGGTCTTGAAGTCTCCTACTTTTATTGTATTGCTGTCTATTTCTCTCTTCAGTTTTGTCAGTTTGCTTGATATATTTGGGTGCTTCGATGTTGGGTGCATATATACTTATAATACTATCTTCCTGGTGTATTGACCCTTTCTTCATTATATAATGTCCTTCTTTGTCTGTTGTGGGAATTTTTTTTTTCAAGATTTTATCTGTTTATTGGAGAGAGAGAACATGAGCTTGGGGAAGGTGCAGAGGGAGAGGAAGAAGCAGACTCCCCACCAAGCAAGGAGCCAGATGCAGGGCTTGATCCCAGGACCCAAAGATCACAACCTGAGCCAAAGGCAGACGCCTAACTGACTGAGCTACCCAGGCACCCCTGTTGTGGCAATTTTTAATTTAAAGTCTGTTTTGTTGGGGTTCCTGGGTGGCTCAGTCAGTTGAGCATCCAACTCTTGGTTTTGGCTCAGGTTGTGATCTCAGGGTCGTGATTTCAGGGTCATGAGGTCAAGCCCTGTTGGGCTCCACAGTCACCACAGAGTCTGCTTGAGATTCTCTCTCTCCTTCTCCCTCTGCCACTTCCCATGCGCATACTCTCTCTCTCTAAATAAATAAATGCATAAAATCTTAAAAAAAAAAAAGTCTGTTTTGTCTGGGGTGCCTGGGACGCTTGACCTCAGAGTTGTAGGTTAAACCCCGTGTTGAGTGTAGAGATTAATTAGAAATAAAATCTTAAAAAAAAAATTAAAAAGTCACATCTGATCTAAGTATAGCCACTCCCATTCCCCCCGGGAATCCTGCTGTTATGTAAGAAATCCAATGACCCAAGGCCACTGTGCTAGAGATGCCAGGTGTAAATGCTCCAGCAACAGCCCCCCCATAGCCTGGTTTTCTAGCCAAATTACTAGACATGTGTGTGAAACCATCTTGGACCCCCCAGACCACTCCATCTGCCAGGTGAATGCCAAATTGTTCTCCACAATACTTCATGGAACAGATTTCTCCAGCTGAGTCATGCTTAAATTCACGACCCGTAAGTTTGTTTTGCAGTAGCTTGCTACACAGCAATCGCTAGCCCGAACAGAAACCAGTGGTCTCTGTCGTCCCCATTTTAGCACAGCTTCTGGGCAGATTAAGCACAATTATGGAGTAATTTATCTCCTTTACCTCTTTTTTTTTTTTTTATTCCTCTGGACTGAACTTTAGAGATAAAAAAAATTCTGATCCTTTTGATTAACAATAAATATACACGTATTTTTACCTAGTTGTGATCCCTTTATGCTTATTATTTTCTTCTCCTTTATAATTTAATTTCATCGGATATTTTCATTAAGTCAATAGTTACTGGTCTGTTTTAGACAAGTCAGTGGTTACTGGTGTGTTTCTAGATATGGTAGGCTTAACACCCGTTTTTTGTTGGGTTTTGAGAGGCCCTTACCCTCCCCCTCCTGGGTTGGTGCATTTCCACACAGACTGCTCATTCTTGTTAGTATCCGTGTCACTATCTTTGTCGTCTTCTTCCTTGGAGCATACATCTTGCAGTTAGGTGAGGCCTTCTCCCTGAGTTCTGGCCAATAAAATGTAAACAAAGTAATATAATATGTGCCCTTCCGGGCCTGCCCCATAAAAAGTATAAGTCGTAGAGAAAGACACAGCCATTCAATGGAAGGAGCCTCGGTCCCTGATTGACCATGTAGAGCAGAGCCCCCACAAGCAGCTGATCTCCACAGGACTGTATGATGAAGGAGAAATACACTTTTATTTGGTTGATACTGGGAGATTCTAGGGTGCATCTGTGATAGCAGCTAGTATTATTTATTTTTTTTTTTAAGAGTTTATTTATTTGTGGGAGGGAGGGAGAGAGAGAGAGAAGGAGACGGGGAGCAGGGGTGGGGCAGAGGGAGTAGCAGACTCCCCGCCAAGCAGGGATCCTGATACGGGAATCTATCCCAGATCCTGGGATCATGACCTGAGCTGAAGGCAGCCTGTTAACTGACTGAGCCACCCAGGTGCCCTAGAACTATTTACTTTAACTAATATTGGTGTTTTAAATGCCTCTTATCATCATGTACATTAACCCAGCTGTTAGAGTGGGACAGTAATTACTACTAACTCCTTCAAGTAATAACTACATTTTGTTTATTTTCAGTAAGTTAATTTCAGGGGTCTTGCTAGCATTTAGAATTTTGAAAGAAATATTTCACTGGTTTGTCAAAGCTAAAGCTGTGTAGTATCTATATGTAAAACAAAAGAAAACCATGAATTATAAATCTGTGTCTTAAAAATAGGACTGTTATGGGGCACCTGGGTGGCGTCTGCCTTCGGCTCAGGGCATGATCCCGGTGTTCTGGGATCGAGCCCCACATCAGGCTTCTCTGCTATGAGCCTGCTTCTTCCTCTCCCACTCCCCCTGCTTGTGTTCCCCCTCTCGCTGGCTGTCTCTCTTTCTGTCAAATAAATAAATAAAATCTTTAAAACAAAAAAATAGGGCTGTTAGAGTTAGTGTAGAGTAGAGACCCTGGTGTGTATTCTCTGAGGTCAGCCAAGTGCTTTTACCGTTCATTAGTTCATTCATTCAATCCTTTATATAATCAATGTGTCTAGATATTGGTAAACCAAAGATAAATGAGACAGATTCACTTCTTTTAGCGATGATATGTATAATTATGAATTTACCTGGGTGACCATGGGCAAACTGTCTTGGGATACTCCATTTGTAAAATGAAGGCAATATCGCTATTGTATTCACTACTGGGGTTCCAGTGGAACCGAAATGAGTTAACCATGTAACACAGTGCCTGTCAGATACTAAGTGCTCAATAAATATCAGTTTGTCATTGTTGTCTTCTTCTTCTTCTTCCTCTTCTTCTTCTTCCTCTTCTGCTTCCTCTTCTTCCTCTTCTTCTTCTCCTCCTCCTCTTCTCCTACTCCTCTCCCTCCTCCTCCTCCTCCTCCTTCTTCTTTTCTTCCTTACTAACCTGTCTTGGTAGTTGAGTAGTTAAAGACAAAGATTTCCAAGAAGGGACCCTCAGTTTAACTCTGCCCCCAAATAGCACCAGAGCTTTCCTTGCTGTCATCTTCCTGAGGGCTTTCCATGCATTTGGGCTACTGATCAGCAACATTCTCCACAAAAAGAATTTTATAACATTCACAGATACCCATCGTTTCATTTAGGTAAATACCTAACATTAGAATTTCTGGGTTATGGGATAGATACATGTATAACTTGATAAGAAACTACCAGTTTTCCCAAGAGCTTGTACCATTTTATTCCTCCATTAGGAAAGTATGAGAAATTACTGCTAATCCTCACCAACATGTATTGTCAGTTTTTTTCATTTACTTTTGATGAATTCTCATTTATCTATTTCTCTTCTTTTTGCTTGTGTTTTTGGTGTGATAGCTAAGAAATTACTGCCTAATCCAAAGTTACAAATATTTAGACTTGTTTTTCCTCCTAGGAGTTTTGTACCTTTAGCTTTCACATATAAATCTATAATCCACTTTGAATTCATTTTTGTGTATCGTGTGAAGGAAGGGTCCAAACTGATTCTTTTGCATGTGGATATCCAGATGTCCCAGCATCATTTGTTGAAAAGGCTATTCTCTTTTCATTGAATTGTCTTGGTCATTTTGTGGAAAAACAATTGACCACAAATGTATGTGTTTATTTCTGGACTCTCAGTTCTATTCCATTGATTTCTGTGCCTACCCTTGTGCATAATTTTCATTGGAGTAATTCATCGTAGTTCTAACTTGTATTTAATATATATTGTCCTGGGGCGCCTGGGTGGCTCAGTCGTTAAGCATCTGCCTTTGGCTCAGGGCGTGATCCTGGCGTTCTGGGATCAAGCCCCACATCAGGCTCCTCTTCTGGGAGCCTGCTTCTTCCTCTTCCACTCCCCCTGCTTGTGTTCCCTCTTTCGCTGGCTGTCTCTCTCTCTGTCAAATAAATAAAATCTTAAAATATATATATATCTCGTCCTGATGACTAATAATTGCCCTGGAAAGTTTCTGCTTGCTCATTCCAGTTGATTCCTTTCCTTATCCCCTAGAATTAACCATTGCTTTGATTAGTTTATATCACGGATCAGTCCTTCCTGTTCTAGAACTTTATGTAAAAGGAATCACATAGTATACGTTGTTTAGTGTAGGCTTTTGTGCACCTGATGTTTTTGAGGGGCACCTGAGTGGCTCAGCTGGTTAAACAGATGCCTTGGTCTCAGGTCATGATCTCAGGGTCCTGGGATTGAGCCCCATATGATAGAGCCTCATATCCGGCTCCCTGCTCAGTGGGGAGTCTACTTCTCCTTCTCCCTCTGCTGCTCCCCTTGCTTGTGCTGTCTTGCCTGTGTGCTCTTGCTCTCAAATAAGTGAATAAAATCTTTTTAAAAAATCATAATGTTTTTGAGATTCATCGATGTTATTGTGCTTATCGTTTGTTTCTTTTAGAACAAAATTTTTTTTTAAGATTTTATTTATTTATTTGACACAGAGACAGCCAGTGAGAGAGACAGCCAGTGAGAGAGAGACAAGCAGGGGGAGTGGGAGAGGAAGAAGCAGGCTCCCAGCAGAGGAGGCTGATGTGGGGCTGGATCCCAGAATGCCGGGATCACGCCCTGAGCGGAAGGCAGACACTTAACGACTGAGGCACCTGGGCGCCCCTAGAACAAATTTTTTTACTCTTTTTTTTACTACAAAGATTTTCTAATTTATTTTAACTTCTTTTTCATGTGATTTCTATGTGAAAAATTCTAGCCTACCAGTTGATTTTTTTACATTTCTCATCCATTTGCTAATTCCTTTAATATTTGGTACAATTTTAAGTCTGTGCAGTTTTGGATCTCTGATTTTTTGCTTATTTCTGCTTTTTGTCGTGCCCATGTAGTTGCCTTTTTAAAGTCCCTTGAAGATTGTACTAATTAAGGGTTATTTTCTTTTTTCTTTCAAAGCTCCGATTCATTGCTATCTTTTTACTAACTTGCTTGTTTAAGTATGTATTTATCCAGACATCCTATCTGAGGTTATATTCTTGCTGTTGAGTTATTCAAATATGTACTTAGTTTAGAATACCTACTAGTTTCTGGAAACTTTCCCAGAATTATTCATGGTATTTGGGGAAACACTCTAGATATAGAAGGCAGTCAATTCCCTCCTTGCTCTTTCTTTTCCTTTCTTTTTCTATTTTCTTTTCTTTTCTTTTCTTTTCTTTCAGGTGCACTTGACTTTGCAGAGTCTGGAAGCATTAGCGGCAAAGGTATGCACTATGGTTACAGGAAATAATAGAAATGCACAAAGTAGCAAAACTGAGGAATAACTGAGGAATAACTTCTTGCAATCTGCAGATACTAGGTTCCATTAGAAGGTGAATACTCCCTCTCTACCCCCTCTGCTGCCAATAATTAAAGCTGTCAAAGAAGAGTGAGTTCGTGGTGCAGTGTCCCTACCTTTCTTATCTTTCTTTACTTTGAACTCACAGTGTCCTCTGGCTCCTGTCTTTTTGGCCTTTTATTTCCCCTGACCACACCCTGCCTTGGGTAGAATCGTCAAATCAACTACCCTGTCAGCACTCCCTTTGCTGCTCCTCTTCCTTTATTCCTTGTGCAGGCCTCTCCCTGCCTCACCTCCAACCCCCAGTCAGGGTTCAACCAGAAGAACAACCAATAGGCAATACATAATAAGATATTTATTGCACAGAATTAGTTTACAGGACTGTGGTGGCTGGCAAGGCACGCTGGTAGGGCAAGACCGAGACTCCTAGCCACCGGCTGAAGCTGTTACCTACAGAGAAGTTTCTTCCTCTTCAGAGAAACCTTAGTGCTGCTCTTAAAACCCTTTAACTGATTGAATCAAGCCCACTCAGATGATCTAGAATAATCTCTCTTACTTAAAATCTACTGATTATGGATTTAATTCATATCTACACAATGCCTTCACCGTAACACCTAAATTAGTGTTCGATTGAGTAACTGGGGAAATATAGTCCAACCAAGCCAACGTATAAAACTGACCACCACACCCTATTGCTTTTACCTACTGGTTTAATTGGTAACTCAAATTTTAAGTGATGGGAGCTGAATGCTTCCCAGAGCTATTTTCATTTTGTGAAGAAATCTTCAAGAACCAAAGGAGTAAAACAATATAAAATATAAATAGCTAAGTATGTGTGAGGCGAGGTTGGGCAGGGATGGGAATGAAAGCCATTACCTAGTTAAAAGGCCAAGACTGCCCACAGGTACGGTCACTGCTTCTCATTGTCCCACATCTGCCCTACCATCTCCCGGTGTATCAACCATTTCAAATCTTTTATTTTATTTTATTTATTTTATTTTATTTTAAGATTTTATTTATTTATTCGACAGAGATAGAGAAAGCCAGCGAGAGAGGGAACACAAGCAGGGGGAGTGGGAGAGGAAGAAGCAGGCTCATAGCAGAGGAGCCTGATGTGGGGCTCGATCCCGTAACACCGGGATCACGCCCTGAGCCGAAGGCAGACGCTTAACCACTGTGCCACCCAGGCGCCCCTCAAATCTTTTATTTTATCTCCACATTTTCCTCCACCACCTCACCAACATTCCTACCCCAGACCTCCCCCCAGCACCCCCTGAGTTTCCTTCCATGAACATATCTTGATATCTATACCTAACGTATCTACATATCTACATTTGGGCTTCCCCCTCCCCCACAGCTCTGTGCACATATTTATGGACCACACTTTTCTCCCATGTTTAGTCTGTCCCCTATAAAGTTATAGGAGCTTTATAAATTTATGAGAGTCCTATAAATTATAAGAGTCTTCTGTAATTTGAAGACCCAATTATTCATTCATTCATCCATCATATTTATCTAGGGCATTGGCAGGTGGCACATCTAAAATAAACAGGTTCAATTCCGAGGCCAAAGGACCTTGGCTTTTAGTGCAGAGGACAGAATGGAACAATCCCAGGATGGAGGAAAGAGCAGTTATTCTGATTGGGAGATCTGGGAAAGCTTAACAGGGCCCTTCTGCTGGGACTTGAAGGTCAAGAAGGGTTTTGATGGATGGAGGAGTGTATTTCAGGTTGAGTGAGCTCTATGAGCAAATGCAAGGAGGCCTGAAGGTCCAGAAATAATTCAGAGCTTGCTTGTGGGTTGGATAGTCACATTTGGGGCACAAGGTTATTACTTTTATTTAAGTGAGGCCTACTGATAATTAGGAAAAAGCTAAGGACAAATTTAGAAGGGGCAATTGAAAAGGTAGAAGAAGGTCAGAGAATATAATATCCAAAAAATCAAAGATACAAAATATAGATTATGTTGGTTCTATAGGGAGGGACTTAATGGCTTATGACCCAGTGTTCAACCTTCTGTTAGTCTACTCCTTTCCAGAACCTTTGGCTAGAGAGAGAATAAGCTTTTCTTGGGGCCTTTTCCTTTTTTTCTTTTCTGTGCCCATTGACATAGGTTTCTCCACCACCCAGTCTATAGTATCTTTTAAAAGTTTTTAATCAACTTATTGAGGTATAATTTTAAGATTTTATTTATTTATTTAATTTTAACATTTATTTATTTATTTATTTATTTATTTATTTATTTATTTATTTATTTATGAGAGAGAAAGAGAGAGAAGCAGACTCCCCAGTGAGCAGGAAACCCAATGCAGGGCTCAGTCTCAGAACCCCGAGCTCATGACCTGAGCTGAAATCAAGAGTTGGACGCTTAAGGGCACCTGGGTGGCTCAGTCACTTGGGCATCTGCCTTCATCTCAGGTCATGATCCCAGGGTCCTGGGATTGGTCCTGCATCTGGCTCCCTGCTCAGCGGGGAGCCTGCTTCTCCCTCTCCCTCTGCCCCTCCCTGCCTGTGTTCTCTCTCTCTCTCTCTCTCTCTCTCTCATTCTCTCTCTCAAATAAATAAAATCTTAAAAAAAAAAAGACCCAAATGTAAGAGCTAAAACTATAAAACTCATAAATAAAAACGTAGGAGGAAAGCTTCATGATACTGGATTTGTCAGGGATTTCTTGGATATGACACCAACAGCATAGGCAACAAAAGAAAATACGTGAGTTCTACTTTCTCAAAATTTAAAACTTTTGTACATCAAAGCACACTATCAACAGAGTGAAAAAGCAACCCATGAAATAGGATAAGGGATTGATATCCAGAATATATAAAGAACTCCTGGAGCTCAAGAACAACAATAAAAAACAAAAAACTGATTAAAAATTGGACAAAGGACTTGAATAAACATTTCTCAGAAGATCTACAAATAGCTAATAAGCAAATGAAAAGATGCTCAACATTGTTAATCATTAGGGAAATTCAAATAAAAAATGCAATGAAATACTACTTCACATACATTAGGATGGCTATTATCAAAAAACCCAGAAAATAAGTGTTGGCAAGGATGTAGAGAACTTGGAACCCTTGTGCATTAGTGGTGGGAATGTAAAATGGCGCAGCTGTTGTGGAAAATGCTATGGCAATTCCTCAAAATGTTAAACTTAAAATTACCATATGCTTCAGCTATTCCACTTCTGAGTGTATACCCAAAAGAAGTGAAAGCTGGGACTTCCACAAATATTTCTACACCCAGGGATATAGCAGCATTATTCTTGTGGCCAAAAGGTGGAAGCAGCCCAAGTGCCCATCAACAGATGAGTGGATAAACAAAATGTGGAACACCGTGCAACGGAATATTATTTAGCCTTAAAAGCGAAGGAAGTTCTGACATGTGCTACAACACTGACGGACTTGAAAGACATGACGCTAAGTGAAATGGGCCAATCACAAGTGGACAGATATTGTATGATTCTACTTGTATGAGGTATCAGGGATAGTCAAATTCATAGAGATAGAAAGTAGAATGGTAGTTGTCAGGGGCTGGGAGGGGGATGGGCAGTTAGTTTTTTTGTTTGTTTTTTTTAAGATTTTATTTATTTATTTGAGAGAGAGAGAGAGTACAAGCAGGGGAGTGGCAGGGGGAGGGAGAAATAGGCTCCCCGCTGAACAGAGAGCCCGATGTGGGGCTCCATCCTAGGACCCTGGAATCATGACCTGAGCAGAAGGCAGATACCTAACTGACTGAGCCACCCAGGTGCCCCAGGAGTTAGTATTTAATGCGTATGGAATTGCAGCTGGGGAAGATGAAGATGGTGATGGTTGTACAACAATGTGAATGTACTTAATGCCATGGAACTGTACACTTACAAATGGTTTAAATGGGGGGCACCTCGGTGTCGCAGTTTGTTAAGTGTCCGACTCTTGATTTCGGCTCAGGTGGTGATCTCAGGGTCGTGAGATCAAGCCCCACATCGGGCTCAATGCTCAGCGTGGAGTGTGCTTGAGATTCTCTCTCTCCCTTGTCCTCTGACCCTCCTCCCTGCTCTCTCTCTCAAATAAATAGATACATAAAATCTTTAAAATAAAAAAACGGCTTAAATGGTAAATTTTGTTATATGTATTTTGCCGTGATAATAATAAAAAAAAAGCGAAACGTTTCCTCGCACCTCTGATTAGTCAGCCCCCTTCCCCTCAGGCCCATGAGAAGACTTTTCTGCTTTTTATCACTATGGGTTAGTTTTGCCAGCTCTACAGATTATTGCAAATGGAATCATACAAAATGTACTCTTTTGTGTCTATCTGCTTTTGTTCAGCATAATGAATTCGAGATTTTTCCTTGTTGTGTGTACCAGTGATTTGATCCTTTCTCTGTTGCCTAGGATTCCACTGTGTGAATAGACCAGTTTGTTTATTTGTTCTTTTCTGGTGGATATTTGGGTTGGTTCCAGTTTTGGGGTATGCCTTATTTTAAGAAATATGCATAACGTTTATAACAATTAGGGCTACCAGTTTTTGTTTGTTTTTTTTAGCACAAGACAGGGGGAAGGAGGAAGAGAGACAGGGGAGGGGAAATGAATGAATTATGGAGGGACATTGGACATCCTCTAGTCCCACTAATAAATCTAGTCTTTAAATTTGGTTAATACAGAGAATATAGTATAAGCAGAGAGGACACCAGTTTTCCCTTAAGTCTTTTCTGTGGGTCATTCTTCCCATTCTCCATCTTCTTTTTCCCCTAAATAGAAGGGAAAACACAGCTACTCTAGAAGTTTTGGGCAAATAATAATTTGAAAGAGAGAAAACCCTTAATAGATGAGGTGTCTGGTTACTTGGAATTATTGGCTGTGACAGTCCCGAGTCGTTTGTTATTTCTTTTTTTTTTTTTTTTTTAAAGATTTTATTTATTTGACAGAGATAGAGACAGCCAGCGGGAGAGGAAACACAAGCAGGGGGAGTGGGAGAGGAAGAAGCAGGCTCATAGCGGAGGAGCCTGATGTGGGGCTCGATCCCGGAACGCCGGGATCACGCCCTGAGCCGAAGGCAGACGCTTAACCGCTGTGCCACCCAGGCGCCCCAATCGTTTGTTATTTCTGACACAAATCGGACATGTGCATCCCACTATGTGGCCCAAGTGACTTTGAAGAAGTCCTTACTGAGGGAAGAAAGGCCATCTTATTGAGAGAGAACTGGACCCCAGTCAGCTGGGAGAATCTAGTGATAATGCCAACTAAAAAGGAGTCCCTGATTCTCTACCTTCTCTCTCATTCTCTCCGTTCTCTTTCCCACTCAGCAGCTATCTTGTGGAGCTCTCTAGGACGTACAGCTGAGGCCAACACTTAAGTGGTGACAGAGTTATAAGCTACAGGGAACACTGTGTCCCTCTGTGAGAGAGATAGAGAGATAGACTTTTTTTCTACCTTGTTTGAGCCCATATTACCTTGGTCTTTGTTAAGAGCAACCGAATATGTACCCTAGCTAATATAAACCCTACCACAGGCCAGACACTGAGCTGGGCAATAAATGTCTGAAGATGAGTGAAACCACTCGACAGAGCAAATCCCAAGAGAGTTCACAACTTAGGGAGAAAGAAAGATACAAACTCAATAACCCTCATATTTACAGGGAAGGCTGTGGTAACTGCTTTATTGGAGGTATAAACAAAGCCTGGTGGAAGAGATTAATTCTGATGGTAGTGTTAGGGAAGATTTCTTAAATAAAAAGATATGCAACCTGTGATTTGGACAATGAATTGAATTCTGGTGAACAGAGAAGGCTAAACAGGGCATCCCCATCAGAAAGAAGAGTATGTCTATCTAGAAAATAACCAGTGGAAAAGGCAGAATGTCAGTGAATGTAGTGGGGCAATAGCCCAAATAGATAGGGACCAGATTGTGATGGCGCTTGAATGTTATATTAAGGAGTTTTGTTTTGGGCTTCGTGGCTGGCTCAGTCAGAAGAGCATGTGACTCTTGATATTGGGCTTGCGAGTTCAAGCCCCCATGTTGGGTATAGACGTTACTTAAATAAATGAATAAATAAACACTTTTAAAAAAAGGAATTTTGTTTTGGACAGGTTGAATTTGAGGTGAGGTGGAAGGAATGGCCAGCAGTGAATACTTCCACTTCCTGACAGGTATTGTTCCTGAAGGTACGCTCCAATAAGCCTTCTGCATACAAATCTCTGCCTCAAAATCTATTTCCTATGCAGTCCCACCTAGGAAAGTTGGTGCCCAAGCTGTCCTAGCAACGAAGCCCGCTGGCCGGCCAGCAACGAGGATCCCATCATTGGCAGTAGGTGAACTTTGGATAGCGCCTGGCATGCTGCAGCTGTGCAGTTATTCAAACTTTCACTGGTAGCGAACTGGGATAGGGCTCTGGTGGAAGGGACACAAGGCATAAGAACTCAGTTCTTTGAGTTGTTTGGGAGAAGTAGTACTTACAAGGACTATGGGATTAAATGGTGCTTCTGTCTGCTACTGAAGGATTGGAGGAAAAAAAAACCCCAATGAAATTCTGAGGGCAATTAACTTCCAATTCAAGATGAAATGTGAAAGCCAGAGGACCTTCTTGGCAGCCTATAAGCAGACTCTCAAATCCCGCAGCCAGATGGAAGCAAAAGTTGAAGATTGGTTCCAGGACTTTATAAATAGTAGCAAAACTCCATAGAAGAGTGGATTCTCAGCCATGCCAAGTCTGTTACACCAAGGTTAGGGTCACGAATGGGAAGGAGTGGAACCCTGAAACTTGAGATGGGAATATCTCATCTGGGTTGATGAACTTGAACCTCTGGAATCCTCGGATTCCTCTGGGCCTGAGGAAGGAAATTTTTCCTTCCTGTGAAAGGCTGCTTACCCTCTTCTACTTGAAGATGATGTATAGACCTTTACGTGATTAGACAACATGAACTTGCTCCCCATAATCAACCCCCATCTTGCCTTCTGGCCATCAGACTAATGACTAGGGTCAAGTAACAGTATAGCCTAGCACTTTCCATAGCTGCTCAGGGAGGAAATGGACTGTATGCCAAGGAGCTGCAGAATGTAGCCAACATGTATTGGCAGGAGCTGGGAGAATATATATGGGACAGGATGCTAAGGATGTTAAATTAATGAGGGTGAGATAAAACGTTGGATAAAGAAGAATTTATGGTTATGAGAGCCTTCTCTGTAACAGGATCTAACATTCTGGGGAATAGTGTTAATTTGCTGCAGAAATGGTTTTTGAGGAAGCTTTGAGAAAGTGAAATAGAAAATTCAGACTGCTTTGGGAGACAGTAAAGGATTAAAAATCTCAGAGACTTGTGTATTCTAGAGTGGATATATTATATAAGTCTGAAAAATCCACTTGCTGACTATGTTCTGCAGAGGAATCCATTTTCTAAAGTGATAAGGAATGTGCTCGTAAGAGCGGCACCAGAATCATTGAGAAACTCCGTGGTGACGATCTTTTGCAGGCCAGGGCTTCAGCAGTAAGCTTTGTCTTTATAAGTCTTCACTACCTGATAGCCATGGGGATGATGGGATCTGAAAGTAACAGAGGCCAGGTGGTAGGACTAAAATCGTCAGAAGCAAAGTGGGCACAATTATCATGAAGTAAAGGGCGGAGTGGCACTCAGAGGAGTCTAACACATAGTAAGTTATGGAGATGTTTAAGAGATGCAGTGTCTAGGGGACAAGGTAAATGGACAACCAATAGGAGTTTTGAGTATTGCTCAATCTGTAGAATAAGAAATCAAGAATGGATGATCAGAAGGCTGAGACCAGCTGCCCCCAAAAGTCATGATTCTTTGCCCAGTTCCTATATCAGAGTCTGTTTTCAAATCAGAGCTCAGTGGATGAAGCCGGTGGAAGTCCTTACCAGAGAAGATTAATAGGGTCTCAGGTACAGACTGTTGATATTATGAATGCATTCTTTTCCATCCTGGCAAGAAAAGAAAATAAGAAGCATTTTGCATTCTTGTGAGATGGATACAGCTGTACACCTTTCTGTTGTTGTCCCAGGGCCATGTTAACTTTTCATCTTCTGTCATAGTGCAAAGGGACCTGGACCACCTGGAGATGCAGACTATCACGTGGTCTCTCATATTTGTGGATGACCTCATTAGACTGGATGAGCCAGAAGGCACAAATATCTTGGTGAACTTGGAAAGACACCTGTGCTCCAGTCAGTGAGAGATAAACCCTATGAAGATTCAGGGGCCTACATCAGTGAAGTTTTTAGAGATCTGGTGGTCTAGGCATGTCAGGACATTTCCTTCTAAAGTAAAGGACAAATTATTGTGATGATATTAGGTAGAAGCTAGACATGAGTAGTGAAAGGAACGCCCTGAGGGAGAGTCCCAAGTCCTTGAAGGGGAATGATAGCGACAGGAGCTGGAAGCAAGGACGGTAATTAAAAAAAAAAAAAAAAAAAAAGCTACACATGGGGCACCCGGGTGACTCAATCAGTTGAGCCCAGACTCTTGGTTTCAGCTGGGGTCACGATCTCATGAGTCCTTGGATCAAGCCCCATCTCTCCCCACCACCGCCCCCTGCACTTAGCAGGGAATCTGCTTGAGATCCCCTCCCTCTGCCCTTCCTCCCCCTCTTCCCGCCAACATGTGCATTCACACACGCGCTCTCTCTCTCTCTCTCTCTCAAATAAATAAGTCTTAAAAAAAAAAAAAAAGCTACACATTATAAGCCCAGGAGCTCAACATCCTGACCTTCAAGACTTTAGGCCAGACAGATCAAGAGCCACAGGTGCAGAACATGCACTCTCCTCTTCTACTTTTGCCCCAGGGTAGCCCCCTAGAGTTATTATAATATATTTGCATTGTGGGCACAGCACCCCCTCATCCTCTGAGAAAGCCTGCCTTGACAGTTCTGATACACATTTGGAGGGTCAAAAACCCCTCCCCCTCCCAACCTGTGGGAAGAGTTTCCCAAATGATTGGAAACAGCGTCTGTTAAAGACCACTCCACTCTAAGTTACAGCTCCTTCCTGCCCGTGATGAGGTCGGGGAATATACATGAGGTTCAGTGGGGTGGAGTCCAGAGCCGACGACCAAGAAAGAATTCTTGAGGCGTCTTTGGTGTGAAATTGGTGGTTTATTAAAGCACGGGAACAGGACCCCTGGGAAGAAAGAGCTGCTGCACCGGGTTGTGAGGGGTGGCTCATTATATACCATGGGGTTGGGGGAAGGTAAGGAAAAAGGGAGGCTGAGAAAATACTTTCATATGTTAAAGAAGACTCACAAGATACCAGAGGCCTTGCCATTGTCAAGTTAAGGTTGTTTTTCCCTCTAGCAAGGCATTAACTTTAAGATGGTTGGGAACTCCTGGAGGCTGCAGATTCTAAGGACATTTAATTGTATATACATTCCCTTCCAGAAGCTAGGTTATTGGTAGAAATGCTTAGTTCTTGTAAACTGCTAAGACATTTGCAAACTGAGGGAGACGTAAGACTTGCAGGATTGTGGTATCTATAGTTAACTATTTCTTTGTCCTTGAGGGCAGCCAGGAGTGCCTGAGGAATGTCACATAAAACCCATGGGGGGGGGGGTTGGGGGTGTCAGTTTCTGCTTTGTCCTCAGCTTGCCTTCTGTTCCCTCATCACCCGGAGAGACCCAATATTATCCAATTGCAAAGCAACCTAGGGGCTGGTTCCACATCAAGGAACCTGCCAGCTCTCCCACCTCGAGAAACTGCTTTGTGCTTGCTACTTTCCTTCTGACTGTCTCTATTCTGAGAGTGGATCCCCACATAAATCATCTCATGGGGAATCCTGGGACTGAGACCTGTGCTTACACAATGCAGATGCTCTCTCACCCCTGATGATTGTACCTCTCACCACTAAGAAGGAAGCACAACACCACATAGATTTCTTTGTGTTCTGGAAATAGCATATTCCACATTTCAACCCATTTACTCAGTATAACACGAAGTCTTCCTGGAGCCGGTGGAATAAGCAGCACTGTTGCTTGGAACTTAAGATCTAGAAGACCTTGTGATGTTGGAAGTATTAATGGCGGGAAGAGCTGCCTTGTGCAGTTTATGACAAACCCCCGTCGAAGAATCACCATGTAGACTCTAGGTTCTGGAACAAGGTCCATGATCTGTACAAAACCTAAAACCCTTTTGAAAATCAGCTCCTATTATGCTACTGGGCCTTGATAGCAGTGGAGTGTCTGATTATGCAACATCATGTATCCATGTGGCCAGAACTGCTATGAGCAGGGTTCTGTAAGACTCACCAAGTCATGAAGCCAAATGGGTCTACCAGCAAGCCATTGTAATTTGGAAGTGGTCCATCTGAATTCGGTACAAGCGGGGTCAAGAGGGCACGAGGGCACGAGTAAACTGCATAAGCAGGTAATCCAGACCCCAGTTCCATTTACAAACTTTACCACTTTTATGGTTTTACCCAGACTTGCCAGAGTGAAAAGACACCAGCAAAACTTTGTCTTAATAAGGGTCTAACTAGAGAAAAAGAACTAGTCTGAGTATTTGACACAAAGAATTTTGTACAGGAAGTCATAATTTATGGGTGCTAGAACAACCAAAAAATCAACAGGGGATGGTGAGGCAACCCAGAGATTAGGGCTGGTGGACAGTCGCTTTGTTCTTGGCTGGAGAGGAGGTGATGTTTCTCGAACCCAGGAGTTAGGGTTATTCCACCCCAAATCTACCCTCATCATCTATAAGCATAATTCTAAGAGGGCCCCCAAGATCCCTACCTCTCTGGTATACATGCTGTGTAGTCCCTTCCTCTTAAGTGTGAGTGAGACTGTGATTATGATGGATTTTCACACACATGATTGGATTACACCAGATGACAAAGGTGAAGGACTTTTGCAAATGTAATTGATGTCGCAAATCAGGAGACTGAGTTAATAAAAAAGGTGATTTTTCCTGGGTGGGCATGGCACTCAGGTGATCTCTAAAAAGGGACTGTACTCTTTCTAAGAAGAGATTCAAAGTTTAAGAGGGCCTATAGAGGGGGCCGCATGGCAAGAGAGGCCTCCAGTTGTTGAGTGGTCCCCAGGCAACAGCCAACAAGAAAACAGAGACTTTAGGCCTACACCTGTCAGGAACTGGATTCTACTAGCAACCTGAATGAACTTGGAAGTGCATCATTTCCTCACTGAACCTCTAGATGAGGCTGGAGCAGCTGAAGCCTTGATTTCAGGCTTGTGAGATGCTAAGCAGGAGACCCAGACAAAATGTGCCAGACTCCCAATCTGAAGAAAGAGTGAGATGATGACTCTGTATTGTTCAAGTTACTGAGTTTGTGGTAATCCATGACGCAGCAATAGTAAACTCATACACGTCCTGTAAATGTTGCTCCAAGTACTTCTCCTTTGTCAGTTGGCATAATATTAAGCTTTGTCAGTAGGAGGCGCTGGAGAAACATTTCAGGAGGCGTTTGGGGTTGTTTCTTCCCCCCCCCCCCCTTCCTGATTCCCTGTCCTCTTACCAGTGCTCCCATAGTCTGCTCTGCCTCTGCAATGGCCAGCTTGTGCTGCATGCCCAGTTTCTGCAATGCCCAGCTTGTGCAGTATCCCCCGGCCAGTAGCACGGGGTACCTCCCTGCAGGCAGCTTCTCCCAGCATTCCCTGGCGTGGCTTTGCAGTGAGTTACAGGGTAAAGCATCTGCCTGGAGCTGGCTCTCCTCACTCCTTCAGCAAGCTCTGCCGGCATGGCACCTTAGCAAACTTCGCCACCATCCAGTGCCACCATCCAGCGACCCACGGCAATTCTGTCTCCAATAAGAGCAAGATCTTAGTTTTGGTGAGGTTGGGAAGGAATGTACTTGGATTCGCGATCTTAGCGCCAGGTTGTCACTGTTTTTTATATCTGCGATTTTAAAATTCTTTAGAGTTCTCTTTATTTCTTACTGGCCACTCCTGCATTACTCCAGTGTCTGTTATAGTGAATAATTCTTTATACTAAACTTTCCCCATTCACATTACTGGGTGGGTTCTCTGTCCTGTGATTGGACCCTAACTGACGTACCTGACAAAGCTGGAATCGTGGTAGTGATGAGGTTGTGGGATACAGGTGAGGTTCAGTGGGGTGGAATCCGGAGCCGACAACCAAGAAAAAATTCTTGAGACGTCTTTGGTGGAAAATGGTGGTTTATTAAAGCACGGGGACAGGACCCACGGGCAGAAAGAGCTGCTGCCCCGGCTTCTGAGGGTGGCTCATTATATACTATGGGGTTGAGGGAGGTATGGAAAAAGGGAAGTTGAGATAATACTTGCATATGTTAAAGAAGACACACAGGATACCAGAGGCCTTGCTACTGTCCAGTTAAGGTTGTTTTTCCCTCTAGCAAGGCATTAATGTTAAGATGGTTGGGAACTTCCTGGAGGCTGCAGATTATAAGGACATTTAATTGTATCTGCATTTCCTTTGGGAAGCTAGGTTATTGATAGAAATGCTTCGTTCTTATAGATCGCTAAGACATTTGTAAACTTAGGGAGACTCAAGTCTTGCAGGATTGTGGTCTCTATAGGTTGACTATTTCTTTGTCCTCGAGGGCAGCCGGGAGTGCCTGAGGAATGTCACGTACATCCCATGGTGTGTGTGTGTGGGGGGGGTATTGCAGGGTGTCAGTTTCTGCTTTGTCTTGCCTTCTGTTCCCTCATCAGTAGGACTCTCCGGCTGGAAGCCAGGGCCAGCCAAGGGAGCCGGTCACTGTGCCAGTTGAGTTGCTTCCTGAGGCAGAGAGGAAGGAGGGACAAAGACCCTGATTTCTCTTTTACTCTCCCCTTCCAATCTCTCAGCCTCCAGTCCCTACCAGTGCCCCTCACTGGCCAAACCCAGCTGGAAGCCACATGACACAGGGACTAGGGAGCACAGACCACTGTGATTCAGGGCACAGAAGGGAAAGGTAAGGAATGGGTCTGTTTAAAAAAAGAAGGAAAGAAAGAAAGAAAATCGCAGGCCCCAAATGGTGTCACTTAGACAGAGTTCCCAAACCAGAGTTTAATACCCAATCTAATTGCAGTTTCAATCTCTCCAAGAAATGTGGCCTTCACCAGTCAGTCAAGAAATATTTCTTTCCATCAGTGCCAAGGAGTCTGTCACCTGGGTCCTCTCCATCCCTCAAAGAAAGATGAGGTAATCTGCATGAGAAGACCCCTTGCTTCTCCCCTAGCAAACATCTTCCTCTGGAACAGTCCTTTTCTTTTGCTAGTAACTTGTTCTTGTCCCCACCCTCTGTCTGTGAAAACCTTCCATTTTGTACACCTTCTCAGAGCGCCTCTCTGCTTGCTAGATGGGGTGCTGTCCAACCCATCAATCGTTTACTAAAGCCAATTAGATCTTCAAATTCACTTGGTTGAATTGTTATTTAACAGATTTGGTGGCAGTGGTGGGATCCATAGCACACTTGTAGCAGCATTTGGAGACAGTGAGAATCACAGGTGTGATATCTGCAAATCCCTTTGAGTTCATTGCCTTTCTTGCGGTTTCCAAGGGTAAGCTCCTCTTGGTCTCAGTTCTGCTCTGTTTTGTGTTTGAACTCTCTGTCTAATCGGCTCCTTTGCAGGGTGGGTCGTCTTGAGCTGGCAGACAGTTATGCCCAGAGCCAACTGCGCTGGCATGTTTGCCTGGAACCCCACTGAGCTGGCCGAAGAGTGTGCTCAGAGCCAAGCCTCTAGACTTTCAGACCACAGTTCTGGAAAACCCCGGCAGGAGTCCATGGAAATTGGTGGTGGTGTGCACAGGGCTTTCTTTTGGCCAGGACACAGTGCTACTATTATATTAAGGTGAAGGTTTGTCTGTCTTATTTTGTGTAAATAAAGGCTATTGCTGGGGCGCCTGGGTGGCACAGCGGTTAAGCGTCTGCCTTCGGCTCAGGGCGTGATCTCGGCATTATGGGATCGAGCCCCACATCAGGCTCCTCCGCTATGAGCCTGCTTCTTCCTTTCCCACTCCCCCTGCTTGTGTTCCCTCTCTCGCTGGCTGTCTCTATCTCTGTCAAATAAATAAATAAAATCTTTAAAAAAATTAAATAAAAAATAAAGGCTATTGCTAGCAGGATCTCAGAGGCTACAGAGCTGCAAAAATTGGTGGGCACGTGTTGCATATTTAAAGGCTGTTAGAGAGCTGGTCACCTGAAGAAGATTCCTGCGATAAGTTGGTCACAGAATGGGTTAGATGGACGCTAGGTCACCCACCAACCTCAAGAAAACTTCCATGCCACGAGGTACACTGTAAGACACACACAATCCACAACCCTGCTGCACAGCCCTTTTAGGTACTAGTTTGGCTCCGAGAAACCTAAAAGTTTAGCTAATGAAATCCTTAAATTCTGAAGAGTCAAGCATACTATCTTCTGGCACACCTGCTTATTTTATGTCTAAGAACTATAATCCCAGAAGTGGCAGATATCTAGAAAGATGAAACAATTTTATTAAAAATAACCTAGAATTACTGTGGCCATGATGGGGAACGTTCAATTAGACACACTTGTTCATTTAAGAAGTGCACTTGAAAGCAAGGGTTCCCAAATTAAGCAGAATGGGATGCCTATTTTTATTTTTTTTAAGATTTCATTTATTCATTTGAGAGAGAGAGTGTGCATGCGTGAGCAGGGGAGGGAGAAGCTAGACGGAGAGAGAGAAGCAGGCTCCCCGTGGAGCAGGAAGCCCAAAGTGGGGCTCGAGCCTGAGGACCATGCTCTGGATCATGATCTGAGCCTGAAGCAGACACTTAACCAACTGAGCCACCCAGGCACCCCCTGATTAAAAAAAAAAAAAAAATTTAAGGCCTTCTCCCCTAAGCTAACTGTACCCAGAGGAAAAGAAGACTTTCTTATGGGTAGATGGATGTGTCAGTCCTTTGATACTATTTAGGCAACAGTCCAGTTCTTTGAGAAACGAAAAATGGCTCTCAGTCTTTTACAAATCTAGTGAGTACAGGACCAGAGATGTGGTTCCAAAACCATTCAAAGACCAATCCTTTTTGCCAATCCCAAAACCTCCCTTGTTTATCTCAAAAGGCTTATAAGTATTATAAAAAGTCTGACCTTAAGAGAAGGAAAGTCCTTCTAGAAAGTGTTTGCATTTCCCCCCTGTACCTTCACACTAAATACACAGTGTTCTGCCTGGTCTTTTCTAGGAATTCTTTATCTGGTCCATCTCCTTAAAATGCAGATTCCTGGAAGGTAATACTTACCAAGTAAAAACAAGGAGGAAAGTCCACTTAAAACTTGACTTGCCAAGGACAAATACAAATCTTAAGTGTCTTCTCCACAAATCTATCTATCTATCTATCTATCTATCTATCTATCTATCTATCTATCATCTATCTATCTATCATCTATCTATCAATATATTAGTATTTTTTTGGTTTTTCAAGGAGTTTATTTGGGCAGATGTGGGGACAGGGAGGCTCTGCATCTAAAAGAAGGTGTTGGGTCTCTTGGTGGTGAAGCATGGCTTGTGCGGGCAAGGTAGGACCTCGCAGGGTAGTGGGAATTTGATCTTGGAATCGTGGAACTGCTTGACTGCTGTTGGGTGGTGCTTGCTGGCTGCAATCTCCTCTGCCTTAGTGATCTGGATCAAGGGGACCTGGGCACAGTGCCAGACACCCATGTCTTGGTAGGACGGGACGATAGCACCCACAGTGGTCAGGTCCCAGTACTACCAGTCTGTGTTGTGGGTGCCACTGTGGGAGTCATAGCTCTTCACCCGCAAGGGGGATTTCTCCAACACCTGTCCACAGTGGACAATTTCCTCTGAAGACTTCTTCATCTTCAGCTGAGACACAAAGTGATGAAGGATAAAAGAAGAAAAATGTTCACTTTGAGCCCAGAAGGCTGACCTATAGTCTGCGTAGTTTTGACAAGGATCAAATAGGGGCTGGCTGCTACATTCTTAAAGGGTCTCATGACTGCCTGTACATCTCACTGCTAGTGAATATTGAGCTGAATGATAAGTGCCAAAGAAATCTTGCAAAAGTAGTTTTACAAGTAGAGCATATAATCACCAGCTTCTTACAGGAAAAATGCAGCTCTTTCTGCTCATGCGTCCTGTCCCAGAGCTACTTTTTTTTTTTTTTTAAAGATTTTATTTATTTATTTGACAGATAGAGAGACAGCCAGTGAGAGAGGGAACACAAGCAAGGGGAGTGGGAGAGGAAGAAGCAGGCTCCCAGTGGAGCAGGGAGCCTGATGTGGGGCTCGATCCCAGAACCCTGGGATCATGCCCTGAGCCGAACGCAGACACTTAACGACTGAGCCACCCAGGCACCCCTGTCCCTGAGCTACTTAAATAAACTTACTAATTTGTTAAACAACATAAAACATCTCAAGAATTCTTTCTTGACCATCACACTCAACAATCCCACAACAAATGTACCAGCAGTCGACTGGGCAAAATATGATTAGGTGCAAAGATGTGCATGCAGTAGAGGGGCGGAGTGCTGCATTTGGGGTTGGGGAGGCAGTGCCTCTCCACCTTGTACTCTCGAAATATGCCTGAGGCCTTCGTGGTGCACTCTCCACTCTTGCCCCCACCCATGAAAGGCCATAAGTATATTTTTAAAAAACTTTAGCCAGGGCATCTGGGTGGCTCAGTCAGTTAAGAGTCTGTCTTTGGGTCAAGCGTCTGCCTTCCACTGGGGTCATGATCTTAGGGCCCTTATATCAACATTAAACATAAAACTTTTATCTATATGAGTTTTTTAGCCAAATAATTTTGTTATCTCTTATAAGATCTATCAACAAAAAAATAATGGCTTAAAAGAATGACTGAATTTGTTTAATGTTTCATAAAGTTTTTGTAAGTAATCTCAATATAATTGTTAAAAACAAGTGGATTAAATAAAAAGATTCAGGTAGGGGGTCAGGGCCCTCTCCAACAATAGTTCCCCCAGTTTTTTTTGGCAACTTAAAAACTTAAAAATTTTGCTAAGTTAAATGAGAGTTAAGCTAAATTCATTAAACATTTTAGATTATGTCCAAATAAGACAAAATACTAGAACACTAATTGCTGAACATAGGTTTATCTACTTTTGGCTTTCTATTAAAGAGAAATTAAAATTATTTGGATATGTTAATGTTACTTTAAGATAAATTAAAAAGACATATGCTTCTAAAAATTTTAAATATTCATTAATTTGCAAATGTAAAATATTACAAGACAGACTGATCACAATTGCTTACTTAGTTTTCAGTATGTCGGGGAGGAAGAATTTCGTTTACCCTTCAAGGTCCTTTTAGCTGGACTAAGAACCAAATTGACATGTGACACATAAACAGGAGAAAATCTAATTTAATGGTAGATGTACATGCAATACACACAGACATGGAAATTCCAAAGACAGTGAGGCAGCATGATGTGTATATAAGCTAAGGAGAGGGGTAGGGTCTGAGGATACAAGGGAGAAAGACCATTAGCAGGAAGGTGAGAAGAGATGTTTGGAAAACAAAGGTTGCCCTGTGATGTAAGTAAGTTACTTAGGTAAAGAGACTCTGTTAATAGCTCTCTTCCTAGTGCAAGCAGGCAGTTGAGGGGGACCTAAACAGCTTTTCCTGAATCTTCTGGGTTTTAATTGCTTTTAACTCAAAATAATGTTCATGCCTATCTTGGCCCTTGGCCCCTACAATTAGAAACCATCTATAAAGAACTTATCAAACTGAACACTTAAGGAACAAATAATCCAAGAAATGGGCAGAAGACATGAACAGGCATTTCTCCAAAGAAGACATCCAAATGGCCAGCAGACACATGAAAAAGTGCTCAACGTCACTGGCCATCAGGGAAATACAAATCAAAACCACGAGATACCACCTCACACCAGTCAGAATGGCTAAAATTAACAAGTCAGGAAATGACAGATGTTGGCGAGGATGTGGAGAACAGGGAGCCCTCCTACACTGTTGGTGGGAATGCAAGCTGGTGCAGCCACTCTGGAAAACAGTATAGAGGTTCCTCAAAAAGTTGAAAATAGAGTTACTCTATGACCCAGCAACTGCACTACTGGGTATTTACCACAAAGATACAAATGTAATGATCCGAAGGGGCACCTGCACACCAATGTTTATAGCAGCAATGTCCACAATAGCCAAACTATGGAAAGAGCCTGGATGTCCATCAACAAATGAATGGATAAAGATGTGGTAGATATATGCAATGGAATATTATGCAGCCATTAAAAAATGAAATCTTGCCATTTGCAACAATGTAGATGGAACTAGACGGTAATATGCTAAGCGAAATAAATCAGTCAGAGAAAGACAGTTATCATGTGATCTCACTGATATGAGTTTGAGAAACAAGGCAGAGGATCATAGGGGAAGAGAGGAAAAAATGAAACAAGACGAAACCAGAGAGGGAGACTCTTAATCTCAGGAATAAAACTGAGGGTTGCTGGAGTGGAGGGGGGTGGGAGGGATAGAGTGGCTGGGTGATGGACATTGGGGAGGGTATGTGTTGTGGTGAGCGCTGTGTATTGTGTAAGACAGGTGAATCACAGACCTGTACTCCTGAAACAAATAATGCATTATATGTTAATTATAAAAAATAAATAAATAAAATTGAAAAATTGGGGCTTAAAAAAAAGAAACCAAGGTTTCTAAGGGTCAAAAATTCTAATTAATATGTAATTAAAACTACTAAAAATAATAAGAGAAACGTCTCCCTATGCCAGGAAAATGAGATATATTTTCAGTAATAATAACAGTAATGATAATTTAGACGCTGCTTTGAGGTAACAAGCTTGAACAATGAAAACTTGAGTAAGTCAAAGGGCCCACAAGGACTGCTGAGCTCAATGCAAACATGCAATGCAAACAGGCTCGTCACGTGACCCACTTCAAAATTGCCGTAGGCCCTAACTGATCAATGACCAGACACAGTTCCTGGTTACCAGAAAAGGGAAAATTCCATACGTTCTCATACCTACTCACTCTGCCCTATAACTGGCCCCTCATCACTGTCTTGTCACAGACAGTCTCTCCTTTGCTGTCCTGCCCACTACTCCCTTGCAGTGTATTCAGTAAACTTCTATCTCTTTTCTTCTGCTTTGGGTGAATCCTTTCACCACTAGCCTCACCAGCCCCCACCTAATTGGGATGCCCCACAAATAATACTAATAGTAGTAGTAATAATAATAATAACAACAATAATAATAATGATAACTTTGTCCTAAAATGAGGTCGGTTTGAAATGAAAACACAATGTAACTGTGATCCCAGCAGCTTAAAGGCTGCATATTTCTAACTCACTGACCTGGGCCCTCTAGCCTATAGCTTGACTAATTAGAGCTGCTTTGAGATTTCAGCAGAACACTGACCCTGGGGAAACAAGGAACAAGGTATTCCTGGAAGATCAAGCTTGACCACATTAGTAAACAACCTTTTCTAATGCCAGCAAGTCCACTTGAGATCACACTGAGAGTATTTCCCCAGCACGTTGACCCTAACACTTCGCAGTGCCTTCCTCTTAAAAACCCTCTGCTTGGTCGGGGACTTGGAGACGGTTTTTGGACATTAGTCCACCATCTTGCCAGGTTGCCTGGCCTCATGAATAAAGCAACCTTTCCTTCTTCTTCTTTTTTTTTAATGTATTCGTATTTTTAGAGAGAGAGCTAGTGACCACATGAGCAGGGGGAGGGGCCGAGGGAGAGAGAATCCTAGGCAGACTCTGCACTCAGTGTGGAGCCCCACAAAAGGCTTGAACTCAGGACCCTGAGATCATGACCTGACCCAAAACTGAGTCAGTTGCTTAACCGACTGAGCCACCCAGGTACCCCTAGCCACCTCTTCTTTCTGACTAACACTTGTCTCTCAACTATTGGCTTTCAAGGGTTGAGCAGCCGAAGTTGCATTTTAGTAACAATAAGACAAAATCAGAATATAGAAAACAAAAGTCAGAGGTTTATTTAAAAAAAAAATCTTAAAAATTTTAATGTGTGGTCAAGTTGGCTAAGATTAAAATAAATTTAATTAAAAATAAGTTTTAATATGAAAATTAAGTTTGTGCAAAGTTAAAATTTGATCTTATCTCTGCTAAAAGAACAAAGTTTTCTTGGACTTTTAGTCTGCTTTTGATAAGGTTTTATAAGTTTCTTTACCTTTTAAGTATCAAGTTTCATAATGATCCATGATCCTATTTAGATAAATGCTTGAAAACCTTTTTTTTTCACATTTTTGGCAAACTTCCCCAAATCAAAATTTTTAAAGATTTTATTTATTTGAGAGAGAGAGTGCGAGCATGAGAGGGGGGAGGGTCAGAGGGAGAAGCAGACTCCCCACTGAGCAGGGAGCCCTATGAGATGGGGGACCCTATCTCCGGGACTCCGGGATCATGACCTGAGCTGAAGGCAGTCACTTAACCAACTGAACCACCGAGGCACCCCCAACCCCAAATCAAATTTAAAAAAAAAATTTTTTTTTGACCTGAAATATTCCAAAAGAGCTGTAAAACTTATTAGGCTTATTTGCGATGTAAATTGCATATAAAATATTGTCAAATAAATAGTATTAAGCCTTCTTTATATTTGTAAGATTGTGGCACATGTACATAAGGTCCATTCTGCACAAATGGCCCCTTATTACCACACTTTTGCCATCGTAATGTCCTCGTGATATGCAACAGTCTGCATCTGAAAAAGTTAGCATTAAAATAGACACATAGTGGTTAGAAATTCAATAAACAGTCAGGACTATGAGAAGCCCAAGACAGCTGCTTGCTTCTTTCTGGCTCCTTGACAAACCCCATTTTTCAGTTTTCATATTCCGTCACTCACCATAGTATATTAAGATGACTCAGATTATGAATAGACGTTACTGTAGAGACTTCTATAGAATTTTAACACCTGCAACTGGACTTTATTAAGCTCCCACTTAGTAGGAGTTATCAATATGTAGTTGTCGTTGTATATGTGTTTTTCCGGATGGGTTAAAACCTTTCCTTGCTACAAGGCTGATGCCCTCACAGTAAAACAAAACAAAACAAAACAAAAAAACTGTTAAAAAAAATGTCTCCTACTTGGGTTATACTTTCCATCATCTCCAGGAATCAAGGCACCCACTTCACTGGACAAATCATAGGAGCCTTAACAAAACCTTACAAAATTCTAGAAATTCTGTCAGTATACAGCCTTCTACGGATGCCTGCTGTCTTATGCTAATATGACCAGCTGCTCTAAGTTGCTAATGTTTTATCCTCAAGCCTGTCATTAACAGGTTAAGAAGCCTTCCTGGATCCTAATGAAAAGAAACCCATCTGTTATAGTCTAGAGCCTGATAATTTGGTACTGTAAAACTTCATCAGAGGAAAACAGCCGTTAAAGGGATTCTCCCAAGTGCTCTGGATCACCGACACTGCTGCAAAATGAAAAGATGCTAGAGACCTCTAAATGCAATTGCCCAGGAAGAAAAGTAGCTGACATCCACGTGTAGGCTACTTCCACCCAAGACGCCAGATCGAGACATTATACTTTAAGCATAAAACCCTTTTTCCTTCCACTCCTGTCCTTTTCTGGCACTGGCCCAAAAGGATGGCACCCTCATCTGTATCTCCCACCTCACTGCTAAGGAAAGATAACCTCTTTTATTTCAGGCTAGGAAAAAATCCAAGTGTGCCTCTAATTTTTCACAAGCAAAGGAAGACCTCTTGTAACGGAACAAGTGTGAGTTTGCTCCTTTGGTGAGTCACAAAGAGAAACTATACCAGGTGGAGTTGTCACATATAATAAGCTTTATTTGCAGTAACTAAGGAGATCACGGGCATCCTTTATGTAGAGGTGGGCATGAAGTTGTGTGTGCACCTGAAGGAAACATGCCTATGCATACATGGTATGTTATGTCAATGAGGCTTATGCTCTCCTTGGGCAGAGATTTGGGCATTTTAATGAGGTAAAGGTAATGGTCATTACTCCATGGGTCACCCCATGGTCCATTTGCACAGGTGTGAGGTGGGGGGTTGAACCTGAACTGCTCTGGGTGGTCTGGGCCAGCTGGAGGTCTTGTCAGGCAGTCATTATTGCTTAAAGGGCAGTTTCAGTTTCCAGCTGGGATGCTATGCCCCTCAGGTCTCTTGCCTGAGTTAAAAGATAAGCTGGAAAGAAGAGCTTAAGGGAAAATGTGGGACAAAGGTTGGTGGGTAAAAGCAGGTGGGCAGTAAAAGTCAGGTCTTGGGGTCTAGCTGGTGACAGTCTCATTGGTCACTCTTTCTCAACTGACACTGTTAAGTTAAAAAGGACACTTCTTTTGGCAGGTCCCTATTTCCCTGGTTAGGGATAAAAGCAAATGAAGCTTTGATCAAAAACGTCTCCTTAATTCTTAAAATCATTACAAAGTCTGCTGCTAAAGCAATAGCCGCCCAACAAAAATCCTTAGACTCTCTGGTTAAAATTGTCCTTAATAAGAGACTAGCTCTTGATTATGTTTTAGCTGATCAAGGAGGTGTCTGTGCAGTGTCCCACACCAGCTGTGAGGCCTGGGTTTACCCTCCTGGGGAAGTTAAAACTGGCTTAAAAAAGTAAACTCTTTCCATGGGGGTCTCTCTTTGGCTTATTTGATTTTGATTGGTTTAGGTCCTGGGGACCACGGCTCTAAAGTACACTCCAAATATTGGGAATTGCCCTGCTTATAGTAATCCTAGTAATCTCCCTGGTGCATTGTATTCTCTCAGAAGCCTTAAAGATGTTTATAGCCGCTAACCGCCAAGCAAATGATCTCCCTGAGACTGGAGCATCTAAGGAATGAGGGAAATACCCAACTTAGAGAACGTGAACCGGAAACCACGTATATCACGAGGCTCAGTAAAAAAGTGAAGAGGTGTGGATGCCACACAAATGAGCAACTAGACCTGGGAACTGCAGAGCCGTAGCTGAGAGTGGTACTAATGCCTGCAAATCTGATCACATCACAGACTGAGATGTGATCAAGAGGGGAAAATGGTTACAAAAAGAGAGAGAGGGAGAGAGAATCGCAGGCTCCAAATGGTGTCACTTAGAGTTCCCAAACCAGAGTTTAATACCCCATCTAACTGCAGTTTCGACCTCTCCAAGAAATGTGGCCTTCACCAGTCAGTCAAGAAATGTTTCTTTCCATCAGTGCCAAGGAGTCTGTCACCTGGGTCCTCTCCATCCCCCAAAGAAAGATGAGGTAATCTGCATGAGAAGATCCCTTGCTTCTCCCCTAGCAAACAGCTTCCTCTGAAACAATCCTTTTCTTTTGCTAGTAACTTGTTCTTGTCCCCACCCTCTGTCTATGAAAACCTTCCATTTTGTACACCTTCTCAGAGCGCCTCTCTGCTTGCTAGATGGGGTGCTTGCTCTCTGACCCATGAGTCATTTACTAAAGCCAATTGATCTTCAAATTCATTTGGCTGAATTGTGTTATTTAACAGGTCTGAGGACAACCAGAGCTGGCAAAATCCTGCTGTAGTCACTGACATTAAGGAATTTGTTCTGCCAGGTTTATGATGAAATATGGACAGATTATATTTATCTCTTTATGTAAATTAAATTAGAGTTCATTTTTTCCCCGTGAGAACACATAATAGAGACTTTTCCAAAAACCTTAAAAAGGAAAATGACACTTTGAAATCTTTAGCTGTGTTAAAAGTTAAGCTGAGGCATATTAAATATTTTCAGGGTTTATTTGAGCAGAAATCAATTTGAATCGGGCAGCAGCATCCAGTCTAGCAGATAGAAAGAAGCACCAAGGAGCTGTACAGAATGAAAGACTTTCATAGGCAGAAAGGAGCAGGAACTAGGAATTTATCGTGGCGAGAAAGCGGATTGCTTATTGCAAAGTTACTTTCCTTTAGGAGACGGCAGAGGTCTCCCAGGCAGATGACCTAACTAGTCTCATCAGGTGATCTGTGATTGAGCTGGTTTAAGATTCCAGTTCTGGGAGAGCCAAAAATGTATTTAAGTCTGGTGTGGTGACCTGGGGCTTAAATGACTGTTTGGGGACTGTTGTCTTGTTTTTAACAGCTGTTAATAAAAATTAATGCTTTTAAACGTGATTTTTTATCTAGTACCTTAAATGAGCAGTTTAGAAAAAATAAAGATGAAGATAAGTGAATATATTTAGAGATGTCATTTTCATAAGATAATTCAAAACGTGTTGATAGGAAATTTATAGGAAGGCCAAAGACTAGGGCAATAATTTTAAAATAACTTGATTCACTGGAATTTTTTTAAAGATTATTTGAGAGAGAGAGAGAGCGAGCACGCATGCATGGGGGTGGGGGAGGGGGAAGCAGGCTCCCCACCGAGCAGGGAGCTTGAGGTGGGGCTCCATCCCAGGACCCTGGGATCATGACCTGAGCCAAAGGCAGACGCCTAACTGACTGAGCCACCCGGGCACCCCTCATTTAGTTTCTTTTACCTCACCATGGAAGTCTATTTAAGGAACCAAGTTAAGGTTGGTGAATATATGTAACCAAGGCACTAATAACAAAAATAATATTTCTTCTGGCACATAAATACTTAGGGGCTGCTATTATTTCCCATAGTGCTTTACAACTTATAGATCTCTTCATATGTTTTATGATGTGTTTGATTCTCACTCACAAGAATTATGTCAAGCAGTGGGTCCAGTATTATCATCTTCCTGCTTCTTTTCCTGATGAAAAAAAACAGAGGCACACAGAGGTTAAGTGCCTTAATTCAAATCTCATAACTGATACAGTTGACATCTGTTGCTTTGGTTGGGCCAATTTCCTTCCTCCTTTTGGTAACAGGACTCTGATTATCCTTTAAGGAACTACTCCTGTGTCTTTCTAGAACTCCTAACAGGACTGCAGATCAAGGGGCTCTACTTCTCTGCATTACATGTGCCCCACACTGGCCCATCAGGATCTTCTATGTCCTCTGGACACGGAGACTGGTATACAGGGAGGTATTATGATTAAAGTAATTTAAGGTGCTTTTTGTTTTACGAGAGTGAAATAAGTGAATTCTAGGAGTGAGTTGGCCTCACTTGAGAACTGTAAGAACTATGAAAAGCTGTTTTCCAGAGAGAGCTGCTGGAGTGAAGCCAATATGAAGGAAAGTCCAGTGGAGAATGAGAGAAAAAGAGAGAGAGAGGGAGAGGGAGAGAGCAAATGAGAGAAAGATATTCCGGATCTTTCATTTGAGGAAATGGATATAGCTATCCCTGAAGCCAGAGCAACTCCTGGATTTTCAAGTTCAGTGAGTTAATAAATTCCTTGTTTGGCTTAGACAAGTTTGAACTAATTCACTTGCAATAAAAAAAAATCCTAATACAGCTAATCAAAGTCTTAGTTATGATTGAAACACATCTTTCGACATCAAATCCTTTGCTATTTCCACTGCTGCATGTTTCAAAAACGTCTCCCTACCCATAAATGTCAAAAAGGATCAGGTGCTGTTGTGGGAGACTTGAGAACCTCCCCCTTTTCAAGGAGACAACCTGCCCTCTGTTCTTGGTTCTGTTCAAGTTTTCATCTTTTTAAAATGTATTTATTCATGAGAGATGGAGAAAGACAGAGAGGCAGAGGCAGAGGGAGAAGCAGGCTTGCCGTGGAGCAGGGATCCTGATGCAGGACTTAATCCCAGGACCCTGGGACCAGGACCTGAGCCAAAGGCAGATGCTTAACTGACTGAGCCACCCAGGTGCCCAAGTTTTCTTTCTTTCTTTCTTTCTTTCTTTCTTTCTTTCTTTCTTTCTTTCTTTCTTTCTTTCTTTCTTCTTTCTTTCTTTTCTTTTTTTTTTTCTTTCTTTCTTTCTTTCTTTCTTTCTTTCTTTCTTTCTTTCTTTCTTTCTTTCTTTCTTTTAGATTTTATTTATTTATTTGAGAGGGAGAGAGAGCATTAGCAGGGAGGGGCAGAAGGAGAGGGAGAGGGGCAAGCAGATTCCCCATTGTGGAGAGCTGATGCAATGCAGGGCTGGATCCCAAGATCTGGAGATCATGACCTGAGCCAAAGTCACACACTTAACCGACTAAGCCACCCAGGTGCCCCTCAAGTTTTCATTTTTAAAATAATATCAAGAGGATGAGAAGACAAGCCACAGACTGGAGGGGAGAAGATATTTGCAAAAGACGTATCTGATAAAGGATTGTTATCCAAAATATGCAAAGAACTCTTAAAACTCAGCAAGAAAACAAACCACCTGATTAAAAAATAGGCAAAAGATCTGAATAGACCTTTCATCAAATAAGATAAACAGAAGCAAATAAGCATATGAAAAGATCCACATCATATGTTATCAGGAAATACAAATTGAAACAACTATGAGATACCGCTACCCACCTGTTAGAAGGCCCAGATCCAGAACACTGACATCACTGCATGCTCGTGAGGATGTGGAGAATAGAAACTCATTCATTGCCAGTGGAAATGCAAAATGGTACAGACACTTTGGGAGACAGTTTGGCAGTTTCTTAAAAAACTAAACACACTCTTACCCTGCAACCCAGTAGTCTTGCTCCTTGGTATTTACCCAAAGGAGTTGACGACTTATGTCTACACAAAAATCTGTACACAGATACCAGCTTTTTTTTTTTTTTTTAAAGATTTTTATTTATTTATTTGACAGAGATAGAGACAGCCAATGAGAGAGGGAACACAAGCAGGGGGAGTGGGAGAGGAAGAAGCAGGCTCATAGCGGAGGAGCCTGATGTGGGGCTCGATCCCAGAACCCCGGGATCACGCCCTGAGCCGAAGGCAGACGCTTAACCGCTGTGCCACCCAGGCGCCCCACGGATACCAGCTTTATTCACGATTGCCAAAACTTGGAAGCAACCAAGATGTCCTTCAGGAGGTGAGTGGATAAACTGTGATACCTCTGAAACTGGTTAAAGTTGAACAAAAATCAAAATGGCTGCACGAATGCTACAGGAAAGCTCCATTTTAAAATAATCTTTTCCCTCCCTTCTGCAAACCTCCCCTCCCCCCTTCTTAGCCTCTTGTTTCAGGAAGCCGGTACCACCCCTAAAGACCGGAAGAAGGAGGCTAGTAGCATTGCAATTCCTGTCCAAACTGGCTAGATGTGTTTCCCTATAACAGCCTCAGCCCCTGCCTCCAGGCCGGCTTGCAGTTTTTGAAGGCCATAGCCTGCCTCAGCCTTCTTGGCCAGGCCAAGCAATAAAGCCATTGTTCCGCTTTATTCCACACTCTGTCTTCGCTTTATATTTTCGCTCTGAAGCACGGAGGCTGGTTTTGGACAACACATCTAGACAATGGAATATTACTCTCTGCCAAAAAGAAATGAGTCACCAAGCCACAAAAAGACAATGGAGGAAACTTAGATGCATATGACCGAGTGAAAGAAGCCAATATGAAAATGCTGATACTGTATGATTGCAAATATATAACATTCTGAAAAAGATAGGGTAAAAAGATCAGTGATTGCCAGGGTTTGGGGGAGGGACGGATGGACAGGCAGGCACAGAGGATTTTTAGGGCAGTGAAACTCCTCTGTATGATACTAATAGTGGTGGATAGGTGTCATTATACATTTGTGCAGTCCCACAGAATCTACAGCACAAACAGTGAACCTTAAGGAAAACTATTGGGGGGGGGGTAGGAGGTATAGAGGAAATCTCTATACTTTACCCCTAATTTTGCTGTGAACCTAAAGTTGCTCTAAAAAATAGTCTAGGGGTGCCTGGTGGGCTCAGTGTGTGTGACTTGATCTTGGAGTTGTGAGTCTGAGCCTCATGCTGGGTATAGAGATTACTTCAAAATAAAATCTTTAAAAATAAATAAATAAAAATAAAGTATAGTCTATTTAAGACATTTCAAAAACCATTGCTTTTGACCTCTGCATATATTTTACAAACCTTTTGGTGGCAAGGTTAAGAGAATGTGTTGGTGAAATAATCCACGTAAAAATATGGGTTTTTTGCATAGTGCAAGGAAGGAATTATTAACCTTAAAAAGAAAACTTTTTTACCAGCAAAACCATTTTACCAGCAAAAATGGGTTTCTGCAAGAATAACAAAGAATTGCAACTGGAGGCATACACCCTACAGCAAAACCACAGGCAAATCCAACAAAGAAGAATGTTACTTTATGGAGGAGGAGGAGGAAGTTGGAAGGGGTTGTTTTGAATAAAAGTCCCTTGGAGAAAAGCAGAAGTTCAGTGTGATGAGTTTCTCATTGGCTGAATTACAGAGGGAGTTGATTTCTTATAGGAGATGCAATGTACATTTTTCTCTGTTGGGGCGTGTAATTGATGATTCTTCCTGTTGAAGATTCTTCTGTTGGGATCTGTAATTGACAATTCTTCCTGTAATCGAGTAGTAATGTTCTCCTCTTCTAGCCTCCTGACTCTATTTAAAAGTGAGTTTTTCCTTAATTAATTTACACAGAATGATGGGAAATGTAGCAGAGTTGCACTGAGTGGAAGTATTTTAGCCCTTTGCGAATGTAAAAGAATATTTCTCATGTAAATATGTAAGAGAAAAGTGGTTAAAATTGCTTGAGCGACACTTTTAGATTGGTTAACCATAGTTAAAATGGTAAACTGTTTTTCCTTAGTATCCCAACTTCTCTGATTTTCTATCTTCAGTTCCTTCTTTCCTTTCTTTTTCTGAAAGATTTTATTTATTTCAAAGTAATCTCTATACCCACTGTGGGGCTCGAACTCAAAACCCTGAGATCAAGAATCCCATGCTCTACCAACTGAGCCAGCCAGGCACTCCTCCTTCTTTCCTTTTTTTATTATTTTGTGAGCACATACCTTGTGTGTGTTCATATTTGCAACACTTTAATCCACTAGAAGCATAAAGTCATGGGGCGCCTGGGTGGTGCAGTCGTTAAGCGTCTGCCTTCGGCTCAGGGCGTGATCCCGGGGTTCTGGGATCGAGCCCCACATCAGGCTCCTCCGCTAGGAGCCTGCTTCTTCCTCTCCCACTCCCCCTGCTGTGTTCCCTCTCTCGCTGGCTGTCTCTGTCAAATAAATAAATAAAATCTTTAAAAAAAAAAAAAAGAAGCATAAAGTCATGGGTTGTAATGTCTTTCTCCTGTTTATCTTTTTATCTTCCCCTTTACCATCCTTTTTCTCTGCAGGCCCTGGAACCTACATCTTTTTCACTCAGATTTTTTTTTTTTTTTTTAGATTTTATTTATTTATTTGAGAGAGAGACTGGGGGGGGGGAGCATGAGGTAGGGGGACAGAGGGAAGGGAGCAGCAGACTCCCTGTTGAGTAGGGAGTCCGTTGTGGGGCTCGATCTCAGGTTCCTAAGATCATGATTTGAGCAGAAGGCAGATAAGGCAAGACACTTAACCAACTGAGCCACCCAGGTGTCCCCTCACTCAAATCTTTTTGTCCCCCTTCCTCCATTCTTTTGTTTTTGGAAAAGGATGGTGAAAAATAAAGGGGAAGGTGAAGAAAATCCTGTGAGAGAAGTAGGTCAAACTGGGAGTAGATTTATCAATCTCAGCACATTCTAAATATGAGAAATTCTGATCAATAAAAGGAATAGAAAATCTTCATGTATTAACATTTTTTTCTTTACTTGAATCCTCTATCTACCTACTCCTTTTCAGTTAGAAAAAATAAAGGATATAGGAAAATTTAAGGAAAACCACAAAATTGAGGTGAATAAATGGCTTTGATGGATTTATTACATTATATTTGCTCCTTTAGGATTTCAAGGACTAATGGGCTTGTTTTCCTTTTGCTATGAATATATACAGTATTTAACTCTTTCTGGACATCGTTTATTTGGACTAACTTCTTCAGAGCTATATGACTATACTTTGTGTTATCTTTTGTTTTCTTAAGTTATTTTGGCCTAAAAGACTATATGACACCTTTTCCTGTTAGGTTCTTCTATTAACTGTTGAATCTGTGTTAGTTTTGTTTTCCCAAAAGGTAGCATCTTGAAGTCCTTGAGTCTGAAGTATTTGTTTTGCTACTTGTGGTGTTTTTTTCCTGTTGGAAGGCTTTACTATTTTTTCTCTGCATATTACATTTGACCTGACCTTCAAGGTTTGGCTTAAGTTCATTTCCTCTTTTAAGTTTTAAAAAAATTCCTCTAGTTACTTCTCAATTGTGCACTATACAACTGTGGTTGGCTGAATAATGGCCCCGCCCCCAAAGGCGTCCACTTTCAATTCCCCAGAATCTATGAATGTTATCTTACATGGCAAAAAGTACCTTGCAGATGTGGTTAAATTAAGGACCTTGAGAAGGAGAAGTTATCTTGGATTATGCAAGGGGGCTCAATCCCAAGGGTCCTTCTAAGAGAGAGGCCAGAGGATCGGAGTGGGAGAAGAGGTGACGCTATAGTGGTAGTAGAGGGAGAAAAGCCAATGGGCAATGGGACGTGGGGCCAGGAGTCAAGTAATGCAGGTAGTCTCTAGAAGCTGGAAAAGACAAGGAAGCACATTCTTCAGAACCTCCAGAGTAACCAGCCCTGCCAACACCTTGATTGTAGCCCGCGGAGGCTGATTTTGGACTTTTGACCTCCAGAACTGTCAGATAATAAGTCTGTGTTGTCTGAAGCTCCGAAGTTTGTGGTAATTTGTTACAGCAGCAGTAGGAAACTACTATGACATCATTATACTCTTGACGATCCTCTAGGTCTGTTCCACATAATTTAGTCTTTACTGTCATGTTCTCCAATCCTACTACATATAAATGGCAGAATATAAATTCTTGGTGGACAGAAACCAGAATTTCTACCTTCTTTTTTTTTTTTTAACACTCTACAGTGCCTAGTCCAATCTTAGGAACTGAGGCATTTGGAATGGATTGATGCATAAAAGAGAATGGCCCCCTTTCTGCCTCCACTTCTGCCATGGCTCCTGTGAAAAAGCTTTCGGTGTAGGGGGGCAAAAAAAGAAGGAAGTTCTGAAGTTTATCCTTGACTGCACTCACCCTCTAGAAGATGGAGTCATGGATACTGCCAATTTTGAGCAGTTTCTTCAAGAGAGAATCAAGGAGACCAAATAAACAGGCTTGGACTAAAAATAAAAAAAGAATCAAAGTTAATGGAGAAGCTGGGAATCTTGGTGGAACGGTTGTAACCATTGAAAGGAGCAAGAACAAGATTCATGTAACTTCTGAGGTGACTTTTTCCAAAAGGTATTTGAAATATCTCACAAAAAAATATTTAAAGAATAATCTAGGTGATTGGTTATGTGTAGTTGCTAAGAGCAAAGAGAGTTATGAATTGCATTACTTCCAGATTAACCAGGAGAAGAGGACGAAAATGAGGATTAAGACTCATTTATTTGGAATATTTTGTACGAGTTCTTGAATAAAACTTGGGAACCAAAAAAGAGAGAGAGAAAGAGGACGGCCCCTACCAATGGGGAAATGAAAGGTATTTTGAGAGACCTATATGACTCAATGAACTGTGTTTTCTTCTTCAGCATCAAATTCCAGCCTTGTGTTTTGAGCTCTCTGTCACATGCAGTGTTAGGTGCACAGGACCTGCATACTGGAGAGTGGAACACAGTGGATCTTCAACAAGCACTTGATGGATTGAGCTGAAATCTGCAAGGGAAAGAAGGAAAAGGAGAAAGAGAAAAGCAAGATGGGTCTGGCAGAAAATCCTCCTTTTCTCTTTAGCTGATGCATTTTTTGTTACATTAAAGTAAAATGCTGAAAAAGAACATTCATCATAATTTCTAACATGAATCTTTCCTGAAAGTAAAATAGAAGAGAGGACAAGATGATAAATGATAAAAATAGGCAGGGTGTGACAGTTTAATTTCATCCTATTAAATTCAAATAACCAGTCTTTCAAAATCCAAGTAATATGCTTAATACTGCGCTAAGAGATAAAGAGGTTACAGAAGACCCATAGGGACACAGGTCTCTTTTAAAGGACCTTAGTATCTAGTTGGGTTAATATTAATAATCAACTAGGGTTACCAGGCAGCTTATTGCCATCTGGTGTGATTCAGACTTTGGAGATTATAGGTGTTTGGAATTTGGCTCTGGAGAATCAATACTTCATTCATTCAGCACACATTTATTGAAAACCCATTATGGTTCTCTCTGAATAAGACTTTCTGTTTGGAGTTTAAAATGAAATCAAAGGCAATAACTCACATAAGAATGGATTAAGTGCTAAATAGCAGGATGCTTTGTAGTTGAGAAAAGGTTATTACTATAATTTCTGAAAGTTGAAAGGGGAGGTGGGATTGTGAATTATTTTAAAGGTATTATTTAGACCAAGCCTTGAAAGAAGAGTAGGACTTTGAAAAGAATAGAATATTCCAGGCTGAAGCATGAGCAAGAACACTGAAGACATCAAAGGACATAGTTTTAGTCATATGTTGGGAAGGAACAAAGGATGTTTGAAGGGTAGTGCATTACTTTATTGCCATGGTAACAAATTACCACAAACTTAAAACAACAGAAATTAATTTTCTTACAGTTCTGTAAGTCAGAAGTCTAATACAGGTTTCGCTGGGATAAAATTAAGGTGTCAGCAGGGCTGAGTTCCATTCTAGAGGCTCTAGGGGTGAACCCACTTGTCTTTTCCAGCTTCTAGAGGTTACCACAAACCTGGCCAGTGTTCTTGTCCTCTATTTTCAGAGCCTTTCTAATCATTCTTCAGTCACATCTCTTTCTGCCTCCCTCTTTGTTTTGAAGACCCTTGTGATTGCATTTGGCCCATTTAGTAATCCAGAATAATCTGTTTTAGAGTAAAACAATTGCAACCTTTAACTACTCTTTGTGGGTAAAATTTAACGTAGTCACAAATTCTGGGGATTAAGACCGTGGACATCTTGGGGGGGGCGGGGCGGAAATGGCATTATTCTGCTTAGCACAGGTAGTAAGGAGTTAATCTTGAGACGAAAGGAGGCCAAAAGGGTGTGTATGCACTGATAAGGGCAATGGGGAGCAGGTGCATGTTTCTGAGGCTCGACATAAATCCACATTTTTAAACAGTTTTGGCTGCCCCATAAAACAATGAACGAGCAATTTTGAGGTTTAACATCAGAAAGCGATTACTACACTCAAGGTGAGAAGGTCTAAGGCAGGGAGGGAACAGCTTATCTTTTTATTTGGCCTGAGGCTGCCTCTACCCATTTCTAAGTTTTGCATTAAAACCATGGCATCATCCCGCAGGATCTCTGCAAGGGCAGTTTCCGGTAATTTGCCTGAATTTGCCCAGTACGTACTGCAACCCAGGCCTTAAAATCATTCACCTACAATCAACGAGCGGAGACCAGAATGCTGGCAAATCCCCAATTACCAAGGCTGAAGCTCAAAGAGCCACACACTTATTTTTTAAAAATGGTCCAAACCGCAGGAAAACCACGCAGTCCTTGTTCTTAAGGTGTTTCCTTAACACGGACAATAAACTGCAAAGCTGTGCCTGGCTTCGGGGAACAAAGCCTGACTGCACAATCACGTTCAACCCTAAAGCTCCTTCCACATTCTCGATCCACCAAGGAGCGCGCTCTTCTCCACTCCCCGCCCCGACAACCGGTCGCAAGAACACGATCCCTCTACAGCGGACTCTACTGACACCGCGCCCTCCACCCGACTACAACGTCAGCGCGGAGACACCGGAGAGCACGGCGAATAACGGTCCGGAAAGTGGAGGTGGAGGCAAGAAAAGGGGGCAAATTCGCGGTCACACCGTCTTCCGCTTTCGTCATTTCCGGGTGCGACCGCCGCTTCTGTCCGGCTGGGCGCTGGACGCCTTGGGTCTCCTCTTACGGCATCTGACCGTCTGCACAACTGCCCCTTCCCTGTTCCCAGCGGGAAGGACATGAGTGTTCCTGGGCCGACGTCCCCGGACGGGGTCCTGGCAGGGCCACCCCACGGCCTGGGGGCCAGGGAGCCGACGCCGGGTACGTACAATGGGGCGGGGCGGGTGGCCGGTTCCCGAGTGGGTGGGTCTCCGGGACTACCCGGCGGGCTTGTCTCGCAGGCTCTGGCCCCAGCGCGGAAGTGGGGCATCGCGTCGGCCCCAGTGCCAAGCTGCATGAGTGGGAAACGAAGTCTGGAGGGGAAGCGGTGTTTGGGGGGCGGTTGATGGTGAGGTCATTCTGCGTTTGGGTGGTGACTCCAGCACATTGTTGGCTATTTGTTATACGTTAGTGGTTGAGGATGAATTTGTCAGAAAGATGATCGGTTTGTCATTCAGAGAAGTGATACATCCAAGTATGATTGACCACTCACTCATGACATTCGTCTCGCAGCTTTCTCAACCTGAGTTCCAGGAGAGATTTAAGCCCTAATACCCTAAGGCATCCATTGAATGTAATAAGTTGACCTGCCAGGCATCCTGAATGGTACTATTTATGTACCATCCTTAGGAGAATTGAGAAAATAGTGAGTCAAAACAGTTCCTGTTCAGAGGAGGAACCCCAGATGAGGAAGGCCGCAAGGCTTTAGATGTGTTTCTTTTACCTCCGGTTCTAGGAAATAGGGGCTACTCAAAAATAGTGCTTTCAGCCCTTTCTTGTTCATGCTCTTCCTCAGTGATCGCCCCCTCTTTACACTTTCATAAGCTGCTTCTATTAATATGACTTCCTTGTATATATGTGCAGCTTGGGTCCCTCTCTGCTTGGCTCTCCATCTGCTTGCTGGATACTTTGCCATGGTTGTTTTGCTCTAACCTCGCATACAGCGTGTGCGTAAATAAAAGATGTCTGATTCTGTTAATGGTGCCAAGTCACTCTCAGTTCAAACTTTGATGTTACTCTTGACTTTCCTCTCACTTGCCTCCTACCTCTATTTAGTTTAGGGTTTTACTATGCAACTTCCATCTCCTCTCTGTAGTTTCACTCTCAAGGACAGTTGTAAGGCTATCCACCTCCAGTCTCTTACTCTTCCACTGCACCTGTCCCACTGTTGTCATATCACTGCCCCAAGATAAAACTCCAGTCATGTCATTTTCTTGCTTGGAAACCTTAAAATGGCTCCTTACTACTTTTTAACCAAAGGGCCCAACCCTTTAACTTGACACTCAGGGGTCCTCATGGGACGGCCACAGGGTCTTATAAGCTCACTATTGCATTTGTCGTATGTTCTAGACACCGCAAACTACCATCTCTTTCCAGAGCAATCCCATATTCCCACTTTTCCTTAGGTTGCCTTTTTTTTTTTTTAACGCCATGTGGTATTCCTTCCACTCCTTTAGAATTCTTACCCATTTGGAACTAGTGGCCTTCAAGGATTGTTGGTAGGAGTATAAATTGGTGCCCTATCTTAGGAAGGCAGTTTTGCAATGTCTGTTTAAGAAATGCATAAACCCCTTGTCACATCATTCTGTTCCTAAGAATTTATCCTATAGAAACATTGACATGGATATGCAAAGACAAGCAAGGAAACTCATGGCAACATTGTTTGAAATGAAACAGAAGTGAAAATAACCTAAATGCATATCCTTCTTAGGTATCTTAGTCAACATGGGCTGCTACAACAAAGTACCATAGGTTGGGTGGCTTAAACAACAATTTATTCCTTGAAGTTCTGGAGTTTTAGAAAGTCCAGGATCAATGTGCTGGCCAGTCAGGTTCCTGGTAAGAGCCTTCTTCTGATCTTGCAGACGGCTGCCTTCTCATGGTGTCCTCACATAGTGGAGGGAGAGAATTCTGGTTTCTCTATCTTTTAAGGATAATAACCCCTTCATGGGGCGCCACCTTCATGACCTCTTCTAAACCTAATTACTTTCCAAAGTCTCCACCTCCAAATACCTTTATGTTGGAGGTTGGGGCTTAAACAAAATAATTTTGTGAGGGGAGACACAAACATTGAGTCCATAACAGAGAACTGGTAAACAAAATATGGTAGAATTCTATTCCATTAGAAAGAACGTAGTAGATGCATAATATGCATATGGAAGATACCTGAGATGTATATTTAAGAGAAGAACAATATTTGTAATATTTCATTTATGATTAAAACAGGTGGTTTTTTTTGTGTGTGTGTTTTTTTAAGATTTTATTTAGTTGTTTGACAGAGAGCAGGAGAGCACAGGCAGGGGGAGCTGCAGAGGGAGAGGGAGAAGCAGGCTCCTTGCTGAGCAGGGAGCGGGATGTGGGGCTTGATCCCAGGACTCTGGGATCGTGACCCAAGCCAAAGCCAGTTGCCTAATCACTTAGCCTTAAAACAGGGTTCATGCATGGATATGCAGAGACAGTTTTTTTGAGGGTTATGTATGAAACCACAGAGTGACTGGAGTAAGGGAGTGAGAAAGAATATATTTTTTAAGATTTTATTTTTAAGTAATCTCTACACCTAATGTGGGGCTTGAACTCATAACCCCAAGATCAAGAGTCGCATGCCCTACTGACTGAGCCAGCCAGGCGCCCCAATAAAGAGTATTTTTACTTTTCAGCTTATACTTCCCTCTTTTGTATTTCAAGTTTTTACAATGAGTAATACTTAAAAAGAAAATTCTATCCATTCTGCAGGCTTAAGCTCCAGTTCCCACAGTTCTTTAGAAGTTGTTTCTAGACTTCCCTGATGAACATGATCTTTCTCTCCTCTGAATTCCCATAACAGTTTCCTTTTCTCTAATGGCACTTCTCATATATTGTGATTCCCTGTATTGAGCCCTTTCAGGGAAGGGGACTTGCTTAGTTTATTCTTGTAACCTTGGAAACTAGTACACTAGTGCTAGTACTAATACAAGTGTGTAGCTAATGTTTCTTGTATGAGTAGGGTAAGGACCCTGTCTTTTTCTTTAATCTCCCACAGTAAAGTACCTTGAACTTAGTAACTTGATGTATTTAGAAACGTGAGTAAGTTAGACTCTTCCATAGTTAACCAGAAGATTGGAGTAGAGTGGGGGAGGTCTGTGAGTTAAAATGTTTATATAGGGGTGCCTGGGTGGCTCAGTCGGTTAAGCCTCTGACGTTCAGCTCGGGTCATGATCTCAGGTTCCTGAGATCAAGCCCCAGGTGGAGCTCCCTGCTCAGCTGGGAACCTGCTTCTCTCTCTCCCTCTAACCCCCCCTCATGCTCTCTCTCAAATAAATAAAATATTTAAAAAAATGTTTAATGTAAGGGAAGTGTATTAGTTGTTATTCCTTAAAGTTGATAAATCCTTATTTGGGTGTTTCTGTTGTTTATCTGTAATACTTGTTTTCCGTATTTCCTTAAAGAGAGTTGCCGTTGTTTGCACTGTTACTGTAATCAAGCCTTAAGCAATGGCGTTAATTTTCAGATATACTTCAGTCACTACCCATCTGATGGCGCATCAATGGCAATATCTGTAAAACTCTTACTTTTTCCCATTTTATATATATATATATATATATTTTTAAGATTTATTTATTTGAGAGAGAGAGAGAGAGTGTGTGCACACGGTGGGGAAGGGCAGAGGAAGAGGGAGAGAAAGAATCCCAAGTGACTCTGAGCTGACCAGAGCCCAGCGTAGGGCTTGATCCCAGGACCCTGAGACCATGACCTGAGCCAACTGCCCAACCAGCTTTGCAACCCAGGCGCCCCTTTCCCGTTAGATTTTTATTTCACTTGAGGACTGCTTCAGTTTCTAGTTAGTTCTAGTCCTGTTTGAATATTGCCTTGCTACTTGGAGAATTCCAAAGTTTGTTCATATATGTCTCAGAATCAAAATAAAATAAAAACCATACTATTTTTTTTTTGATCTATAAAAACTTACTTTGAATATGACAACATGGTTTTTCTCAGTCTTGCCAAAATTTAAATCTGTGGTAAAAACTATTCTTGGAAATGAGCTATAAGAAGTGTGCCATAATAAATATATTTTATATAATGATCTAATTTGATGTTACCGATTATTACCAGATTATGATTAAATGGAGCTGTTTCAGAGTTTAATATAATATATAAAAATGCTTTTAGAGTACAATTTTAGTAATGTGACCATCTCACTTTTTTTTTTCTCATTTTAAACCAATAATTCTAAAATCTTAAACCATTCATCGAACCCTGGTTAGAAATTGTTTTATACTTTTCTTGGTAGGAGTGGTGATTGATGGGTATTCATTTTATATGTTTTTGAATGGCTGACACAGCGCTTACACTGTTATTCAAAGGAAAGTATGAAATATAGTTCCTGGCATCACGTCAAGATTTACATGCAATTATACACTGTTTTCTATGGTAAATTAAGGTGCTGAGTCTCAAGAGAAATCCTTTGAAAATCTTTCTCCTTTTAACAAATGATAAAATGACCTTCCTTTTACATGTAAATAATATGTCAAGCTATATGCAAAGTAAATGTTGACCCACGTTTTTCCTTACATTCAATTGAAAAAAAATTTTTTTAGGCATTGCATTTCTGCATGCTTTTGAAAAGAATTGATTGCTTTCATTCAGTGACTTTCCCACTTTTAGGCCTCAGACT
Source organism: Ursus maritimus (assembly GCF_017311325.1). Lineage (NCBI taxonomy): Eukaryota > Metazoa > Chordata > Mammalia > Carnivora > Ursidae > Ursus > Ursus maritimus. Next base: position 11,105,907 of record NW_024426119.1, on the reverse strand, counting down.
CTTAATAATCCATTGAAAACTGTAAATCTTCTGCCCTGGAAAATACGTAAACATACCGAATGTGTTTTGCATGTGTTAATGTTCTTTTAATCCAGACTTTTCCTTATTTTAGTAGCTTAAAAACATTTTTTGAGTGCTCATATCCTGTTTTTTAGAGGACACTCAGAAGGTAAAGCTAAACAAAGCAAAGGAAGGATGCCTGTAGTATCCTGTGCGTGTGCTCTGAACCCCACTGCCAGCCCCCTGCCTCCCCACTACTCTCTTACCCCCATGTCCATTTACACGACTCCTACATTTGATTTTTTCTTGGGGACAGGTTTAAGTGATGCTTCTCCAGATGAAGGGTTACTGGAGGACCTGACTGTAGAGGACAAAGCTGTGGAGCAGCTGGCAGAAGGACTGCTCTCTCACTACCTGCCAGATCTGCAGAGATCAAAACAAGCTCTTCAGGAACTCACGTGAGCTAGCAAAAACCTTCCATGCGCTCATTTCCCCTTTGGCGTAGTCATAACTAGCTGTATAGCCGTATACGTGTATATCAACTGTATTAAGGTCTAACATTTAGTAACATTTAATACAGTTGACTATTTCTGTCTTTAGTGGTAGCAGTTGGGAGTGAAGGAGTACTTAGTAATCTAAATGTAAAAAATGAGAGGCACCCAGCTGGCTCAGTCCCAGAAACAGGAGCATGTGACTCTGGACCTTGGGGTCCTGAGTTCAAGCCCCAAACTGGGCATAGATATTACTTTAATGAATAAAACTTTAAATGTGAAAAGTGAAATGAATACTACTCCTAGAGTGTTTGGTCTTTTATAAGAGGTACCCCTAAATCTGATCTGGACTATTTGATTAGTTTTGGTGTTCTACCATTATTTTATGAAAATATTGCCTGAGGGGAGTGTTGCAGGATGGGTACACTCCCGTTTCAGAGTAGTATTGCAAAATTGCCTCCATATAAGCCACACTTGTTTTCAGTTGCTGGTTCACATGAGTTGCCAAATATCTTTAAGTATCTTTTTTTGAGAGGACCCATTTCATTTCTAGTAGATGGGTCTACTTAACTAAAGGATTGGAGGATACACCAAGAGAAGAACAGGATTTCGTGAAGTAGGATCAGCATGCAAGATATATACTAACTTTATCAGCTCCCATCCAGAAAAGCAGACTGAACTTCTACTTCCTTTTGGGTAGGACCAAGCTGGCCTGTCATTTCTTTTCATGGTCATCAGCTATGATCCGGCTATGAGCTGCCTTAAAAGCCTGTTTTCGGGCAAAAAGAGAGGAACAATCAACCACTATGTCCATTTTGTACATATTAGTAAGGAATGTTAGAATCCTTGGACCTGAAGATGATAAATGAGTGTGAAAGCGGTACTGTGTGCTACTCTGTGGCACATGCCTGGAGTTAGGGAGGTGGGAGCACTCCTGGTTTTCTGCTTCCAATGACATTTTTTATCCCTAGTGCGTGGTATTCCTTGTATTTTAAAGCCAGTCAATTCTTGTGGCCAAAAGGTCATAAAAATTTTGTAGGGGAGTTTGGATGAAGTATGTCAGACCGAAGGAAGATAAGAAACTCTGCAAGCAAAGCATATCTGGATAGCAGTTTGCTTACAGGGAGCTGGGAAGCACTGTTTAATTGCAGAGTTTAATTGATGACATTGGCTAAAATTTAGTGTTTTTAAATGATCCCACTTATCTTCCAAGGCACCTAAATGACAACAGTGACAACGATGATGATGATGATAATGATAGTAAACTCAGCTGCTATTTATTACTATATAGACTACTTGCCTGGCACCTTATATACTGTATCTCGATCCCGACACCTTATGAAGTATTAATGTTATTCCTGTTTGTAGTTGAGACAACCGAGGTCCAGAAAGGTTAAGTAAATTGAAAAAGATTACACAGGGAGTGGTTAGTGGTAGAATTAATAATTAAATACGACAAGTAAGCAGTTATTACATCTCTGTAGTATTAAGGAAAGATAAGCAAACTTCAGAGAAAGGAAAAAGAGAAATGTTTCCCAGTAGCTGCCTTTTTCATCTCTCTCTCCACAAATCCCACTGCTGATAAAGATTTAGGGGAAAGAGTACTGGACTCTGAGGCACCTGGGATCCAGTCCTGGCTGTGTTATCAAACAGTTTAATTTTCATTAAGCCACTTTACATTATAGAACCAGGCCTACAGAGGTGAAGGAGAAGGTAGTGGTAGAGACAAGTCAAGTTTACTTGGTAGCTAACAATGGGTAGGGAAGACCGAGAACAAAACTCGACTTTATATATAAGAAAGGTTATGAATATTCTTGTACATGTGTTCACATTTTAAAAACATTGAAAAGAAAGAAAAAAGAGGTTCTGGGATCTAGGTCCTAAAAGTCTCTAGCAAGGTACTTGTAAGTAGGCTTAGTGGGGTTCCCTTTGAGATAATTCATGCTTGGACCTTCCAAGGAAATAGTTTTTTTTTCCTCAGAGGATCTTTCCCCAGATATTGCATCAGGGCTTCCTCATCACTCCCAGCATAAGTGTCACAGATTATACAAAACTTTAAGGGAAAGGAAAGCCAGTCATTTCTGCCTGATATTGTAGCTAAATATTCTGTGGAATCTTTTTCTAGAGTGTCTAGACTTATGGATCACGTTTTATTATAAAGGATACACATCAGGACCAGCCAAATGAAGGGACACATAGGGGCAGGGTTTGGAGAGAACACAAGGGGGAATGGGAGGAAGGCGGAGGGGCAGGCAGAGGGAAGGGGAGAAGCAGGTTCCCTGCTGAGCAGGGAGCCCCATGCGGGGCTCGATCCCAGGATCCTGGGATCATGACCTGAGCCAAAGGCAGATGCCTAACAGACTGAACCACCCAGGCGCCCCTCTTCTAGTGAAATTAGGACTCGTTACCCTCCTGGCACATTGATGTGTTTACCAACCAGGAAGCTCTACTGAGCTTCAGTGTTTAAAGTTTTTATTGGGGCTTCACTCTGTAAGCACAATTGATTGGATCATTGGGCATGTAATTGAACTCACTCTCCAGCACCCTCCCCCCACTTCCCTTCTGTGGAGAAAAGAGTGATATCAGTCATGGTATCATATGGACTGATATCACATGGTTCAGAGCCCCAACCCTGTAACCACATGATTGATCTTTCTCACATGACCAGCCCCTATCACCTCATTAGCATAAACTCTGGCGTGCTCCAAGAGGGGTTTGTGAAAAATGAAGCTACTCCTATCATTTGGGAAATTCCAAGCATCTTAAAATAGACATGCCAGGAACCTGGGACAAAGATCAGACAAACTCATGATTATACACTAAGTACCTATTCAGATCTTTTGCCTATTTTTTTTTTAAAGATTTTATTTATTTATTTGACAGAGAGAGAGAGACAGCCAGCGAGAGAGGGAACACAAGCAAGGGGAGTGGTAGAGGAAGAAGCAGGCTCCCAGCGGAGCAGGGAGCCCGATGCGGTGCTGGATCCCAGGACTCTGGGATCACGCCCTGAGCCAAAGGCAGACACTTAACGACTGAGCCACCTAGGCGCCCTGGATCTTTTGCCTAATTTTAAGTTGGGTTATTTATTTTCTTATTGCTGAGTTTTAAGTGTTCCTTGTATACTTTTGATACAAGTCCTTTATGTGTCTTGCAAGTATTTTCTCCAAGTGCGTGGTTTGTCTTTTTGTTAGTCTTAATAGTGCCTTTTACGGAGCAGAAGTTTTTTGTTTGTTTGTTTTTTGTTTTTGTTTTTTGGGGGGCAGAAGTTATTTATTTATTTTTTTCAAAGATTTTATTTCTTGATTTCCGACAGAAAGAGAGTGAGAGAACACATGTGCACAAGTAGGGAGGAGGGGCAGAGGGAGGAGCAGGCTCCCGGCTGAGCAGGGAGCCTGATGCTGGGCTTGACCCCAGGACCCTGGGATCATGACCTGAGTGAAGGTAGATGCTCAACCGACTGAGCCACCCAGGCATCCAAGCAGAAGTTTTTAATTTAATTTAATATTTATTTTTAGAAGTTTTTAATTTTAAAAGTCTGACTTACCAAATTTTTTTTTCATGGATCATGCTTTTGATATTTCATATAAAAATTCATCTCTAGGGGTATCTGGGTCACTCAGTGGGTTAGGCGTCTGCCTTTGGCTTGGGTCATGATCTCACAGTCCTGGGATCCAGTCCCGCATCCGGCTCCTTGCTCAGTGGGGAGCCTGCTTCTCCCTCTGCCTGCTGTTCCCCCTGCTGTGCTCTCTCTGACAAATAAATACAAATCTTAAAAAAAAAATTCATCTCTAAACCAAGGTCACCTAGATTTTCTCCTGTGTTTCCTTCTAGATTTTTAAGAGTTTTACATTATGTTTAGCTCTGTGGTCCATTTTGAGTTAGTTTTTGTGAAATATAAGGTCTGTGTTTAGGTTAATTTCTTTGTACATCACTGTCCAATTGTTCCCTTACCCTTGTTGAAAAGACTATCCTTTCTGCACTGCATTGCCTGTATTCTTTTGTCAAAGAACCGTTGACTGTATTTGTGTGGGTCTATTTAAGAGCTTTCTATAGTGTTCCATTGATCAGTGTGTTCTTTCACCATTATCATGCTGTTTTGATTTCTGTAGTTTTGTAGTAAATCTTGAAATTGGATAGTGTAAGTCTTCCAACTTTGTTCTTTGTGTTGGCTATTCTAAGTCTTTGCCTTCCTGTGTGAATTTTAGAATCAGTTTGTTGATATCTACAAAATAACTTGGTGGGATTTAAACTGAGACTGCATAGAGTCCTTAGATCAAGTTGGGAGGAATTGATATCTTAACAATATTGAGTTTTTTATTTCACGTACTTGGAATATCCATTACTTAGATCTTTTTTTATTTCTTTCATTAGAGTTTTATAGTTTTTGCATATAACTCCTGTGTATATTTTGTTATCTTTATATCAAAGTATTTTATGAAGGGGGTTATTGTAAATGGTATTGATTTTTCTGATTATTCACTCCTGACTTTTATACATTAACCTGGTATGCTGAAATCTTGCTATACTCATATACTTTGTTGATTCTTTGGGATTTTCCACATAGGTGGTGTTGTCACCTGTGAACAAAGACAGTTTTATTTCTTCCTTTCCAATCTGTATACCTTTTATGCTTTTTCTTGTCTCATCACATTAGCTGGAACTTCTGGTATGGTGTTGAATAGGAATAGTGAAAGCAGACAATATTTACTTACTCCTTCTCATAAGGGGAAAGCATCTAGTTTCTCACAAGTGTGATGTTAGCTATAGGGTTTTTTTTTTTTAATGTTCTATATCAAGTTGAGGAAATTCCTCTCTCTTTCTAGTTTGTTTAGAGTTTTTAATCACAAAAGGGTGTTGGGCTTTATCAAATACCTTTTCTGCATCGTGTAATAGGACCAAATGATTTTTCTTCTTTACTCAATTGATGTCCTAGATTTCACTGATTGATTTTCAAATGTTGAACCAACTTCGTGTACTTGGAATAAATCTCACTTGGTTGTGGTGTATAATTCTTTTTTTATATTGTTGGATTCATTTTGGTAGTATTTTGTGGAGGATTTTTTGCATTTTTGTGCATGAAAGATTGGTCTATAATTTTCCTTTCTTGTAATGTCTTTATCTGGTTTTGGTTTTAGCATAATGTTAAGCCTCATAGAATGAGTTAGGAGGTTCTCCCTCTGCTTCTGTTTTCTGGACACTATTACTGAGAAGTGGTATAATTCCTTCCTTAAATGTTTGGTAGACATTATGTGTGAAGCCATCTGATCCTGGTATTTTCATTTCTGGAAGGTTATTGCTTATTGATTAAATTCCTTTAATAAATACAGGCCTACATAGATTATCTGTGTCTCCTTGTGAGTTTTGGAAGTTTGTGTCTTTCAAGGAATTAGTTGTTTACATCTAAGTAATCAATTTTGTGGACAGAATTGTTGAAAATAGTCTCTTCTGATCCTTTTAATATCCATGGAATCAGTGATGATTTCTGTAAGTTATGTTAGTAATTTGTGTCTTCTCTCTTTTTTTTCCTTGTGAGTCCGGCTAGAGGTTTATCAATTTTATTGATCTTTTGAAGAACAACTTTTGGCTTCATTGATTTCTCTTTACTGTTTTCTAGTTGCAACAGTCTGTCCTTGCCGTCCTGCTTATGTCGGGTCATTGACTTGCTGGGTTCTCTTCTTCTTTGTTGTATATTTCACTTTCTGTGGTCTCTACTCAGAGCTGAGCGGGCAAAGTTGTGACCTGGGGGGTATGCCAAACTCCTTGCCAGGTGGTGGAGATGTTGTAACTGCTCTTCATTCTCTTCATTGCTATTTCTTTTTTTCATCATTCTCTGTTTAGCATAGTTTTGCAAGTAAATCATGTCATATTTTGCTTTGCCTGTAGTAGTCTTTAAAATGTTTAATTCAGTGGCTCCTCAGTGTTCCTTATTCCTGTGATCCTAGCACTGGTTGATCTGGAGAGGAGTATCAGGGAAGTTGGCTTCTGTTCTTCAATAGAAGGTTTTGAATCCGAATTTTAATGAGGACCCTTAGAGGTTACCTGGTCTGACCTTCTCACTTTATAAATAAAGAAATTTAGGCCCAGAGAAATAAACTAAGTTTTCAAGATCACACAACTGGTTATTGGTGGGGAATCATGTGTTTCCTAGTCCTGTTTTTTCATCTTAATTACTTCTTTTGATTTAGTGTCCCTTGATACTGCATTTTCCCCAACTCTAATCTAAAAAGTCATTGCTCCCCATTTCCTTTATGATAATTTTGCAGCTTTACTAGACATAAAATCAAGTGTTTTGGGCAAGATAGTATAAAAAAATTTTTTTGGGATACTACAGAGAGTTGCTAGAAATAACAAATAATAAAATGATTTTAAATGATTTGATGATTTCAGTTATTACAGTTAGATTCAGTTATTGAAATTATTACTCATTTAGGCAAGAATAAAAGATACAGTTACCAGAATGTAGCTTTGGATTATTATTATTATTATTATTAATGTTATTACTATATTGTTTAAAGTAGGTTCCACGCCCGGTGTGGAGCCCAGTGCAGGGCTTAAACTCATGACCCTGAGATCGAAACCTGAGCTGAGGGGCGCCTGGGTGGCTCAGTCGTTAGGCGTCTGCCTTCGGCTCAGGGGCGTGATCCTGGAGTTCTGGGATCGAGCCCCATGGCAGGCTCTTCTGCTGGGAGCCTGCTTCTTCCTCTCCCACTCCCCCTGCTTGTGTTCCCTCTCTCGCTGGCTGTCTCTCTCTCTGTCAAATAAATAAATAAAATCTTAAAAAAAAAAAAAACAAAAAACCTGAGCTGAGATCGAGAGTCAGATGCTTAACCGACTGAGCCGCACAGGCGCCCCTGGAATATTATTTTGAAAAAGATTTTGTTAAACCAAATAAGCCTCAGAGAGGCAATACATTTCAACTTAATTTTTACCTTTGAAATGTGATTCCAACCCTTACAGTATGTACACTTTATTTTGGCTATGTGCTTTTGTTTCAGACAGAACCAAGTTGTATTACTAGATACACTGGAACAAGAGATTTCAAAATTTAAAGAATGTCATTCTATGCTGGATATTAATGCTTTGGTAAGTATGATTTAGTTGACACAGTGTAATGAGAACTTGGCCTAGAAATAGCTGGGTTTATCCTGTGCAGCTTTGTACTTAGGTGTATTTAGGATCTTTTCCTCTAATTTTTAACGTTTAGAATTTGTCTTTTAACAGGAAACCTTGATTTACTTTACTAGAACTTCCATTGTCTTGAATTGTTATCTTTCAAATGTTGAACTTGTAATAGAAAATGGAACTTATTTATGAAAGTCTGGAAGAGATTTGCTCATCATAATTAGAGACTTCTAAAAGAACTAAAAGAACTAAAAGTAAGGAACTTTTGGGGTACTGTGTTTTCGCTTAAGGAAAGTGCATCTCTCCTAATCAATTACATGATTTTTTAAAGGTCAGCATTTTATTTAATTTTATGGCCTCTTCATAATGCCATAGCATATTAATGCTGAAATTGATCCTTTGGGGGTCCTTTATAGATCCTTTATGTCTTTCAGTATATGTGGCAGTAGTGAATTTCACCAGAAGCTTTATACCTTTTTGATGAGAGGAACTGATACTCTATTTTAAGAAACAGGGAATTAACAAAAATAAGGAACTTGTGGCTACCTTTCTTTTCACCTCAACAGTAAGCAGTAGCTTGGTTTGCGTGATTTTGTGGACTTTCATATGTATGTCAAAAAATGGACTTTTTGTTGAACAAATGTGTCTCATTAATGTTTTCTCTTTATAATGATCAAAAACAGACTTCTGTAGCATTAGGCAGAGGCTTGGGGTAGTAAATACAAAGTCTTCCACTTAATGGTTTTCTGACTTATGAAGGAGGTGGACAAGGCTATGCTGACCTCCTTTTGTCTTCCCCACTGAATTCATATTGCAGCAGAACAAACATTTGCTGAGTCAATGAATGATAAATGAATGAACCAAGGAGATGTAATAGTGTTGCTTCAGTCTACAGGGGTCTTCCTCTTTTTTCTTCTCTCAGCCAAAGAATGGTTTGATTATCATTCAGGAACTGAAAACTGTTAAGGCCCAGAGAGAGAGGGCGGGGTGGGGGGTGGGGGAAGAGCGTCTGTAAGCTGTAGAGCTCAACAGACTTTAAGACCTCACTTGTAGATACATGTAGGTTGCTAATTTCTTTACTGACATTTCTCTCATTCTTGTTACTTGGTCTTCTCTTTCTGTTAACCTTGGCTCCTGAGAATGAGGTGCTTTTTTCCTTTGCCTCCATCTTTGGCTAAGATAGAATGTCTATACATACCATGACTTGGGAAGAAAAGTGTCCTTACAGTGGTGGTTCTGCTTGGTCTCTCTTGAGAAGCCCAAGGAACATGCCCAGATTTGTCCACAGCCCTTTCAGGATTCTCTGGCCATAGCTTGGTTTTTCCTGATGGACAGACACTTCACTGAAATTGTCCTGCGTACCCTGGCTCAGGCTCTCCCTTGTAAAGACAGTAGTGTTCTACTTTTTTCTTACATGAAATTGATAGCATTACTGGATAGTCTTAATAAAATTTTAGGATTATAGTGCATGTTTTTAAAGCAAAATGTTACCTGTACACGATATAAAAATCTACGTTTAGTAATTCCTTTTTCTCAATTTGAACTGAATCAAGTGTTTTCTTTCTTTCTTTTTTTTTTTTTAAAGATTTTATTTATTTCTTTGACAGAGATAGAGACAGCCAGCGAGAGAGGGAACACAAGCAGGGGGAGTGGCAGAGGAAGAAGCAGGCTCATAGCGGGGGAGCCTGATGTGGGGCTCGATCCCAGAGCGCCGGGATCACGCCCTGAGCCGAAGGCAGACGCTTAACCGCTGTGCCACCCAGGCGCCCCTGAATCAAGTGTTTTCAAATGCCTATTAATGGGTTAAATGAAATTTGAATATTAGCATTAAAATGTGGAGATAATTAAGGCCTTAAAAGATGTGACCAGTTGAGGCAGAATGAACTGTAATTTACAACTCATCCATTTTACTATTTCAGTCTGTTCCCCTCCCTTTTTTAAATTTCAGCTTATTTTAACTTCACTTTTCATTTACTGTTCCATGTTTAGTTCACTGAAGCTAAACACTATCATGCCAAGTTGGTGAATATAAGAAAAGAGATGTTGATGCTTCATGAAAAGACGTCGAAGTTAAAAGTGAGTCGAAAATTCTTTCACATTCTTTACAGAAGTGGAGGTTTAATTGTTTTTTTTTCAGTATTCATTTTCTGACTTCTTAGATATCTGTATTCAATAACATACTTAATTCATGGCTCACTGTTTTCTCTTAAAATGCATACTACTCTGGGCTTTTCTACCAATAGCTGGGCTAAGGAGCTCATGTTTTCATTGTCTCTGCTGTTCTCATTCAATAAGAGTTGGGAGTAAGACATTAAACATTTTTTTATATTAAGGGGGACCTTAAATTACCCAGAGCAAATTTAAAAGTTAAATATGAAATTTATTAATGCCTGTGGCTTAGCACAAGTCAGAGCACTGCTACTTTGAAATGAAGCCACAACTGATAAGCCTTGATTGTTCTCTTGGTTTTCAATTTTTTTGACACAGAAAAGAGCACTTAAACTACAGCAGAAGAGGCAGAAAGAAGAGTTGGAAAGGGAGCAGCAACGTGAGAAGGAATTTGAGAGAGAAAAGCAGTTAACTGCCAGACCAGCTAAGAGGACATGAGAAGCCCAGTGTGTGTGTGTGTGTGTGTGTGTGTGTGTGTGTGTGTGTGTGTGTGTGTGTTCGCCCTTCCCTGCCTGTGTGGCCGGCATCCAGGGTGGCCTCCGTGTAGGCTGGAGTGAAGGTAGTGCCTTACGCCACTGTCTCACGTCTTGCAGTCCTTTCCCAGGTCTGCTATCTCTGTATCTTCATTTCTGCGTCCAAGAAGCTTTCCCCCTCAGGTCGGAGACATAATATCAACTCGGTTTGAGTATTTGTATGTAATTTTCCAACCTTTGTTCTGCATAATTTTCAAATTCATTATTTTGTCCTTGAATGATTTATAAACTGGAAAATGGTCTATACTCTAAGTGATTAAAAACTAGGATGAGTTTTGTAGCCTCTCGGTAAGCAAGATGGATTTAAAAGATTCAGTTTCTTATTTATGGGATGACTTGCCTTTCTGGCAACACAGTGCTGGTTTTTGGTAATTGCCTTTTCATTGCTTGGTTAAGAAGTAATGCTAACTGTTGAATCAAGGTATGCCATCGGAAAAGGGGTGGTACAAGCCTTTGTGAAGAGCACGATGGAGACGTGTACACAGGAAGTAGCATCTTGGACATGGGACAGGTGGGCAAGATTCCAGATAGATCCTGCCGAGCATCTCCTCTGCTTCCTGATGTTGCTCTTTCGTTCTTGTGTATTCTCTGTGCTGAAAGTAGATGATCCCTACTCCTAACGTTTGGCAGGGGTGATAGAGCTGTCACGTGCTCAAGTACGCTTCAATATTTATAATACTAAGAGTTGTCACACACTGAGATCCAGTTGCCAAATTGATAAAAGTCCTCCAAATGGAAGGTCTGATTGCTAGCTCTGTCTATCCTCTGATTTTGTGTGTGGCCTTACATGTGGTTACTTTTCCTGTGCTTTTAAAAAAATTCGTAAACTAGAATGATATCTATACCAGCTACCCATTTTATAGATAATGATAAGAATGGAGGAAAATTAGCAAATAGCTTCTTCACAAAAGGGGCAGCATGATACCTTTAGTGTTTTTTAGATTGTTCCCCTCGGTATTTTCAGTAGGAACTTATGCAAGGGAATTATTACATGAAGTTTCATTTTTTAAGATTGAGAGTATATTATTCATCGTTTTAGTATTATTTAATATCCAGCTGGTCTTCAATCTCTATTACATAGAGACTGCACAGAACCTATAAAGGTATATGCTTAGAATTGTGTATCTTTTGTAGTCTACATTACATTTTTGGTGAGCTGGAATCACTACCTCTGATCTCATATCAGGCTAATTAACCATGGAGGGAGCATTAGATTTCAACTGACTGCTAAGAACTGGTCTGTTTAAAGGTTTAGACAATTTATTGGAAAGTCGGTCCCTTTAATGAATGCATTATGATCTCACAGTTTACTTGACTTTACCTGATATTTTAAAAATATAAATATATTTTCCCTTAAAGGGCTACATTTGCCCTCAAACACTAGCTAAAACTTGCCTAGGGCAGGATTCAGTAGCACTTGCAGGACAATGTCACCTAAATTGCCGAATGTACTCATTTGTAAAGGTTGTGCATTGTTTTTCAGAGTGGTTTATGGGCCAGCTGCAGTGATTATTTAAAATGCTGGTTCCTAGACACCACTCTCAATCTAACTGAAGCAAATCTATTTATTTGTTTGTTTTGTCTGTTTTTGTTTTTGTTTTTTTCCCCCAAGTGATTCCTGATGTACCTTAAAAGTTGAGACCCACTGGCCTAGTGGTCTAGGTCAGAGGTTCACACTAGGCTGCATGCCGTTATCACCTGGGAACTTAAAACAGAACAAAACAGACATTCTGGAAGATTCTTACTCATTAGTTCTGAGGAAGGGCCCATGCAAATTTTAAGAGCTCCCTCTATAATTCTAATACAGGGTACTACCGATCTAGACTGTCTAGGGATTTATATTTATAAGGAATGAAATAGTTTAAAAGCTACCCAGTAACTCTTGGGATTAATCTTATGAAATAAATTCTGAACTGCTGCTGTTGATATAAAGTCAGATTTAAGACTGAAATAGATAGCAGGCAGGAAATGGATCTAGAATTCTGGTTAATTAGTTGAACTTCTGTGGTCTGTATTAAAATAAATCATGTTTATTGAGTGAGTGGCAAGGCACATACACTTTTAGAATTGTATTTAAGTTGTGAAGATTTTTTAAAGCGTCAAGAATATATATTAGCAACCACTATTTTTAGGTCAGTTGTAAATCAGAAGTACGTTACATTGGTAATTACAATCTAAAACTTTAGCTGAATTTCAGTAGTATAGAAACGTATCTTACTGACCAAACCTAAGTGGAATCCTTATATTAGTCTTGAAATGTTTTTGCACAATATGATAAATTGGTACTTGGTTTGAAAATAATTACCTTTGGTTTTTGGTGGAAGAAAATTGCCTTTGTTTTGAATTATATCACGTATGTGTTGAACTAAAATGATGACAGTTAATTTTGTATTTACTTTGCAGTAGGTATTATGTAAATATGCAGACATTGAATGTAATATGGATTGTGTCTGCAGTGAGTTTTTGGGTGGATACAGTTCATAAATATGCCAATTATACACCCTTGTAGATTGTCTGATTTTGAGCTTGTGCAATGTGGACTACTTTTTACACATTTAATAAAAAAAAGAAGGTCTCTGAATTATCCCAGGTCATTTATCAAGCTCTGTTTTGTACATAGCACTGTATACTTCCCTTTATGTATATTATTTCAAACATTTCATCCCTTTGCTTTCCTCTCGTATCATCTACCTCTTAATGTTCTCCGTAGATTGTATCACAAAATGACTGGTCTACTCATGAAATCCTTTTTAGAAAGATGATAGAGGGACGCCTAGGTGGCTCAGTCGGTTAACCGTCTGCCCTCAGCTCGGGTCATGATCCCAGAGTCCTGGGATGGAGCCTTACGTTGGATTCTCTGCTCAGGGGTGAGCCTGCTTCTCCCTCTCCCTCTGCTGCTCCCCCTGCTTGTGTGCTCGCTCTCTCTGTCAAATGGATAAATAAAATCTCTATTTAAAAAAAAGATGATAGAAAGTCTTGTGGAAAGATTCTGGTTGAAATCACCCAACTTCATGAGGTTATCTACTATTTGAGAATAGACATAATAACTACAACTTTTATTTATTTATTTATTTATTTATTTATTTATTTGTTATTATTATTTTTTAATAACTACAACTTTTAGTGATTTGGTAGAAAGTGCTTCATATAAGGATCCCTGCATGAATCACCTGTAAATAATGGAAATTTCCAGCTAATAGAATATTTCAGGTCAGGTTTTTAATTTTTTTAACCTGGGATTCCATGGACTTCTGTGGATTGCCTTTGGAGGGGACATGAACTCTCATAAATCTCTCCTAGAATTTTGTATATATGTGCTTCCCAAGATTGGGTCTATAGATTTCATTAGATTCTTTTATATACATATATAATTTCCTTCAAAGCAATGTTTTTTAATCATTAAACCTCCAAGCCTCACTGTGTATATATTTTAAAAAATTACTTAGTTTCTAGGTTTTCCTTTTGGATGGATTTTTTTTTTTTTTTCATAAAGTAAACTCAACACCACACTTGGGGCTCAAACTCATTCACGACCTGGAGATCAAGAGTTGCATGCTCAGGGCATCTGGGTGGCTCAGTTGGTTAAGTGTCTGACTTCAACTCAGTTCATGATCTCAGGATCCTGGGATCAAGCTCTGTGTTGGGCTCTGTGCTCAGTGGGAAGTCTCCTTGTCCCTCTCTCCCTCCCCCTGCTCACGCTTTCTCTCTCTCTCAAATAAACAAACAAATAAATAAATAAATAAATAAAAATCTTAAAAAAAAAAAAAAAGAAGTTGCATGCTGTACCCACTGAGCGAGTCAGGCACCCAGATAGTTCCTATATTGTGTATTTGTTCAAAGACTGTGTTTATACAGATTAACCAGATAATTTAAGATTTGTTCTCTTGTACGTTCATACTGTTTTAGCTCTGTTTGCATGTATGAGGCCAGAGGCCATCCAGTCTTCAGATTAGCATTTGGGTGAGACTAGGTTTGTTTGGTTCGAAGCCCTTAAAAGGGTAAAGAGAGTAGTCAAGGGAGACAATCCTAATAACTAGTTTAATAAGCACTTAGAGCAAAAATTTCAAAGAAACACAGTGTGAAGGAAGGGCAATCAAAGAGAAGACAGGTAAAATTTGGGGCAGTGTGGGAATTATAATCAAGAAAGAGAGAAGGGAAGGGCAAGACTGAAGTAGAAGGGAAAAGTAATGATCTTTGGCAGACCTGTGTAGCCTGAAAAGAGGGAAGCTGGTAGGCACGTACAGAATAATAAAGTAATAAAACCCACCTATTTAGGATAAGGTCGCCCCCTGCTGTCACTTCATTGGAAATTGGAGAGAAGGTTGTAGCTCGCAGTTCTTTCTGGTTTAGATCATAAGTGTATTCCTAATATGCTTCAGGAGGCCTGCAGTGCTCCAGTCTCGAAAAGGATGGGGCTTAACATCTCTGAGCATGCATGGGTGCTGCTCACTCCTATTCTAGGCTTGACTTTTATTAGAACTTTGAAAAGACAGTCAAAAAGTATATTGAACACTGTGCAAGGGCATATGGGAATCCTAAGCAACAAAAATGTGTATAGAGACCTGAACATTCTGGCTCTGCTGTGATCATCAGACTACAGTGTGTGGGGCGTTAGGAATGTAGCGGTTGGGCTTGTGGCCTCTGAGGTCAGACTGCTGTGGTTTCTACTCCTGATTTGTTTTGGGGCCTTGGACTTGCTTGATCCCTGTGTACCTCAGTTTTCTAAACTGTAAGTTTGGGTAAATGTTTCTGGCTTTGTAAGTGATAAGGTTTTATGATATACACATAAAAACAAAATAGAGCTTGGGAAATGGTGGATGTTAGAGGATCTTGAAGTCACACAGGGGCCCTGGTGCTTATTTTGCCCCTTTTTACATGTTGATTTTGGCTCTCTGGGTTTCTGCTGCCTGGGGTCCCTCATCCTGTTATGTCTGCCTGTTGAGACACCTGTTCATTCTTTGCAGCTCAAATGTCATCTATGGTTTTCCAAACCACTTCTTAAAGAATTTCTTTTTTCTTGTGTTTTATGGTACTCAATAATACATTTGCCTTTGCATTTACAGTATTAGTTATGTGCTCACATGTCTCTCAAGATCAAGGATACTTCGTTGTCATCTTTTTATTCCATGGTGCAGTCAGTGCCTGGTCTGTAGTTGGTGTCTTAGGGTTCTCCAGAGAAACAGAACTAAAAGAGTGTGTGTGTGTGTGTGTGTGTGTGTGTGTGTGTGTGTGTGTTGAGAGAGAGGAGAAAGATTTATTTTTAAGGAATTGGCTCCCATGATTGTGGGGGCTGGTAATTCCAAAATCTGCAGGGCAGGCTGGCAGGTCAGAGACCCAGGAAAGAGCTGATGTTGCAGCTTGAGTGCAAAGGCAGTCTGGAGGGAATTCCGTCTTCCTTAGGGGACCTTAGTTTTTTTGTCTAGAGGCTTTTTCTCTTGAGCCTTTCACCTGATTAAGGTCCGCCACATTATGGAGGGCATTCTTTAAGTCTAAAAAAATACCTTCGCACCAACATCTTGACTGACATTTGACCAAATATGTAGATACTAGGGTACAGCCAAGTTGCCACAGAAAATTAACCTCAGTTAAGAGCTTGAATTGAATCTAGTAGGAGAGAGAGATACAGATATTGAAAACAGCTGTAATAAGAAACTGGATTACATAAGTGTCCAATAAGGAATATGACAATAAAAAGATTAAATTCTGCAATGCAAACATGGCTTGGGAGCCTATAATCCTCGGGTAATCCAAGTCACTGCTTCCATTAATCATTTAGACTAAAAACGTGATAGCCAGATCTTGGAAATCAAATGAGCGCAGAAATCATGAACGTGCTGTTTAGATTTCTACATTCTCTGTCAACCACGGGCTGTTCCTGTCCCTTAAAAACAGCTTCAGGGGGCGCCTGGATGGCGCAGTCGTTAAGCGTCTGTCTTCGGCTCAGGGCGTGATCCCGGCGTTTCGGGATCGAGTCCGACATCAGGCTCCTCCACTATGAGCCTGCTTCTTCCTCTCCCACTCCCCTGCTTGTGTTCCCTCTCTCGCTGGCTGTCTCTCAGTCAAATAAATAAATAAAATCTTAAAAAAAAAAAACAAAACAAAAAAACCCAGCTTCAGGGAAGGAAGTGGGCTCACCAGACAAACACATTCTGAGTTGTAACCCGATAGAACTCAGATGGGGTAATGCTGCCATCGTGTGGTTCTCTTCGCTCCCCTCGTCCTACGGCTTCTAGTGCTGTCTCTGTCTGATTTGGCCTTAGTGTTTTCAACTATAGTTTCAAGTATGTCATGATTTTCTGTATGGTCTGAACTTTTGTTTAAACAGTGAGGTGTTTGAAAGTAATCGGTGTGACACGTCTGATAAAGTTTACAACTACACTTTTCTAACTTTTCGAGTCTGATTTTTTTAAAACATTATTTTAAAAATTATTATTATTTTAAGTACAGTCTACCTCTCGACATAGGTCTCAAACTCATGACCCCAAGATCAAGAGCCATATGCTCTACCAACTGAGCCAGCCAGGGACCCTGAATCTTAGTTTGATATTGGGCTTGAGGGCTTTTTTTTTTTTTTCCTCTCCTTTTCCAATCATGTAATCACCCGCACTCAGCAACCTGCTCTAAGAAAAACATTCCAGGCCAAAGAACTCGCTGTGGGCAAGTTCTGTGTTTTTATTCCCCTGAACCTCCACATTGGGCCTCAGCTGGTCTGGGGTGGCCACCTGACCCAAAGGCAGCCAACCCATAGTCCAGTTGCTGAAAAATTAGCCTGGTAGGAAAAACTCTGCCTAAATGAGAACTACAGAGAATCTCACTAGCTTCGTTAATTACTGTCCTGGGAATATGTATTAGAATACTCACTCAGAATCAGCCCCTTAGTCATTGAAGGAGAAATAAGAAGGCCCGGAAGCAGACAGAGAATAGCTGAGTGTTAAGTGAGGAGTAGGGAACCATGAGCTTCCACTTCTAAAAGGGGACAAGGTCATCAGACCCCTCAAAATGCCATGGATCCTAAGCAATTTTCCTGTAGAAGGCTCTTAGGTTGCTGTGGGATTTGAGTGCTGAGCTAAGTTTACTATTTTCCACAGATATCTTACAGTACCCCCTCCCATCTCCTACCTTTCCCATTTCTGAAGTAACCTCAACAAATCTCTATTCATTGCAACTAGAAGCACCTAACATCGTCGTCATCTTTCAGGTGGCTGTAGCATGTTATGTTTTTCAAAGTTGTTTTTTTTTTAATTTTATTTATTCATTTATTTGAGAGAGAGAGAGAGAGGAGCAAAGGGAGAAAGAGAGGGAGAAGCAGACTCCCCACTGAGCATGGACCCCCCCGCCGACGACCCAGGGCTTGATCTCGCAACCCTGAGATCATGACCCGAGCCAATATCCAGGGTTGGATGCTTAACCGACCGAGTCCCCCAGGCGCCCCTCAGAGTGTTTTAATATGCACGATCTAATTTAATAATGAGGGTGCTACTTAGGAGTGTATGATCTCCACACCTGCTCACCCAGGAATTCAAGGAAGAAGACAATGACCGGCACCCAGGCGCAGGCCTGCTGTCAGCCACACATCTGTTCTCATTGCTTCTTGGTTTTTTCTCTTGTTTTGTTCCATTTCTTAGAGTATTTTCATCCCTGGCTGGATTTCTAATCCCAGTATACTTGCAGCTTATTCTCAGGCCTAACATTCAGAGGCCCAGTTCTGCAGAGCATCTGTCGTGTGCCAGGTGCTGCTTTACACTTGTTACCTGTAACAGCGTGGCGGGAGGTCATCCCCGGAACACTGGATTCTTACTGCCGTTTTACAGATGGGGAGGAGTGGTGGAGCTGGATTTGGTTCAGGGAAAAACCCGAAGCTACTGCATTGCAGGGGAATTTTCTTCGGCTGGAGACCCTAGAAACAGATTAAATAATAGAAGGTAAGGGCGTCTGGGAAGCTCACTCAGTTAAGCGTCTGCCTTCGGCTCAGATCACCATCCCTGAGTCATGGGATCGAGTCCTGCATCGGGCTCTCTGGTCAGTGGGGAGCCTGCTTCTTCTTCTCCCTCTGCCCCAACTGCCTGCTCGTCTTCTCGCTCTGTCTCAAATAAATAAAATCTTTAAAAAAATAAATAATAGAACTTAAGAGCTTTACCTTAACTTTTTTTTTTTAAGATTTTATTTTATTTATTTGACAGAGAGAGAGACAGCCAGCGAGAGAGGGAACACAAGCAGGGGGAGTGGGAGAGAAAGAAGCAGGCTCCCAGCAGAAGAGACTGACGTGGGGCTCGATCCCAGAACTCCGGGATTACACCCTGAGCCGAAGGCAGACGCTTAACGACTGAGCCACCCAGGCGCCCCTACCTTAACTCTTTTGATGAAACTATACCAATGATAGGGAGTTACACGGATATACCATTTCATCTGCTAGTTCTCTTAATCCGTTCTGATAATATTGGAAGAATGGAAGTGGAGGAGGCCTGAGTTTCTCCATTAGGAGAGAGGCGAGTGGAAAGACTGCACAGAATTCTTTGATTTTCCTGCGAGGCTGTTTTAATTCTAGACCAACGCGAAGCTCCACACCTCTCTGATAGAAACAAGCAACAGAGAGACTGGAACTGGGTGAGACGTGGCTCAGGAGCCTTGCTTGAGATGGTAACGATGCTGGAGTTGACGGAAGCCAAGCCAAGCCACTAGGAGAAACTCCGGAGTGGCCAGGGCATTCCCAGTACGGCTGTTCTGAGACATTTCACCACCACCACCACCCCAGGAAAGCTACCTTTGATGTTGCCGTGCTGAGCCTGCATTTCTGGATCTTCAGCCTGCCTCTCAGCTCTATCTCTTCTGTACTGCAATAGCTCTGGGGGAAGAGCACAGCCAGAGCTGGAGGCCAGGTTTGCTCACTGCAGGACCCTAAGTAATTGAGTTTCCCTTGGGAGTAAGCATGCAGACCTGAGGTGCACCCTGACACTTTTCCAGCATGACTGACCGAGCATAAGACACCTCATGTTCTGTGGCCGTCAAGGAGCATTGGCTTCTGGACTGTTGTTTTCACTTCATAGTGGCACCAGCCTCTCTGTTCAGTGCAGTGGCCACATCCAGGCAAATGAATTTGTCTCGGATGAGATGTTCCTGGCTGTTGACTGCCTCATGGTCTGGGCCGCAGACAAACCTTGAGGTCCACAACGTACCGTCTGAGAACAGGGGAGCAGAGAAGAGACTGTTCTGAATGAGGGCAGATGCCCCTTTCCCGTCTGGGTTAAAAGTGTAATGGTAAGGGGAGGAGGTGAGGCACACGAGTCACTTCCATCTCTGCAGTCCCTCCTGGAGTCCTCTTACTCACTGACCCAACCCTCCACTCCCCGAGAGAGCTGACAGACTGAGCAGCAGCTTGGGCCACCTTACGAGTCAGACCTGATATTAAGGATGCAGGCTGGCATTTAAAGCAGGCTGTGTCCCCTCCACCCTGTTCCCGTCGTGGCCATGAGACTATGCCTCACACACCTCTACCTACGGGGACCCGACCTAGGGCCCCAGCTGCCATGCTTGGAGGCCTCTCTGCGTTTGCACGGAGGCAGGCTTCCCACAGCTGCTCCTAGCCAGTGGTCTGCTCCTGGGAGAGATGGGCCTTCCCCTGATGGTCAGCTTTGGCTAAAGGACTCCCGGTTGGCATCACTGAAGCTCTGCTCAGCAGTTTAGGATGCTTCCCCCCCCAGACTTACTTCCTTTTCTTCTTCGTCCCGGCAGACAGTACAAGAAGGAATAAAGAGGTCAGTTGATGGAAGTGGGCATGTGGGAAGGGTATTTTATGTAAGGCCAGAAGACCCACAGAGAATATGTCCCATGAGAATGCACAGGACACACTGCCAAGAGGGGCACCAATGTCACTAAGAAGTTTCGCAGGCCATGGATGGTGGAAATTCTG
Organism: Ursus maritimus; assembly: GCF_017311325.1. Taxonomy (NCBI): domain Eukaryota; kingdom Metazoa; phylum Chordata; class Mammalia; order Carnivora; family Ursidae; genus Ursus; species Ursus maritimus. The sequence continues at coordinate 11,085,685 of NW_024426119.1, read as the reverse complement.
AGATGTGATTATAAACTAAGCATGTTAGCATATGTGAAGACTGATCGAGGCCAGGAGTGGCACCTAACTGTTGGAAGCCCCAAGGCCAGAATTACCTCACTCACCAGAAGGCCAGGTTGGGGGACAGTCAGTGGGCTTTGCCCGCAGCGCGTTGTAGTGATGGGTAATGGAGCGTGGTGTCGGTTTTGCATCTGGGGGCAAAATAGGCAGTCAGCAAGCATGCTGCTTAGCATCTGTGACAGGAGTCAGCAAAGGTTTTTGGTAAAGGACTAGGTAGTAAATGTTAGGTGTCGTAGCACAAAAGCAGCCATAGACGCTCTGTCAACAAATGCGTGTAGCTGTGTTTCAAAAACGCTTCCTTTACGCAAACTGGTGGTTGGTTTGATTTGGTTCATGGGCTGTTTACGGATCCCTTATGTATTAAAAAAAAAAAAAGCAGAATTGGAAGAGCAAGAAGCTGAGGGCAGTCACTTCACTTCAAGTCATGATCTCTGCCAGTTCCCTGACTGAGTCAGTTTTGAGACCTGGATCCCACTGACAAGAAGCGGCTGGAGGAAGGGCCCTGCAACACTCTGGCACGTACAGACTGCAGTAATCCCCCCGTCCTTCCTCAAAGGACCCGATGGCCACTTACTTGGGTGACTGTACACTAGGACTGTTGGACAGAAGGTTCTGAGTTGACACTGTTCCAGAGAGACCCAAAGGAGCATCATGGCCTCCTTGGAAGGGGGGCCTATGAGGACAAGGTGAAAAAGGAGGTTGTGCATAAAGTCCAGTTTACGACGGGTCTGCTGGAGCCACAGCTCTGTCCAGTGGCCATACTGCATCTTTTCCTGCCACTGACCCATCGAGCACCATGGGGGGCCAGCCGGCAGGGCTGACGGCACTGGCTTGAACCTTTTGCAACACCCTTTCCTGCTTCAGCTCTGCTCGAAGCTGGCAGCCTTCTGTGTCACCCGATGGGCCAGAAAATATCCCCAGGGTGGGATATGTTGCCTTTAGAACACAAAGAGGTCTGCAAGGCGCTTCCTTCTTTGTGACAGGACGGTACGATGCAGCAGTTTGTCTGTTGTTTCGGATGGGGATATCCCGGAATACCCCCTGACCGCTAGAACTCTAAAAAAGTCACAGAAATGGCCTATTCCTGACTCTTCATAGAGTTTTCTCCCATCCTCTGAAGTGCATGCATTTTATCGAGGCCTGCAGCACTCTAGCCCCTCTGCTCCTCCTCTCCAGTCACTGGATGTCATCAGTGACATGGGTCAGCGTAACATTCTCTTGGATATCCGAGAGCCCCAGATCTCTCAGACCGTATTACGACAGGAGATTGGAGAGTCAACCCTGAAGCAAACTGTCAATTGAATGTCTGTTTTCCCCGCCCACAGTCTCAGCCAACACTTCGCTCTGGAGGCACAAGCGTCTCATCCACAGGTATGGAATCCCATTTAGCAGAGTGTCCAACCAGGGGCTGTCCTTCAAGTGGAGGAGGGGTAGGAGCGGATCACAACCATGAGATCCTCTGGTTCCGTCTTATACCGCACCACGCAGAGGTAGCTGGTCTGGCAGACCGCTGGAATGGCCTTCTGCACTCACACAGGCGCTCCAGCTCTGAGAGAGCACCCTGAAACGGTGGAGCCTGCCCTTCAGGACATGGCGTGTGTGTTTATTAAGTCAGAGCCCTCTATACAGTGCTGTGTTCTCAGTAAGAAGGATACAAGGCTCTGAAAACCAAGGGCTGGAAGCAGGAATGGCCTAACTTACCATCATTCTTCATGACCCCCAGGGGATTTGTGCTTCCTTTCCTTGCAACCCTGGGCTCTGCATGGTTGAGGGGCCTGGTCCCCAAAGGGAACGCCCTCGCCAGAGGCACAGCGAAGGACCCATTGGAACGCCCTCGCCAGAGGCACAGCGAAGGACCCATTGAATGAGAAGTTATGGCTGCTGACAGGGCACTTTGGAGATTTGTGTCAGGGACAGGCAGGCAAGAGGGGAGTTGCCACACTAGCGGGAGTAACTGAACCTGATCACCAGGAGCGGGGTGGGGGGCTGCTTTTACACCGTGGGGGCCAGGAGGAGTATGTGTGGAACTCCGGTGATTCATGTGGGCACCTCCGCTACTCCCTTGTCCCATTATAACTGTGACTAGAACACATGCAGCCACCGAGTCTGAGAAGGGAGGCAATGACTATCAAGTGTTCAAATCAGGAATAAAGGTTGGGTCACACCACTGGGTACGTCCCAAGACCTGCCAAGGTGAGAGCAGAGGCTGAAAGGAGTTTGGAATGGATGTTGGAGAAGGGAGAAGGTGAGTATTCACTGTGGCCTTGGGATCAACTGTGATGATCTTGGGGGACTGTCGTTCCTCCAGTAAATTCCCTCTTCTCAGTTGCTCCTCAGGAGGGAGGCCAGGAGGCCCACGGAGGAGCTGCTTTCTGCACCTCTGTGCAGAAGGAGATCTATGTGCACCGGAGGTGGACTGTGGGGGCCAGGAGACCATGCCTCACAGCTCTCCCAACAACAGGAACACAACCGAACAAAGGCCTCAGCTGCTTCACTCTGAATTCCACCGCCACATTTTTGCCAAAGTGTGCTTCCTATGGGCTGCTCCTAGCCAATGCCTGAGCTCAGCAGGGAGACTAAGGCAAGCCCAGGGCCCCTTGTTCAAATTTTATTAAGAATTTCAAGATGGCAACAGCAGAGCATTAAACCAGGTATGGGCCCTGTACAGGTTGCAATCTCATTAAGCTGGCTCTGCCTGGGGGATTATAGGTCTCCCCTAATAGCTGACTTTGGCCTGATGGCTTTGCTGAACCTTCTTTAGACTACACAACTGTCTAGAAAGCTTCCATTCAACCGTTCTTCCCTCTCCTTTTTTAGGGTCAGACTTGCATCGTACTCTGATGGTTATCCCAACTTTCTCCATTTCCCTCCTTTTCTCTCGCAAGAGTTTCCCAATAACATCCTTGCATGTTTAATTCTGTACTGGCATCTGCTTCTCACAATGCCTAGACTAACACAGCCCCTTAATCCTGCTATCCTATCACATATGTACGTAACAAACCCTTCAACATGACTTTGAGGGTTTTCTTCCCAACAATAGGAACAATTTAGGCCCTCTGTCTCCTGGGTCCCAGCTGGATGATACCGCTTACCCACAAAATGACCTGCTTGCAAATGGGCAATACAGGGTCTATAGCGGCTAAGCCTTTTTATTCCATTTTAATCATGACTTCTCTCCTGTTTGACAAGGCTGTATTTTGGGCATGAGGTGGTAGTAGAGGTTAAAACTCCTGGGGGAGAAAGAGACTCCGGATAGAAAAGCGAGAAATCAGTGTCAGGAGAGAGAATGCACATAAGAAAGGACAAAAGTAGAGCATAGGCGAGAGAGAAAACAAGCCTAAAAGTGGTATTTCCTGGAGAAAGACCCTGGGCAGGGCCCCCTTTGGATCTTGGATGTTGGCTGCCCCAGGGCTAATGCCCTTGGCTTTTGGAAAAAAGGCTGCTTGCTTTCACCCACTCACTGCTCTCTTCAGGCACGCAGCAACCTTTTCAGGGTTGTGTCAAATGCCCAACTAAATTTAATAGACTTACCACAAACCAGGCCCCAGTTCCCTCCATTCTTCATGCTGCATCTGGAACCGTGGGAGTCCCCAGGCCCACCAGGGCAATGCTTGTTGCAACTTCATAGCCCCCTAGAGCTCCCTGTGGTGTTCAAAATGTGTAGAAAAGTGGTAAATGGGCGAGTATGAGAATTGCTACCCGCTTCAGGGTTCACAAAGGCCTTAGATCACCATACTCTCCCCAAATTCTGAGTTTTTCCTTGAATTACGAGCCCTCCCAGTGCTTATCAAATGTGAATTAAAAAGAACACCGGTGGAAGAGGGACCGAACGTGCTCTCCCTCTGCTTCAGTAGCTACGGTGCTGGCCTTTGACATAGATTTGGTCAGTGGACACTCCCACCGAGGACTCGAATTCTCATTTCCTTTATATTTGTGTCATTTGTCAGGGCAGTGGGAGCATTCTTGGTGCCGCCGGACGGTATTGTGCTTTCTGGGTTTTGATTCTGCAGAGCCATCTTGATTCCTGCCATCATCACTTCTTCATTTTGATGGTTCCGTGAAGCCCCGAGAGCCTTTAAGAGCCCTTTTCTATGTAGGGTATCCAGAGCTTGTTTCCTGCTTGGGACCAAGAGCGCTGATTGAGATAGAACCCTCTGGAGTTGGTGAAGAACGTCCATACACATCAGTGCTTCTGGTCTGAAAAACAACTTCATCTTCTGTGTAACAGATGGGGAAACTAGCTAGCCTGGAGCCCGATAGCAATTTTGGTTATTATTTGATATGCAGCACATTTGGGAGATGTTGGGGCTGCCTTTTAAAAAATGGGCGTAGTACACAATCATTATGCCCTGTCTGCCCACCCTGCTGCGGTTCTGACACCGCCCGGAGGTCTGGCTGGATGAGCACTGTGCAGACGCGGGAGGAACCGTTCCGTCCCCAGCCCCCCTAGAGGTCACTGCAGGGTCTCCAAAGCGGACGTCACCTGCCCCCTGCAGCGCTCTCAGCTAGGGTGGGTGTGCTGGGGCTGGAGACTGAGCTTTTTCGCTAGCTGCCCATCCACCCAGGGAAGAACGGGCAGGGACGAGGGTGCGGGCTTGCTGAGGAGCCAAGGAGAGACTGCTATTTAAAGCTGCCCATTTGCAGGAACAGCCTCTCTACGTGCCCTTCCTTCCCACCGTCCCTTTCTCTTTCGCCAGAGGTCTCTTTCTCTGTTCCATTCCCTATTCCTGCCCATTCCTGTGCTGGCTCTCTCTGCCTGCTCAGGAGCCGGCACGTCTTCCCAGAGCACTGTCAGTTTGCTTTTCCTTCTCTTAAATATTCTTGGATTGGGTTGTGTTCTTTTCAGTGCGAGTCCTTCCTCTTCCCCCCCCTTTAGTGATGCTTTTCCTAGATTCCCATCTCTGCAAGTGCACTTTTACTACTTTGCAAGCCCCACAAGTCAGGTTTTGTCAACAGTGTAGGGCCAGGGAGCAGGCACAGGACTTCCGTGACACATAGTAGGCAGGGACTGGGGAGTGGCGGTTGAAAGAGGGATTGCATGAGTGAGTGAGTAAACTCTTAGCCCCCTTCCTGGATGTCTGATGTTACAGTCACTGCTCTTCTTGGAAGGAGAAGGAGGGGTCTTAGGTGAGACAGGATGCCTCCAGCCTTGTTCTTTTTTCTCAAGATTGCCGTAGATATTCTGGGTCTTGTGGTTCCATACAAATTTTATTTGATTTATTTTTTTGGAAAAATAACGTCATTGAAATTTTTATAAAGATTGCATCGGACCTATAGATTGCTTTGAGTAGTATGGACATTTTAACGACATTAATTCAACTCACGAGCATGAACTATCTTTACATTTGTGTCTTCTTAATTTCTTTCATCAGTATCTTACAGTTTTCAATGTCTTAAACAGCTTAAAATTGTAGTAAGACTTTTGGGACACCCTATATTTATTACACTAAGGTGCTGCTTGATCTGTTTTGCGGAGAACCGCCCATGCACCCTTTGCAACTCCGTTGAAAGAGCACCCAACTGAAAACGTCCAGTCGTGAAAGTAGGATGGCAGACGGTGTGAAGGCCAGAGGCTGAAGCCCGCTGACCCCAGCCTGCTCCCCGAGCTAAGAGAGCGGCTCCAGCGTTTACCGAAGCCAGTCGTTGGGCTACTCCGGGCCGCGGTGGCCTCATCTGTTAAGTGTGAGTAACTGTTTTCCTGGGACGTGCTGGGAACCGGCAGAAGCACGCCGGGAGGACCCAACCCAAACTGCCCGGCCTTTATCCAGTGCCCGGCCTCCGCTTTGCCCCTCCCAGTTACGCGGCGCCGCCCGGAGCGGGTGGGGCAGGAGGGCGTGGGGGAAGGGGGGCGGGCGTAACAGGTGGCCCCCTTGCCCTCCGCTGACACGCGCGAGGACGCCGCCGCCCTCCGGAGAGCGCTAGGCGTAGGGGCCAGGGTGCCGCGGCGGGCAGCGCCCCGGGCCGGCCGGACCCGCGTCCCTGGCTCTGTCCTCCGGGCGCACTCCAAGCCCGGGTGCCGTCTGCACTTGGCCTCGGGGTCGGGCTGGGGCGCCAGGCGGGGCAGCGGCACAACCTTTCCGGACCTTTCCTGGGGGGAGCCCCGCTGTCCCCGCCTCTAGCATCCGCCCGGGGGCCGGGCAGGCGGGCGGGCGGGGCCCCAGCCGAGGCGGCGAGCGGGGCAGGGAGCAGCAGCTTTTGCTGCGCCAACACTGTGGCCGGAAGCTCCGCTCGCCCCTGGGTAAGAGGCCTCCGGCGGCCGATCTCGGGCCCTCGGCCAGGGGAGGGGGACCGGGCGGGGACAGAGGTCACGCCAGAGGCTGGTTGTTGGGCCACTCTGCCCACGCAGCTGGGACTGTGCGCGTACCATCGCGCTTCACCCTCCTTGCTCACGCGCGACACCCGCAGCTCTTGCTGCCCTAGTCTGGAGCTTGGCCGTGGGGGCTCGTGCTTCCTTCCCGGAGTGTCGGGTTTCGGGGGCGCGGAGAGGCCAACCTGAGAGGAGCGGTTGAAAACCGAAGTATCCGTGGTCTTGGTGTGTGGGAATTTCTGACGCGTTCCACTTGTTGAATATGTCACTTAGCGCCGTCCCGGGACGCGAGTTAAGTGCTCGGTCTCAGGGATCGGAGGTTGACACCAGCCCATCTGCCCGCAGTGGGGACCCAGTTATGCACTGACGCCGCGCGTCGGACAGAGGGGGACACTCGAGGAATCAGCTTCGGCTAGAGCAAGCAGAGGAAAGCATTTAGAACACGTGCTGAACGGGAATTGGTGGAAAGGAGAGAAAGAATTCTCTGGTGGAATTGGGGCTCTTATCGTTTGCTCTTCTCTCTTAATTATGAAAATCCCCACCTCGCTTCGTGCTCAAAGACATAGTGAGGAGAGCTGGGCTTCTCGTTGTATAATGTAGGGTTCTGACCCGTTTCTGTGCCACGTACCCCTTCGGCAGGCCGTTCTGGGGAGACTGAGGATGCCTTCTCAGAACAATACTTTTAAAGCTATAAAATAGAAGGCTGAATATTATAAAGGAAACTATTCCAAAGCACATATCAAAATATTAAAAGAATTTATAATGTAGTGTATGTGCTTTAAAGAAAGCCTAATGCTTTAAAGATCAGCAGCTGATCTAATAGCTACCATAATTTTGAAGTAGTAATGCAGGTAAACAGTATTTCAAGATATAGGCAACACCTGTGATACAAGAACACAGCTGTGCTGTTTTTAAAAAGATTTTATTTATTTGAGAGAGAGACGGAGAACAGGAGAGAGAGAGAGACAGCAGAAGCAGGGTGGAGGGGCAGAGGGAGAAGCAGACTTCCCACTGAGAAGGGAGCCGGAGGCAGGGCTGGAGGCCCAGAATGGTGACCTGAGCCAAAGGCAGATGCCTAACTGACTGAGCCACCCAGGTGCCCCACCGCCTGTGATTTCTATTGGTGGCAATCATAGGTACTACTAATACGGCTGTGATTTTTGCCTATATGTATAATTGAAGAAAATGTTAAATTTCAGTTAGAGATTAGTGAAAATAAAGATGTGATTTTTTTTTTTCCATTTAAGTTCACAGGCCTCAGGTTAAGATCCTGCAGAGTGGAAAGGGCACTCCCAGAGGTCAGGTGACATGGCTGTGGTCTTGACACTTCCACTGACTAGCAGCATGATCTTGGCTTTTGAACTTCTTTCCACCTTAGCTTTTTCATTGCACAGTGGCAATAATTGTGTCTTCCCATCTATTTAAGTACCTAGCACCATACCTGGCACAGAGGTGTGAAATAAATACCATTTATTAGAACCTGTCTCCCTCCCTCAAGCTTATGGCCATCATCGTTGGTATCCCCAGTCCTGGTATATGGAAGGTGCTCAATAAATCTTTATTGAATGAATAAGTGGGTTGGAGAGGGTTGCTTATGATTACATCTAGAAAACCCGAAATTCATTAAGGAGACAGCTGGTGATTTGAGATATGACTATTTAAAATTTGGGCGTTTTTTTTTTTTTTTTTAACGGGCTAAACAAATATATTAACACATCTGGAGTTGGAGTGTTTGAGATGTCAGGGCTGATAGGTTGTGTGAGTGGGTCTGTGTGGCTGGTGTTCTGCCAGAGAAAATGAAATTGGATGTTGTTGGGAAACCAGGATTCCTCTGCAGAACGGTTTCTCTTCCATCTTTCCTGTGTCTAGGCTTGTTAATCTGATATGTTGTAACACAGGAAATGTCTAATAGGGAATGGAGACAGACTCATGATGAGGCATTTTTGGGCATAGATGCACATTTCTTTTTCCTCTTTTCTTCTTACCTTTCCCTGCCCCACCACCCACTATGTAACTCCTCTCTGACCCTGAAGACTTGGTACATAGCAGCAGTGGGGGGGAAGTTGCTAGAAGCTGCCCAGACTAGGCTTGAAGCCAACTAGTTCTTTTTTTTTTTTTAAGATTTTATTTATTTACTTAAGGGAGGGTGGGGGAGAGAGAGCCTGCCCATGAGCAGGGGAGGGGCAGAGGGAGAGGGACAAGCAGATTCCCCACTCAGGGAAGCCTGAGGTGGGGCGCTCTATCCTAGGACCCGAAGATCATGACCTGAGATCAGACGCTTAACCGACTGAGCCACCCATGTGCTCCCTAACTAGTTGCTGCTTAATTCCCAGCCTTAAAAGTCTGTGTAATCCAACAAATGTGGATGGGAACAGGAAGATGAAAAGCAGGTCCAGCCAGCCAGCCCTGAGGTTTATTTTGTAAAAGTGCTAAATTGGGGGCAGCAAGATGGGAAGAGAACTTTGAAAGGAGTAGGAAATTTAGAACACACTGGGGCTAATGGTGTTATGGATTGAATTGTGTCCCCTCAAAATTCATATGTTGAGGCCCTAATCCCCAGTGCCTTGGAATGTGACTATATTTGGAAATAGGGCCCTTAAAAAGGTAATTAAGATTAAATGAGATCATAGGGTGGGGCCTAATCCAATATGACTGATGTTCTTAGAAGAGGAAGAGACAGCAGGGGCAGGCCTGGTTATACCTTTGTCATTCTGTGCTGCAATAATTCACAGCTCAGATCAATCTAAGGAGTTAGGAGAACAAGTATTCCCATTTGAGTACCTGCGTGTGAACCTGCATTTCCCTTTCCCCCTCATTTAGAAGATCACAGTGTTTTAGAAAAGGGAGCTTTGAAGACTCCCAGTCCAGTCCTTTATCCAGTGCTGAAGACAGCATGGCCTAGAATGGTTAAGGATGAGCACTGCCTGGCACTGCCTGGAATGTGGACCCAGGCTTCTGACTCCCTGACTCCTGACACACCCTCAGACAAAGCTTCACCAGGAAGGGGAACTGCGTCATTTGGTTAGACATAGGACAGACATGAGCTTAGGCGACCTGGCACGCCTGCTACCTAGCCTACCCCTCCCATTAAAGGATTGAGTTTGGCATCTCTTCAATCATGTTTAAACAACAGATATATAACTTGTAATTAGAGTCTTTTCTCATTGTGTTAAGACCTCACACACTAGATTCCAGGGGATAATATGCCTGATTAATTGGCCAGTCCTTGTTTATAATGAAATTCTACCCTTCAGAGCCTTCTTGTATGGGAGACTGAGCAGGAAGCCCAGCACTCCTGAGCCTGATGAGTAATTTTATTGTGATCATTTAACAGATTGAGCCTAAGCCAACCCCCTCTGTGTGACTGGGAACAAATTAATTCCTCATCAGGCCTCCCTCTCCAGTGTGTCCTGTTCTGCGGTCTGGGGTTGGGCACACATAGGCATATGCAGACGTTGAAAGGAAGCCTGCAGTATACTTGACTAGAGGCCAACTGTGAATGATGGACTTGAAGGAGAGCTAAGCTGTTGATTATTCACACACCGGAACATGGGTGGTCACACTCTCATTGGCTAACGCAAGCAGAAAAGCAAGGCGCCCCCCCCCCCCGCCCATATTACTCAATCAAAACCACTAACTTTCAGTTGAAATAATCCAATTGACTGACTTATTTCTTCCTTTTCCAAAGTCGGAGTGCAAGCATTTTCCTTCGGTAAGTAGAATTTTTGTTTTCTGCTTAGCTAATGTATGGCTTGATGAAATTGTCAGTCCCTCCCTCATTATAAGGCGTTCTCGATTGTAAAATGAGTGTAGGCTAGGGAACCTGGTAGGAACTTTCTTAGCAGCAAAGGGGACCGCTGTTTCATTGCCAAGTTCTCACTGATAACACTATCAGTAACTCTGCAAAGATATTTCTTATGCTTTGTTCCTAAAGAGGGAACTAACGAACCCCAATGTGCTCTAACCCCTGAATCATCAGGGAGCATTACATGATATTTGTTTCCTGAATGATTTTCTCTCGGTCCACCACCAGGGCTTTGGCTCCATGGCTTAATACTTAATGTTAAAATATTAAAATATTTAATTTTTATAACAGCTCTGTAGAGTTCTACCACGGCCCTGCAGCCCTAAACGAAGATTGCTCAATTTCGTTTATTTGCTAACAATATAGTAATCCAGTTCCCGAACACACAGGTGGTGACAGCGCTACCATTACTCAAGAGGAGGTGTGCCAAGAGGCAGGGCGCCACCAACATTTGTCCTCGCAGAACACCACTCGCTGGGCTTTTAGGGGGGGTGGTTTCCTTCTCTCCCACCCTGCTTTGGACCTTGACTGTACCCTGAGTAATCCGACACTGTTACTTACACCCTCTCTTCATTATATCCACCTGAGCAAGGTCCTCGTTCACATTCTTCCTTCTTTGTCCCCTATCGCTAATGTGTCACGCAAATTTCCATTCGGCACGTGTTTTGTATTTACACCTTCATCTCTGTTCACCTTGTCTATTCCAAGCCCTCACTGCTGCCTGAGTTTATGAAACAGCCACTTAGTGGGGGCTTGTATCCCTGGTCTCCTGGTAAAACAGACGGACCGTTCTTTTTCACTGTGGTCCCCACAGCATCTGGCATGATGCTTGGCGCAGAGCAAACACTCGGAAATGCTGAACTCAACTAAATTGCTCCAATTCATCCTGTGTACTTCCCGCAGGGGATCTTCTCAGGCATCGGGAACTTCCAGGGACTCACTGCCATTAGCAGGGACCGTGAGTTCAAATGCACGCCCGGGCAGGGCAGGTGGCACAAATGAGCAATGTAGACTGGGTGGGGCTGGGGTGAACTGGAACCCGTGACTGCTCAGCTCCAGCTGAGGGCTGATACAGGAGAACGTGGGCCTGGTGCTATCCGGCCAAGAATTTGGAATTTTTTTGGGTTAGATAGCCAAAATTTTTAATGTTGGTGCTAACGAAAAATGTAAGAAAACTATGAGCCAGAACACAGCTCTGGTCTGCGTTTGGCCTGCGGATTGCTGCTCTGTGACCTGTGACCCTTAGATAGAATGGCAGTTGTCTGGGGTTAAGCTCCCAGCCCAAGATTCAGCTCCATAAGCTTCTCCGATCATTTCTCCCTTCCCAGGGGACACTCGTCTGCTGTGGGTTGCCCTCCTCCTTGCCCACAGTTACGTGATGCTCACTGTAGGTGATTCTGCTTCCCAAACCTCAAACCTAACTCCCCAAAACTAACCCACACAGGCCCTTACCTTGCCTGTCCTGTTGCCTGTTTCACATACTTCCTCCCTCTTCTGCTGCCTAGATGTCAACTTTGACTTTTATCCCAGGGTGCCCTTCCCACCTCTCCGTCAACCATTCTCTTTCCTCTTCTCATTCTTATCTGAATCTTTATTTGCATTTCTAATGCCAGCACCTGATCTGGACCTTATCACTCACACCCAGACCACTGTGCTGGTCTCCAAACTTGACTTCCAGAACTGGTTTGACTCTCCTATTTAAGGTGCTCCCTGAGGAGCGCCTGGGTGGTTCGTCAGTTGAGCGTCCGAGTCTTGATTTCGGCTCAGGTCGTGATCTCAGGCTTGTGGGACTGAGCCCTGGGTCAGGCTCTGCACTGAGCACGGAGTCTGCTTGTCCCTGTCCCTCTGCTCCTCCTCCTGCTTGCGCTCTCTCCCAGATAGATACATAGATACATAAAGAGAGAAATAAATCTTTTTAAAAAATTGCTCCCTGATACCAATTTCATTTTCTCAAAACTATTCCCTCTGTCACTTCGCAAAGCTGATTTTCAGTAGAAAGCCTCCGTTCCCTAGTATGGCCCTTCGGAATTGGGCTGTAGTATTTCTTTCTTGTCTACTCTTCTACTCCTCTGAACAGGGGCCAAATCTGGTTGGCCTTCCATTGCCCAAACACGTTCTGGGCCTTTCCACCTTATCAGCCAGGGTCTCTGGGAAGCAGTCGGCACATTCAAACATGTTATTAAGAAGGGTTTAATACAATAACTATTTACAAAGGTGTGGGCAAGGTTAAGAGAAACCAACGAGAGTGGTGAACCAATTGTATCGATGGGAGGCCTGCAAAAGCAAACAGAGGGCGTGATTACCAGAACCCTGAGAGGAGCGCCTGGCTGCCGCAGTTGGTTAAGCATCTACCTTTGGCTCAGGCCATGATCTCGGGGTCCTGGAATCGAGCCCCGAGTCAGCGGGCTCCCTGCTCTGTAGGGAGTCTGCTGCTCCCTCTCCCTGATACTCATGCTCTGTCCCTCCCTCTCTCCCTCAAATAAATAAAATCTTAAAAAAAAAATCCCTGAAGAAAGAGTTGTAGCTGAGGGCCACCCCATAAGAGTTAAGGCTTTCAGATGAGCAGGGGAGTTGATGCCGACCCCCCAGGTCAGCTCTCAGGGCTCAGAGCAGGGCAGAGAAAGCTGCGGTGAGATGCATGGGGCAGTCACCATCTCTGATTCATTCACTTGTTCTCTTCCTTTCTCTTGGTGCATCTCCGCTTGTCAACAGCTGCCAGTCTCCTGCTCGGCTTCTGTTTCGCCAACCTTTCACTGATTACTCTTTCTCTCATGAGAACACCTCAGGTGTTTGGCTCGTATTGATTACGTTGCACTTTACTCTGTTGCTAACGGGGAAAGTTAGAAGTATGCGCATCATTCTCTCAGTAGCTCGAGAAGGGGCACATCCTAGAACTTTGTGTTTTCCTCCACACTCTGTACATTTTTTTTGGAATGAATTAAGTCCCATAAATCTGTTCATCCTTTAATTCATGTTTTAAAGCAAATAGGACTGCTGTGGTCTGAATGTTCGTACTCCCTCCAATATTCATCTGTTGAACTCCTACCCCCCAAAGGTAATGGTATTAGTTGGTGGAGTCTTTGGGAGGTGATGAAGTCGTGAGCCTTCGTGAATGGGATTATTGCCTTACAAAAGAGGGTCCAGAGAGATCCAGAGCCAATTCTAACAGGGGAGAACACAGGAAAAAGGCCCTCAGCTGACCATGCTGGTGCCTTGACCTTGGACTTTCCAGCCTCCAGAACTGTGAGAAGTAAGTTTCTATTTATATCTGTGGCATTTTATAGTAGCATGGACGGACTAAGACAATTACTGAGATCCTTCGTTGTGGCAGGCACTGTGCTAGGTGCTGAGACTAACACGGTGAGCATGTCACATGGGATCCCCGCACTGACAGAACTTACTTTCCAGGGAGAATGGACTACATGGTGCTCCCTTGTCCCCCCATGACGATACCGTCCTGAAATACCCTGAACTCAGCCATGGCCCGACGTCCAGTCTAGGTCGCACTTGCTCTATTCCCTCCAGCTCAAGCCGATTCTATAAATTGTGTTACCTTCCTTGCCCTTCTTGGAACTTTCTTGTGATCACTCAGTTATTTGTTGGCATTTTGATGCATCTCTTTTCCCAGAGAGATTGAAACCTCTTGGTGGTTTTGGACTCTGGTTCTAGATTCCGGCTGTGTCTATCCCCACTGGACTGTTCCTGTCATCCCTGGGATGGTCAAGATGGTGGTAGCAGGCAGAAAACCTCTGTAGTCGACCAAGAGTGTAGCATCGAACTCTCTGGCCACCTCCCTGGGAACAGTTGCTAAAAAAATGGGCCACCTTTATCTTCTACACCTCCATCATCTCTGGGTTAGTGGAAGGAGTGTTAGGGTTGATGTTCAAAAATCTGGGTTTATATCCAAGCTCTTAGATTTAACTAGAATGTCACTTCTCTGAACCTCAGTTTCAGCAATGGTAAATGGGAATAACAATACCTACTTCATGGGATTGTTGTGAAGCTTGAGTAAGATGATGAATCGGTTTCCGACTGCTGCTCTGACGGATTACCATGGACTTGGTGACTTAAACAACACAAACTTCCGTTCCTACAGTATGGTAGCTCAGAAGTCCAGCATGGGTCTCACTAGAAAGTCAAAGCGGCAGCAGAGCCACGTTCTTTTCGGAATTTCCAAGAGAGAATCTGGTTTTGTTTTCGTTTTTTCCCTTTTCTTTTCCAGCTTCTAGGTGCTGCCCGCATCTTTGGTTCGTGAACCTCTGCCTCCATTATCATAGCCAGCAGCTTCGTATCTCTCTGACCTTTCTTGCAGAGTCACGCCTTCCCTCTGGCCACAGCTGGGAAAGGTTCTTGGCTTTTGAGGATCCATCCCATCTGTACCTGGGCCCACCTGCATCATGCAGGCTGCTTTTCCCCTCTCAAGGTCTTTAACTTAATCACATCAGCAAAGTCCCTTTAGCTTGCAACGTAACATATGCATAGGTTCCAGGGGTTAGGACATCTTCGGGAGGGGGGATTATTCTGCCTGCCACACCGTTCATACTCTGGCCCCCAAAGATTCATGCTTATCCCATATACAAAATATATTCACTCCACGGTCCCCAAAGAGATCCCCAATCAGAGTATTAACTAAGATACAAAATCGACTTTGAGTCTCATTAGGTCCAAAGTCTCAGTTTCATCTTCTGAATAATCTAAATTATGTATGAGTGAGGCTGCAGGTATGAGGCAGCCTAGGGCACAATTCCTGTTGATTTGTGGGTCTGTGAAACCAAAGAAACACGTTATCTCCTCCTAAAATACAGCAGTAGCATAGGCAGAGGATAAAAGTTACATAGGATCTGGTTCAAAAAAGGAAAAAATGTAAGGAAAGAAAGGAGTCACTGGTCCCAAGGAATTTTAAAATCGAGTTGGACAAATTCCATTAGGTTTCAAAGCCTGGGAATAATCCTCTACGGCTCTGCGCTCCAGCCTCTGGGCCATCCTTGCTTGTCATGGAATGTGGCGAGTGTTTGCCACTTGGTAGTCCTAGTTCATTTTGGTTGAACACTTCTTCTCTTTTTTTATCTCTTTTCTTTCACATTTTCCTAAAAGCAGCAAGAAGAAATCTGGCTGCACCATCAACACTTGGCTTGGACATATCCTCAGCTAAATGTTCAATTTCTACTTTTCTACATAATTCTACTTTCCACATAACTGTAGGACACAATTATCTTAAGCTTCTGCTCCTCTGTCACAAGGGTCCCTTTTCTCTAGTGTTCAGTAACGTGTTCCTCATTTCATTTTAAACCCTCACCAGCAGAGCCTTTACTGTTTGTACGTCTATTCATCGTCTGTTCGTGGTGTTCTCTAAGGTGATTTATTTTTTTCCCCATTGTGCTCCTCACTTCCTCCTGAACCTTCCCCAACCTGGTTGTTGATAGTAATCATACTTTTACAGAGCGTTCAAGACAATCTAGACTTTTCTATTATGCTCTGCAACATCCTTTCAGTCTCCATCCATTGTCCAACTCAGGCGTGGCCCAAAGTAGAGAGAAAATGGGGAGGAAATACCCCAACTACTCTTTCTGCTCTCTCGGCTAACGCTTACCACTGACTAAACCAACCAGAAAGCAGAGGGCAAGGGAGTCCTGGTGATGTTGTCAGCAGTTCAGGGCCTGAGCTGGGCAGAAGTGGGTGTGGAGTGGATGGAGCGGGTTGGGGGCGGGGGAATAAAGACTAGAACAAAAGTTTCAAAAAAGGGGCGCCTGGGTGGCTCAGTTGGTTAAGCATCTGCCTTCAGCTCAGGTCATGGGGGTCCTGGGATTGAGCCCCGTGTCAGACTCCCTGCTCAGCTGGAGTCTGCTTCTCCCTCTCACTTTGCTCCTCCCCTCCCTTCCCCTCTACCCCTCCCTTCCCCTTCCCTGTACCCCTCCCTTTGCCTTTCCTCTACTCCCCCCTCCCCTCTGCTCATGCTCTCTCTCTTTCAAATAAATAAAAAATCTTTAAAAAAAGGTTTGAAAACTGTTTGAGTATTCAAACCATTGACCTGATTTTTGTTATGCTAAGGTGTTATGCTAAGAAAGGTTTTTTGTTTTTTTTTTAAATCTTACTGATGATGTAAATGTCCACTTAAAATTTCTTCTAGCTTTTTTATGGCTTATTTTAAACATTCCAATATTCAAATTAGACCTTATAATATTTAAAAAAGACTTTCCCCTGAAATTTGACTTACCTTATTCTTGGCCTACGTTAGCATTCATTGGCAAGTCTGCTCTTCTTCCCTTCGCGCCTAAAGCTGATAGACTGGGAATGGGAGCAGGAATGGGATGGGGAAATTTCTGTCCATCAGCACAGGTCCTTGTGTGCAGCAGACACTCTGAATACTGGTAGAAATAGTCTCATCAGCATGTAGATTTCATGGAACGCTATTCTTTCCATAAAGATATACTGACACATTTAGCATAGCTAAATATAATTTAATTTGCAGATCTTTTGTGCAGGAAATAAACGTATAAATAAAGTAGCTTAGATTATGTTTCCTGATTTTGGGTTCTGCAAATTTAGCCACTGTATGACTGAGACAAGTTTAGCATAGGTATGAATATGCACATACATTTATATCCTGTAGAAAACTCATTCCTTAAACACCCTTCTGAGCACCTCTGGCTGATGACCCTTCTTATTTACCAAGGTTCAATGGATAAAAAGGAGGTGAAAAACCTTACCTTGGTGGAGAAGATAGCTCATTTAGGTAGAGCAGGTCATAAGAGTATGACAAAGGAAAGGAAAGTCCACTGCTCTAGTCTTCAGAGTAATTATTGCATTAAAAAAATCACACTGTATCTGTGTTGTTTAGTTGTAAAGCTTTGGCCCAATCACCCACATAATTATAACATTCCACAGTCATATGTAATTAGATTGCTTTTTAAATGCCCGCCACCTGACAGTTGAGTGGATATGTAAGGAGAAGGAGCAGAGAAAAAAATTGGTTGAATATATAAAATCTTCCAACATGTCAGGAGATGACTACTAGGAACAGAAGCACGATACACCACGTTGGGCCACGTGGCGAAGCACCCGGCAGGAAAATTGAGGGGAAGACATGGGCAAAGCCTATATTGTAGTTATTGTGAGGCAGGGGGAAGGGGCTGACCAGGTTTGGGGTTGGCTAATTTGAATAAGTTTTAGTGGGCTTTGGGGCATAGGGGCAACCCCAGTTGTCTGATGTCTGGCGCTGGGATAATTAGGGCGTCGGAATATTGCCTTCTGGAGTGTGAAAGCCAGATGGAGGAAGTGGTGCAACGTGTGGGCTCTGGATGATTTGGTTTACATAACAGAGGTGTGCTCCCAGACAAGTTATTTACTCTCTCTAGGGGTTAACTAGCACTGGAAGGGCAGTCTCACTAGGATTAGCGAGGCTCCCAAATGTCAAACAATCATAAAATACAATTAAAAACATTATTAATATAGTTGGACTCAAAACACCTCCAGGAAGTCTTCATAAAGTGTCGAATCCTGTGCCGTTGATAAGTACTGCAAACATGGCTGCCTCCTTCATTCGTGCGTATTTCAGGGTAAGATGAGACCGTATTAAGGAACCATAGTATTTACGAGACAATGTTTGGCATTTTCTTGAGATCCAAAAATGATACTCATCCAGTCATAGTAACAATTTCCTTCCTGTGATTTTTCCGTATTTGGACTTGCCATTTTATAGGTTATGTCAGGGTATGATAGTTAATTTTATGTGTCCACTTGACTGGGGCACAGGATGCCCAGACAGTTGGTCCAACAGTATTTGGGGTGGGTCTATGGAGGTGTCTCTGGAGGAATGGGTGAAGCAGATTGCCCTTCCAACGTGGGTCGCCTCATCCAATCAGTTGAGGGTCTGAAGAGAACAAAAAGGCTGAGCCTCCTGCTAGGAGAGAATCCTTCCTGCCTGACTGCCTTGAGCTGGGACAGTGGTTTTCTCCTGCCTAGCACTCGAACCACAACATGAGCTCTTCCCGGGTCTCGAGCCTGCTGACCTTTGGACGAAAACCACACCATTGGCTCTCCTAGGTCTCCAGCTTGCTGACCGCAGATCTCGGCATTTGTCGGCCTCCATAACTGTGTGAGCCAATTCCCAGGAGAATTCTCCATGTACCAGGGAAAGTGATGATGTTTGCTTTCCTTCTCTCTCTCACTCTTTTCTAGCTCCTCTGGTTGAATCCTGTTTTTATTTTATTTTATTTTTTATTATTATTTAATTTTCCCCCTTTTTTAATTGGCTGTGTACCCTTGAGAAATATAACCAGTCTCCTGCAGCCTTACTTTTTTCGGTTGTAAAATGAAGATACCGTGACCGCCTCCAGTGCCCAGCGCAGTGTCCGGCACATAGAAATCTGCCGTAGGATAGTGATGAACCAGCTTTACAGGATCTAGCTTCTGCTTGTCCAAAGAAGCCATAAGCGAGAGGGGGACTGGCAAAACTCAGGACTGGTAGAAGGAGAGAGTTGTGAGTCCAGAGGGGTGGGTGGGCAGAGTGCCCTAAAGGAGTGCAGTGAGCATTAGAGGTGGATTTCTCCAGAAGCACATGAAGTTTAAGCATCAGGGCCAATCTCTTGACCAGGTCCTTGTGGGTGCAGGGAGTTTCAGGAGGGGAGGGGCAGCCAGGTTGCAACCAGGAAGTATTTCTATGCTTGTATTTCTGATAAATTGCCTCAGGGAGATATCAGAAGAAAGAGTCCTGAATCACTAAGAATCCAGACAGTTACTGTGATTTCTTCTCTCATTCAAAGTTAATATTAACTGTCCCATCTAATTTTGTATTTGTCATTTCGGTCCCTAAATTGTATAGGCTTAATGACCATAAAACCTGGATCTGCCCTTGCCTAGCATCCTGCCTCTCTGGGAGATGGTGCGTGGGGCCACTTGGGGTTGTAGGCCTCTTGTGCCTGGCCAGGCCCTGCCAGCAGAGAGGCTGTCTCCAGATCTGGAGCTGCGTGAAGTCCTCCTCTGACTTGCTAGCTTCTGCTCCAGGGGCACTCAGAAAGACTGCTGTTCCCATCAAGGACTCACGGTGGCTCCAGCCCTGCTGCTGACTCATTGTGTGATATTTGGAAGATCACCTTGCCTCTCTGAGCCTCAGTTTGCCCATTTGTAAAGTAGTATCACTACTTCCAGTGGGGGCTCAGGTGTGGGCCCTGTGAGTAGCCGGGAGGGAAGTACGATTATAATTGTGTTGCTGGTTCTCATATCTCTATTATCTTGCTATAATATGCCCACAACTTACCATTTCAGTGACTAAAAAGTAGAGCCACCGCCCACTCTGAGACACTGGTTTTGATTTTTGTTTTTTGCTGTTTCAGTCATTTTTTTTTATTGTGGAACTTTTCAGTTTATACAAAAATACACTGCCATGGCGAATGCCCTTATATATCCATAGTTGGCTTCAAATTATTATCAACTCATGGTCAGTCTTTTTTTTTTTTTTTAAGATTTTATTTATTTATTCGACAGAGAGAGAGACAGCCAGCGAGAGAGGGAACACAAGCAGGGGGAGTGGGAGAGGAAGAAGCAGGCTCATAGAGGAAGAGCCTGACGTGGGGCTCGATCCCAGAACTCCGGGATCACGCCCTGAGCCGAAGGCAGAGGCTTAACCGCTGTGCCACCCAGGCGCCCCAACTCATGGTCAGTCTTGTGTCTTCTAAGCTCCTACCTACTCCACCTCCCTGTAGTATTTTCAAGCAAATTCCAAATCATTTCAATTTTAAGAATCTCAGTATATATTTCTAAAAGTTAAGGGCTCTTCAAAAATTATATCAATGCTACTATTGTATCTCAACCCTCCCCAGGAAACGTAATGTTTTGTTTTTTCTTTCAATTTGTAGATTCCCTCCCACTCCACTCCACGGGGCAGAAGTTACTTTAAATTCGAATGTCAATAAAATTCAGCTGGTAGGCATTCTCCTTCAATTATCTCTTAGGTCTAAGGCTGTGAGAACTCAATTGAGAAATCAATTTGAATTAAACTCTACTGCTTAAATTAGTGATATAACCTTAGGGAAGTTCTCTAACCTTATACTAAATGTCAGTTTTCTCATCTGTAAAACGGGGATACTAAAATCCCTTTCCAAAGCTATTGTAAGGAGTCTCAGAGACAGTAAGTACAACTAGTAAACGCCTAGTAAAAGTAGCTATTATCATTATGAGTTTCTCCCTTTTCCCTATCAAATCCTGTCTTCTGGAAGTAATTTGGGTGAGATGTAACTGAGGATAGCTGTAGGGCCCATAGACGTAAATAAGCCTAGGAAGCCCAAGGGGGAGGAGCATGTGGAGGAGGAGGGGCCTTTCTGGAGCCTCAGCACCTGGGCACTAGGTGAAAGCCCCACCTGTGCTGTGTGGACAAGGCTCACTCGTGTCTCAGAGACTGGGACCCACAGGGATTCAGAGCATCAGGACAAAGCAGCTCAGAGTAAGCTTGGCCCAGGGAACCGGGGCGGAAAGGCAGGGTGGGAGGAGCAGACTGGGTGGCCAGAGCTGGAGGCTGTTCCTTATCTATTTTTCGCTTAGATTTTGGAAGTGTTAAGCTGACAAGTTAAAAGTTGGCTTTGTGGTTATTGAAACTCCCTGCTCGGTGGTAGGCTTGTGGTAAAGCAATTGTGAACCATACAAAGACCCACTGTTTGGGCAAGAGCAAAAGTAGCTGAAAGGTTAACTACAAGTCTTGCTGGCCTGATGGATCTTTCATTAAGAATGCTCTGAATAGGGGCACCTGGGGGGCTCGGGCAGTTAAGTGTCTGCCTTCGGCTCAGGTCATGATCCCAGGGTCCTGGGATGGACCCACATCAGGTACCCTGCTCACGGTGGGGGTGGGGTCTGCTTCTCCCTCTGCCTCTGCCCCTCCTCCCCATTTGTGTGTTCTCTCTCTCTCAAATAAAATCTTTAAAAAAAGAAAAAAGAATGCTGTGGAGTCCCAAAGACTTGTCTGGACCAGGGCCCGGAGCCAGCGGCCCGTAATGTAAGTAGGAGATGCCCAGGTTACAGTCGTATCTTTCAGTCAGCAGGGATTTTACCTGGCCAGTTAGACTGCAGATAGAACAAAGCATTTATGTTGATCCCTTGCAGGGGGCACTCAAGTGATTTAGGATTAACTGAAGAATTTTTATTTAATTTAGAATCATGAAATTATTTAATTATAAAATGTATTACATGCACTTTTTAAATGAAAGTTAAATTTGCCTTACTTTTTAAGAGTGTGTATGTTTCACCTTGCAAGAATGTGAAGTGGCTGCGTTCTTCTGTATCGTTGGTAGTTAAGTCTTTTTTTCCCCTAGGGGTTGGAGGGGCAGAGAGAGAGGGAGAGGGAGAGAGAGAAAGATGGAGAGAGGAAATCCATCCATAAGCAGGTTCCACACCTAGCACGGAGATCACAGGGCTTGATCTCAAAACCCTGAGATCATGACTTGAGCCGAAATCAAGAGTCAGGTGCTTAACCAACTGAGCCACCCAGGTGCCCCTCATTGGTACTTAATTCTTATTTCCTAACCTAACAAGTAAATATGTTTTAGGCTATCTTCTTGAGAGACTACGAAGTCATATTAGATGTATGCTTCCTAATTATTTTGTTGACAGAAATATTCTGTTTCTTTTCTGATGACTTCAGGGTCAAGTTTGGCCTTTCTTTCTGTTTGCCTTCTGGTTAAGATTGTGTGACAGCTGCTTCCTGTCATTGTGGGGTTTTTTTTTTTTGGTTGTTGCCATAGACTTGGTTTAGGTCAATGTCAGAAATTCTTATTGGCTCCTGAGTAGTATTTTCTGACACCCCTTCTAACATTCTCACACCAAATGTAGGTTTTTCTATCAACCAGTCTCTGACACCAAGGGGGTGTCCAACAATTCTGGCGTTAACTCCCAGAGTTCAGACCCCACAGGTTAAGGGCTCAGCCCCACAAGACTGCCCCCACTTCAGATGTCCTCTGTAAATGCAGTCCCAGGGCACCCACACTTTTACCTGGCTGACTACATATTTGGGGGTTCCCATGATCCCCCCCTTTAGGTTTGATAATTCACTAGAATGACTCACAGAACTCAGGAAAACACTTTACTTATGCTTACCAGTTTGTTACAAAGTGTATTGCAAGTCAGAAACAGCCACGTTGAAGAGAGCGTAGGGATGGGGCCGGGGTGGGTGGCACAGAGCTTCCGTACAGCCACACCCTCCTAGCACCGGTCACTCACTCAGAAGCTCCCAGCTTCTCCCTCGGGGGTTTTTACTGAATTCAATCCTCAGGACATTCTGCTGATGGCTGTTATTAATGAAGTTGGGAGGACTTTGTGTTTATAAATACTGAATCCAGAAACAGGCTACGGGTGGCTGCTGAAATAGAACAGAACTAGCCGTCTTGGAGGAATGAAGGAAATATTTGTGTAAACTCTTCCTCTTTCAAGAGAAAAACTATGGTGTGTTAGGCTGGAAGGGGACTAGGAGGTTAAATAACCTTAGATGAAGTGCTAGAAACCAGAAACTTAGCCAGGCCTCCTTCTAGATCATTATTGCTTAACCCGGTTAAGATGTAGCCTCAAGACTGTAAAAAAATAGTTTCCCTTTTCTGGGAAGTGAAGAGTTTTGCGGTGATTCTGTCATTTTATGAATAACATGAAAAGGCAGGATGTGATCGCTATCAGTTCACAGTAAAATATATTCTTTCTTGGGGCGCCAGGGTGGCTCAGTTGGTTAAGCTTCCGACTCTTTTTAAAAAAAAATCTTTATTTGAGAGAGAGAGACCAAATGTGTGCACGCATGAGTGGGGGGAATGGCAGAGGGAGGGGGAGAAGGAAGACTCCCTACGGAGCAGGGAGCCAGATGCAGGACTCGATCCCAGGACCCCCAGGATCATGACCGGAGCTGAAGGCAACCGCCTAACCAACTGTGCCACCCAGGCGCCCCCAAACTTCCAACTCTTGATTTCAGCTCAGGTCACAATCTCATGGTCTTGGGATGAAGCCCCACATTGGTCTCCATGCTCAGCGGGGAGTCTGCTTGAGATTCTCTGTCTCCCTCTCAGCACTCACATGCTCGCTCTCTCTCTCTAAAATAAGTAAATAAATAAATCTTAAAAAAAAAATCTCTCCCCACGAAACAGCAACATCCTACTTGCTGATTTTTCTCCACTCCTCAATCATTAAAAAAATATCAAATGGCACGATTTTCAAAATGTAAAATCTAGAGTTCATTAAAGAAAACGTGAGAAAACCACATACAAAGAAGATGAAAAATCAATTATAGTTATATCAAAACATTAATAGTTAGGTGTCAGTACCATAAAAAAAAATAGTGTCCCTTTTCTGGGAAGTGTAGAAAATATATCTGGCTTTTTTTTTTTTTTTCATTTAACAGTATCATATAAGCAACGTTTTGTTGTTGTTGATAAAGATCACAGAGATAGTAGAGTACAGAGGTTTAGAGTAGAGGCTGTGGCACCAAAGTGCCTGGATTCAATTCATAGCCCACCACGTATGGGCTATATGATCTTGAAGTCACTTACCTGCTCCCTGGCTCGATTTTATCATCTGTAAAATGGGGATGATAATGGCATCCAACTCATAAACCGAATGCTTATGTAAAGGACTTAATACATGTTACTTATCAAAATAAAGATTTTATCATAACATTAATATATGTATATAGCTGACATTTTATAAAACAGAAAAGCAGAAGAAATCAAAATCACCTATTACCATGTATAACCATACTTAACCTTTCCCCCTGATGTTTGACATCCAGACTCGTATTCCTGCCCCTCCACACCATGTTAAATTGAATCAGTCATGAATTAGTGTTGGTTAAAACAGTCTGGGACCCGAGGCTTCCCTGGCCAGTGTGGAGCCTGTGGTTTTTTTCTGTAACCAGGATATAATCAGATCCAGTCCACAAACCAGTTAACTAAGGGTTCACCATATTAGGAATGAATATGTGAGAAATATCTTTGTAAAGGACTTTTTCTTTAGCGTTAGTGGTTATTTCCTTAGCCTCTAGGAATCCCAGAAATGGAAACACAGGGTCAACGGATGAGAAATGTTATTTTCTAGAAGGGTTGCACTGATTTTAAACCTGTAGCTACAATTTCTGAGCCTGCCCCACTCACTGTAGGCGTCCAAATCCCCCCACCCTCACCCCACCTCCCCTTGCTTCTCAGAGCTGAGATATTGAGGAATTGTTGGGGGTGCCAAAACTCTGGAATAGTTAATTCTGATCAAAGTCAGCACTCGGCTCCTCCTCCTTCCCACTGGGTCATTCCTCCCTCCTCCAGGGCCTTTCTTGTTTCCTTTCCCATCCTTTCCCCCTCTTGGCTTTGTTTAATCCCCTCACGTAGCCTTCCTCTTCTTTAGTTGGGGGGAAAATAATATAATTAAATTGTTCCTCTGAAGACGTTCGTGACCTTAGCAGCTAGAAGTGTTATCCTCCAGCTGGATACCTGCATTTTAGTAAAGGGTTCCTGGGGCATTGTTGAACCCAAAGGACTGAACTTGATTTGGGGCAGTGGAATACCCAGAGAGGGTGATATTTTGAGTCTGGGCCCTTCGAGTTATGCAAGTAGATGGTATGCAAGGTGCGAGGCCCGTCCTGTGGGTGGGGTGAAGCCAGGGCCAGTTTCTGAGAAGCCCTCACTTTCCTCACTGGCAAAGCACTAACTGCTCAGCACAGAAACACGGTTTCCTAAAGGTAAAGTGTCTCTGGGAGGAGCTGTGAAGGGGAGTTTGTTTACTGAATTGGACATAATGAAAGACCACCAGCGGCAGGTGCAGATTCTTTACATAAAGCATAACTTTATGATACCAGGCAGGGCTCCTTTTATGGCTGTTTTATCTACTGGTTGAAATTTCCAAGGGTGTGAAGGGCTTTTGCTTACGTGTAGCCAGTGATTTGATTACACTGCATGTCCGTGGGCAAGCAGAGCCAGGAGGCCTCTGAGTGCGGCCAAGGCCCCAGTTACCTCGATCTGAGCTCTGAGTTGCAGAAGGTCGGTTTTTTAGGAATGTTTCTGTTTGGTCAAGGTCTTAGGTGCCCTTTATGGCAAGGAATTGTACAGGTGTCTCTCTGTGGACTCCTACATCTTTGAGGGACTAAAAAATCTAAGAAACAGTTACAGAGGTGAGAGGTGCATGAGAGGAGAATGGGTGGCAGCTGGAAAACCACAGGATGCCCTAGATTTATGGACGGACAAGGATAAGTAGAGGCAAATTATTAGAACTTAAAAGGTGAGGACTACTTAGTTCAAACAAAGTCCCAGGTGACCTGAAAGAAGGAGGATGAGAGAAATGGAAAGCTTAACCAATTGTTAACTATCAGTGGTCTTCCCAGGAGACTTTTGACCACAGTCAGATGGGAAGATGGTCTTGAGAGCAGATGGTGGGAACCAACTAGAGCTGGTCAGACGCCAGCCTTCCCTTCCTCCCCGAAAGAAAATGCTTTGGTCCCATAGTGGTCCCTACTTACTCATAGACTTGTCTATTCCTTTCTAGCCTGATCCAGCCTGAAGATGACCCCACTGGCCACTGTGATGTCTGGCCCTCGAGCCAGGCTCTTTGCCTGTTTCCTCAGGCTGGGCACTCAGCAGGCTAGCCCCCTTCAGCTGCACACAGGGGCCAGCCTTGCCGCCAAGAACCACTATGAAGTGCTGGTGCTGGGTGGGGGCAGCGGTGGGATCACCATGGCTGCCCGCATGAAGAGGAGAGTGGGTGCGGATAATGTGGCCATTGTTGAGCCCAGTGAGGTAAGTCTCTCCATTTTGCGTGCATGCGTCTGTATGCAGGTGCGCGTGTGTTGGGGTAGGGTGTGGATGGCTGTCAGGCCCTGTTGCTGTCATGTTTCCAGCTTAGTGCTTCTTCTTGTGGGTGCAAAAAGGATTGGGAGAAGGTGGGGAGAGGGAGAGGGAGAGAGGACAGATCTCTAGGCTTTTATGTTCTTCTATGTATTAGTTTCTTAGGGCTGTGTGATTTAAAAAAACAGATTTATTCTTTCACAGTTCTGGAAGCTAGAGGTCCAAAGCCAAGGTGTTAGCAGGGTCATGCTCCCTCTGAAGACTGTGGAGGGGAGAGGGAATCTGTCCCATGTCTCTCTCCTAGCTTTGGTGGTTGTGGACAATCTCTGGTGTTCCTTGGCTTATAGCTGGCATCATTCCAATATCTGCCTCTGTCTTCACATGGCCTTCCTTCTGTGTGTCTCTGGTGTCTTCATATGACCTTCTTATAAGGATACCAGTCCTTGGATTTAGGGCCCACTCTAATCCAGCATGACCTCATCTTAACTTGATTATATCTGTGAAGACCCTATTTCCAAATAAGATCATATTCACAGGTACTGGGATGAGGGCTTCAACATATCTTTTGGGGAGAGACAGTTCGACCCAAAAAGCCCTCCCAATTCCAACCTAGTGTCCAGAGGAGGATCAATGGCCGTTGTACTTTCCTTTCTCTGTTCTAGTCTGGACAATGGGTGATGAGTTGAGGGGCAGGGAGGCCTCTAGGAAAGGTGTTAGTGGGATTGAGAAATTGAAGTACAGGGGATTATAAACAGATTGTAAAGCAGAAAAAGGCAGAGACACTGGGGAGTTAGCTGGGAAGGGTTTGTAAGGCACTATTTCATGCAAAACATTTTAAGATGATCCAGTAGCTTTCAGAAAAAATATTGCAGATTTTTGGTGGCTTGACTAATGTTTCCTGAGGAGCTAGGTGTGTACCAGTTGGGATCTGTGTCCTTGGGAGGGAAGCAAAATGGATCTAGTTCCTGTTTGGTGGGGAAGGCAGGTCAAGAAAAGCACATTCCTTTTCAAGAAGTTTACCCGGCCCCCCATGAGGCTGCCTGGGGCTTAGCCGTGGTCTCAGACTGGTATGCTGTGATCTGAGAGTGGAGTAGGGGGTGTGTTCTCCATCATTTTCCTTCTTAAAATGACTAATTCAGGGTCAGTGTTTTAAATGAAATTGGTCTGAGAGCTCTATCAGGGACCTACGGTGTGTTGTAGCTAACCCATGGGCGGGTCTCCCACTGGGGCTAGTCCTGGTAATGAGAAGGGCTCTTCTGAGGCACTGGGCACCATTCGGGAGGCCAGAGTCATGCTGTCTTCCCCCTTGAGGAAGTGCAGGATGGAAGTCTTTCAAAGGTGCTGTGAGGGGCTCAGGTATTTGGACTTGCTCTCCTGTGTCTGGTTTAGTGATTGGAGGAGCTGATGCTTGTAGTCTGAGCTTGTATTTTTATTCCTTTTTCTGTTCAAGATGGACTTGAAATCAATGAGTTCTCACCACTGGAGACCATTGCCTCCCTCCTCTTTGATCACCTCCATTATTGGCTAAATAGAGATTGCAAAGCCATTTTTCATATCCTCTTTAACATCTCTATGGCTGGCAATTCTGTCCAGCCAGTTTGAGGCATTTTGGCAGTGTTGAGAGTTGTCGATCCCCCAGGCCACTCCATGAGTGGATTGGGATTCTCAGAGGCTGTTAGATCAATCTGCCCTTTGCCCATGAGTCTAGAACTTTCAAAACTAAGTTAGATCAAGAGAGGACCATCTGAAGCAAGAGAATTCTCGAAAACAGTGGAAATTTGGCATCATGGGGTAGGATCTGGTGCCTACTGGCTTCGGGTATAAAACCTCTGAGAAGGGAAAGGAGGGAGTACGAGGGCTGATAGGGAGTGTCTGCAGTCCTCCATGGGCTTGGGAAACACATTTGGAAGTTAAAGAAGTTTTGAGACTCTTCAGAAGTGGTTGTAAACTTTCCAGACTTAATGTAGTCTCCAGATGGTTCCAAGGAACCATATTTAGGCTGCCAGGCTTAATTTTTCTTTATGTCTGTGCACATAAATATATCCATAATGTATGTGTGTGTGTGTGTGTGTGTGTGTACACATATACATGTATATATATATCCATGTACATGTTAAGCATCAAGTCAACTTTGAGCAACAAATAATATAATGGTCATGAAAGATAGTTGATGGCTTTTTTGGGATGATCTTGGCAGAATTCTTGTGTTAGGTGACTGCCCTTCAGAGCCTAACATAATGGGAGACACCAATAGGTGGGGAGGGGGAGACTAACCTTCTAAGGCTTTTTTATGTGATGCTTCAAGGGTTGGGAGGGATAACTGAGAGTCTAGCTCATGTACCTTTAACTGTGACCCTTTTGATCTGTCTCAAATTGAAATGGGTCTCCAAATACTTCGTTTCTCAGAGACATTTCTACCAGCCAATCTGGACACTGGTGGGGGCTGGTGCCAAGCAGTTATCCTCATCTGGCCGTCCCACTGCGAGTGTGATACCATCTGGTGTAGAATGGATCAAAGCTAGAGTGGTCGAGCTGAACCCAGACAAGAACTGCATCCACACAGAGAATGGCAAGGAGGTAAGCATCGGGGTCCTTTGGCTTTTGTTAATCAGGGCTTGTGTTAACGCACAGCCATTATCACACTGCACAGCTACATGGAGAGAGAGCAACGTATGTGCATGTGTGTGCATGTGTGTGTGTGTGTGTGTATGTGGATCCTGCACGAGGTGGAAAGGTGTGTGGTGGATGGAGGATGGGATGGATGGAAGGAGTGAGTGATGTTGAACAACTAAGACATGTATTTGTTGAACCCACCCACTGTTGCTCAATTGCTTGATACTATCTTGCATCTGAATGTTTATCCCACAAATACTACCACTACATGTTAAAATAGCAGCACCTCCCTCCTTTTACCTTTGAAACAGCGGGCTTCTCACCAGGACAGTTGACCGCCCAGAGGAAGACTTTGGAAAATATCCATCCTAGTTACACTAGGGGGGCACTATGCCAGAGTTGTAAAGGACGGTGTGAGTCCTGATTGTGCGGGG
>NW_024426119.1:11049568-11056667 GCF_017311325.1 Ursus maritimus | reverse complement strand
GAAAAGGAGAATTTCTGTTCCTGAAGCTTGAGACTCTTAAGTGCTCAGTACTATTCAGAAGTCTGCTCCTATCACCCAGAGAGCAAAGCCCCTGTCGGGGTGAGAGCGGGATGGTGAGATGCCAGGCTTAGAAGCCATCTGCAGTGCCTTGTCCTCTTGGCTGCCGCCGAGCCCAGCAGTGCGGCAGGCATTTTCTCAGAGCTATAGAATCTGGGACTTGGTGGGGATCTGAAAGGTTTTCAAGTCCAACCCCTTCCTCTAAGCAGGGACTCATTGGCTACAGGCATTTGTACCCCTTCCTTGGGTCATGGATCTTTCTGAGCACCTGATAAAAGCCTTATCTAGAAAATGCATATACATAAACCAATTTTTTTAAAAAAAGATTTTATTTTAGAGAGAGAGAGAGCACGTGTGCACACACACAGGGGAGGTGCAGAGGAAGAGGGAGAGAGTCCTAAGCAGACTCTCTGCTGAATGCGGAGCCCACTTGGGGCTCCATCTCAGGACCCTGAGATGATTAAATTTTGCATTTAATTTTGTTGAGTTTAGAGAATCTTTTTAAAAAAAAATTTGAGAGAGAGCACAATTAGGGGGGAGGGGCAGAGAGAGGGAGATGCAGACTCCCTGCTGAGCAGGGAGCCCCACCTGGGGCTCAATCCCAGGGCCCTGAGATCATGACCTGAACGGAACGCAGGTGCTTAACCAGCTGAGCCACGAGGCACCCAATTTAGAGATTCTTTGTAACCTTTTCCTAAACCTTGACCAGGAGTACCTGCCTTACAGCATTCATGACCCTTGGTTCTCTAGCTGGCCTGCCTGTCTGCCTTCCTCTTCCCACAAATATTTAAGCATCTTCCTTCCTTTCCTTCCTTCCTTCCTTCCTTCCTTCCTTCCTTCCTTCCTTCCTTCCTTCCTTCCTTCCTTCGTTCCTTTTAAAGATCTTATTTATTTGAGAGACAGAGTGAACAAGAGAGAGAGAGCACACGAGCAGGGGCAGAGGGAGAGGGAGAAGCAGGCCCCCTTGCTGAGCAGGGAGCCCAACTTGGGGCTCCATCCCAGGACCCTGGGATCATGACCTGAGCCAAAGGTAGACTCTTAACAGACTGAGCCACCCAGGCACGCCTCCTTCTTTCTTTTTTAAAGTAAGCTCTAGGGATGTCTGGGTGGCTCAGTTGGTTGAGCCCCCTAGTCTTGATTTCAGCTCAGGTCATGATCTCAGGGTTGTGAGATCAAGCCCCAAGTCGGGCTCTGAGCTGAGTGTGGAGCCTGCTTGAGATTCTCTCTCCCTCTCCCTCTGCTGGCCCCCTCACCAACACGTGCTCTCTCTCTCTCTGTCAAAATGAATGAATGAATGAATGAATGAATAAATAAATAAATAAATTTAAAAAACAAGTAAGCTCTATGCCCAGCATGGGGTCAAACCCAGGACCCAGAGATCAAGAGTTGAATGCTCTACCGACTGAGCCAGCTTGGTGCCCCTTTTAAGTGTCTTCTATAAACTAGATATGGTTTTAGGCATATATGAGTGAACAAAAAGAAACAAAAATCCTTACTTTCCTGGGTTTTATCTCGAGCAGGGGAGGGCATACAATAACCAATAGACATAATAAGTACATTATATAGTGCCCTGGAAGGCGACGAGTACCAATGAAAGTAAATAGAGCAGAGTAATTGAAATTGGGCCAGTGCAGGGAGGGATTGAATTTAAAGTGGGTTGGTATTTACACGTTCCCAGGTCAAGGAGTTCTCTGACAACAAGTGATCGCTCTCCATTTTTTTAGACAGACAGGTTACATCAAAATCATGGAGTCAGAATCTACCTTTCTGTAGCCTCTTTCATAGTCTTCCTTGGGCCCCCAGGGTGTTTTTGGCCTTAATGCCTTTCTTGTTCCTTGTTTTGTCCTGTAGCATGGCCAAGAGTACCTTTCCATTTCTGTGGAGGAACCCTTCAACTATGAGAAGATGGCTCTTATCGTCTGTGTAAATCTAGTCTTCAGGTCGATTTGTGCCCTGTCTCCACTTTCCTCAGCACTTTCTCCTGTTCCATGGTCTCCAGTGCCCTTGTCGTTCTCTCTGCCCTGCTGTGGACATCATCTGTCCTGTTAGTGTCCCCGTGAAAGAGGTTGCCCAGAAGAGTAGGCAACTTTACAGAACAGCCCAGAATAGAGTGACACTATTCCCTCCCACAACTGGATATAGCCTAAGTTAGCATTTGCCTTTTTAGCAACCGTTACCACAATGCTGATTCATGCTGGGCTTGAGGTCAGTTCAAACTTCTAGGCCTTTTTTTCACATGACCCAATGTCAAGTCAGGCTTTCGATTAGAATATATATAATAGATTAGGATATATATGCATATATATATACACACATACATATTTATAAAACACTTAAAAATTATTTCTCCCTGTTGATGAACTTATTCTCTCCAGCATCTCCAGGAGAGCAGACACTATTAAACGGAAGATTGTTCTCAGTTCACAAGATTGAGCTTTGGGGCTCATTTCCTTTGCCAGTCCACTGTTCTTGGGGCCAGAACACCTGTCTCTGACAATATATATCACCTCCTTGGTACAGCAGTGCCTGCCTCCTTGATTAGACCCCTTTATATTACACATATAGCCTAGAGCCCTCTGTGGTTGGGTTTGTGCACATCTCAAGAATCATAAACTTGTCTCATCTCTTGAGAATGAGAGGCGCTGGTAGGTGTTCTCACTTCTGAGCCCTGCTTAGACATCTAGGGCTCAGACTCTTAGGAAAGTTGCGGTGTCTTGTTTTAGGGCTGGGGAAGAGGTTGGTGTAAACTGGCAGGACTTTCTTCCAAGATTTTATTAAGCAAAAGTCTGTTATAGCCAGATCTCGGAAATCCGCATATACCAACTCACGGGAAATATCATCTTGTTGGTTTTAGTTCATCTTTCCAACTTGCCTGGATCTTGTGGATTTATGATTCTGTCATCCAGTTACCATTTTTTTCCCCTAGCCATTATCCACGATGGCTTCATTTAAGTTCAAGGTTTTAATTTGATAACATGTCCCTTGAGAGATTTTTCTAGCGTGCATCAATCAACATTGTTTAGCGAATATTTTTTGCTAAAAAGTTACCAAAATTATTCCATGCTTAGTTTATACATTAGTATTTCTTCAAGACAGAGTTGAAAGCATTGCTGAAATCCAGACTCAATGTGTCTCTAACTCTTCCCTGAGGCAGGGGTCTGTTTGTCTGGAATGTGTCCCATAGGCTCTGTGTGGACTGGCCCTTTTCCTTCTCCAGACTTAACCTGGTTCTGGTTCCATTCTTTCTCTCTCTCTCCCTCTCTATCGTCATTTCTGCTCCAGCACATTTTCCTCTCATTTGCTCACATGCCTTGGCCTCCTCCTTCCCCAGGACATTTGCACATGCTGAGCTTACCTCTTTTCCTAGCTAACTCCTACTTATCTTTACCTTAGATTTACCCCTTCAGAAAAGCTTTCCCTGGCCTACTAGACTAGGTCAGGTTCCCCCTTAACACGCTATCACAGCATTCTATGATTTAGTAATTATTTGTGTGATTATCTGATAATACCTATCTCACACACTAGACTGAGTTCTTGGAGGGGTGGGAGCAGTCTGGTTCAGTGTTGCATGTCCAGGACCTAGCACAATATGTCGCATAGGAGGTACTCAGCAAATATTTGTGAGCAAATTGTGTCTCATTTTCTTTATCTGTATAAAATGGGACTAATAAGGAGTGCCTGGGTGGCTCAGTTGGTTAAGCATCTGACTCTTGATTTCAGCTCAGATTGTAATCTCAGGATCATGAGATCAAGCCCTGCATTGGGCTCTGCACTGAGTGCAGAGTCTGCTTGTCCCTCTCTCTCTGCTCCTCCTCCCACTCTCTCTGAAATGAATAAATAAAATCTAAAAAAAAAAAATGGTAATAATACCATGTACCTCATTGGGTTATTTTGAAGACTAAATGAATTAAAACATGTGAAAGACTTAGAACAGTGTCCTGCAGCTTGAATGCTCAAGAGATGTTATTTTTTAAAGAACACATGAAAAAAGGAAGAGGATATACTTACTAAGTATCCTCTGTGTGCCGGCATAGTGCTTGAGCCCTGGCTGACTGACTGCAGTTTGCAATCTGTGAACCTATGTTGCTGTTTTTTTCCTAAATCACCAAGAGGCATTTCCTTAGTGGATGAGTCTGGAACATCCAATTTATTAGGGTGTTAGTAGAGTGCACCGCCCCCAATTCCCTGTAGAAAATTAGAATATGTGCCCGTATTATCCTTCTGGCAACGTCTGCACTGTTCGCTGTAATTGCTCTAAAGTCTTGTCTACAAGTTTTTGCAATTCCTTAGAATTTAGATCATCTGGCCTGGAAACTTGAATTTATTCAGAAGGCTTGAGGCTTTCTTTTTGTTCTTTGTTCTCTTTAGGGTTTATTCTCCCTTAATGATTTTGCATGTGTGTGTGTGTGTGTGTGTGTGTGTGTGTGTGCGCACGTGATATTAAGCTTGTCTGTTACTAGCCCTCAAAAATAATCAATGTTATACTCTAATTAAACAATCGGGACACACACAAACCAAAGGTTTTTCTTGTTGACCGTGTTCATGTTCTGTCTGTAGATCATCACCCCCAGACCCCATGTCCCATCTGACCCCATTTACCTTGAAGACTCAGCATAGCTCAGTCAGGTAGCTAATGGGCCTGCTACACTCTCCTGTCTATGGATAGGCAAATCGTACGGAGGAAGATGTGTATATTATCTGTGCACTTGGATAAATTATGTATTTCACAAACAACTGAAACCCATCTATTCATCCAAGAAATATTACTGAGTTCCTCACTTTAATTTTGGGAATACGAAGACTAAGACATACCCTTGATCCTCTGGAGTATTCCGTGTAGTGAGGGAAGACATTATTCCTGTGTAACACAAGCATTGCTATAAAGCATCATGTGCACTGTGGTAAGGAAGGGGCCAGAAGGGGCCAGTGGGGAGGGGAATTGAATCATCAGAAGGCCTCACTATGGAGCTGATCTTGGAGCTGAGCCTCCTGGATCCCAGAGCCGGACTTCTGCAGAGACTTGCTGCCCTTGGCTCCCCAGCCTGAGCCAAGCACTCTCTTCAGCTGTGACCTACTCTTCTTGCTGCTCTGCTTCTCCTTTTAGTACAAGATCGTGATAATTAATTATAACCCATTACTCCTTTGCTGGGCCCCTGACTTTCATTACGATCGTTCTCCAACTCCAGTTTTCTCGTCAAGTTCTGTTTCTTTATGTCCCTCTTGCTTACACTTTCTGGCCTCAGCTTTCTTCCTTCTGATCTTAAACCCACATTTCCATCATGATAAATATGGATACTTTTGCCCTTGGCATGAGTAATCACCATTCATTCATCCATTTATTTTGGAGATTTTATTTATTTATTTGACAGAGAGAGAGAGAGAGAGCACACAAGCAGGGGGAGCAGCAGGCAGAGGGAGACGGAGAAGAAGATTGCCCTGCTGAGCAAAGAGCCTGACATGGGGCTCGATCCCAAGACCCCAGGATCATGACCTGAGCCAAAGGCAGACACTTGACTGAGCCACCCAGATGCCCCACAATACCCATATTTAAAGAAGGGACTTTTAAGTTCTAAATAGATCATTAAGTAAGGTCATGTACATTATATCACATCCTTTTCCATGACCCTCAAAAGAGCAGTTTCTCACTTAGAGTATCGATCCAATCCGTATGGCAGGTCAGATTTGCCTGGGAGTCACACATGACTCTACAAATTTTAAAGTTGATTGTCTTTCAAGATTAGGAAGTGCGTCTCCCACCCCTCAGCATGAGGAGGTGTTAATAGAAGCACCACACAAATAGTTGTGGCTTCTTTGTATCCCTTTCCACTGTGTAAAAACACAGGACTCTCAAGCCCTCGGGGCCCGGCAGGTCATACAATACTTGTGAGGCGCTGAGGCCTGAGAAACCGGAATGGCAGACGTGATGGCAGATGGGAGCGTGCCTCCCTCCCTGTCCCCTGCCCATCACCCACAGCCTCAAGGTGTCCACAGTAGAAAATGGAGGCATGGGGGTGGCCACATGGGGGCTGGGGCTGGTTAGCCCTTGGGCTGTCACTTCTGGGATCCTGGTCTAAAATACCATTGTTTTGTGTTGCAGATCTCCTACAAATACCTTATTATTGCTCTCGGAATCCAGCTGGACTATGAGAAGGTACCATGTGAAACCACTTCTGTGTGACGCTGGCCTACTTATGCCAAGATCAGATGCTGCCTTTAGTTGCCCTGTATTCATTCTGGCATGAAAGAGTTCTAAGGGATCCTCTTTCAGTTTTTCTTTTCTCAGCAGTCTTTTTATGGTTTTTAAAAAAATCTTTTAAGATTTTGTCAATGATGTCAACAATGATGATATGTTCTAGCTTTACGCTTTAATCCAAATTTAGCGTGTCCATGCCCTAATGGCAGTTCTTGCAAAAGAGCAGGCTTTTCCAGACTCACGAGAAAACTACCTTGCTGTGTAGGACCGAGTTGCCTCTTTTCTCCCCTCAGTTCCACGGCGTCCCTGCAGCATGATGTCCTGCTCCCTGGCTGGTCAGCCAAAGGGCGAGTCAGATCTCCTCTCTTTCTCTGACTCTCCCTGCCTCCCTCTGCTCCAGAGTTCCCAGGGAAGCAACTTGAATTGGATGAGGGGTCATAAACTGCCCTTTGTCACCAGTCTTCCTAAAAGGAACTTGGTTACCACTTTATGGCACCTTTTTCCTTAACAACAACCTCTTCAAACTAGAGACAAGTAATGAAGGAAATAAGAGATCAGCTGCTTATCGCTTGGCTAGTGTGTTTTGCTTTCGGAACCAGGAAGTAGGGAGGTCCTGTGAGGAGAACCCGAGGCCATGGTCAGGAGTCTCGGCATCTGGTTCTGTAAGAGTCTAGGTGGGTCTCTCAACCTTGCTGTCCTTCAGTTCCCTCATCTGTGCCTAGGAGTCAGTACGATTTCCCGCAGCGAATTATCCACTGTCAGCATGGGCTGAGACTTTAGAAACAGTAACATACAAGGAGATTTTATAATAATAATAATAATAATAATAATAATAATAATAATAATAAT
>NW_024426119.1:10892310-11049558 GCF_017311325.1 Ursus maritimus | reverse complement strand
ATAATAATAATAATAATAATAATAATAATAATAATAATAATAATTCTGTTGAAACTGCTGATATTACAACTACTTAAACTGTAGCAGGAGATAATGGTCTGTAATCGGGGGAATAGTTGCTTTTCACACTGAGCGTCGTGGACGAGTTCCTGGCACTGCTTCCTTGACAGCTGAGGGGCGGGCGTCACGTGGTCGCCCTACAGTCTGGAGAAGAGCCTGCGAGGGTTCCGAAGGACCAGCCCGTCTTCTGGGTTTTGATGGTTCTCTGCTCTTAATGGAAGAACCGGTGCTTGAGTCTTAACTCCGTCTCCGTACCTTCTAATACCAAAGACAGGTGTCCAGTTAATCTTACTGGCAGGAATACACTGACACTTTGTGGGGCACTACCGTGTGGGTGCCATTTTTCTAAGCACCTTATGGTCTCATATCTTCCTGCCAACAACCCTCTGAAGCAGTTACTTTTACCCCCATTTTACAGATGATGAACATAAACTCGGTGTGTGTTAGAACCACCCAGAGAGCCAGGCAGATTGCTGGACTTGCCCCTGAGTTTCTGAACCAGTAGATGTGGGTGGGGCCTGATAATTTGCATTTCTAGCAAGTTCCCAGGAACTGCCCTTTGAGATGTGCTGGCTTAGGAATATTGGGTAATTGACCCAGGGTCACAGTACTTGTAAGTGGAAAAGCTGGGACTCGAGCCAGATCTGTGGGGGTCCCAAGTCCATGTTTTTAATTACCTGCCTTTACTGCCCTTACCAAGAGTTCGATTTGGCACAACCTGATAAAGGGTAGTTTAAGTGTGTGATTATTGACAGTACGGCTCTCGGTTCTGTCTGTCCTTCTTCCCAGTAAGGCAATTGATTCGCCAAAAAGGAAGCATGGCTGGCTTCTTGTCCTCATCTTGATGGTGGGAAGAGATATGTTCAAATCATGGTGTCAAGGCCAGGGAGGCAAAGGGGTTCCCATGGGCCGAGTCCATTCTGCAGTTTGGTAGTTGACGCCAAGCACCATAGTCCTGATCTTAGCAGATCCCTCGCCCTCCTGCCTACTCCAATGTGTGTGAGTCCTGGGGGCTGATGATTGGACTGAGATACTTGCGAGATTATAGAAATGGCAGAGAACGGAAGCTCTAAACAAGAGTTTTTGCACTTTTCTTAGAAAATTTACACTCATGAATTTGCACTTTTGTTTAAAAATAATTTCCTTGTGTGCTTTCTTGCAGATTAAAGGCTTACCTGAAGGTTTTGACCATCCCAAAATAGGGTCCAATTATTCAGTGAAAACGGTGGAGAAGACATGGAAAGCTCTGCAGGACTTCAAGGAAGGCAATGCCATCTTTACCTTCCCAAATACCCCTGTAAAGTGTGCTGGAGCCCCCCAGAAGATCATGTATTTGTCAGAAGCCTATTTCAGGAAGGTATGCTTCCTTCCCAGGGATAGAGACAAGGAGGGCAGATGGCGTTAATCCAGTGATGCCAGAATTCCATTTTATCCATGTCAAAATACCTTTTTTATTAATAAATTTTTATTACATATGTACAAAATTATATAATTGGAAGTTTATAAAATAGAAAAAATGAAGTCACTATAATCCAATTACCTTAATATAGCTGCTGTTATCAATTTGACCTGTCCTATTTTGTTCCCTATACATGTGTGTTTTGTTTTAGAGAGAGCATGCAGTGGGGAGGGGCAGGTGGAGAGGGAGAGAGAGAATCTTAAGCAGGCTCCACACCCAGAGTGGAGCCTGGTGCCGGGCTTGACCTCATGACCCCGAGATCATGACCTTAACCCAAAATGAGGAGTTGGACGCTAACCGACTGAGCCACACAGGTTCCCCTATTTCTTTTTTTCTAATGGTTACAATCATACCATACAAATTTAGCTGTACTACATTTTATTAAATAGTCTTTGTAACATACTTTTAATGTGTACATAGAAATCTTGTGGGAAGATATGTTAGCGATTGTTTAAATATTTCCGTATAGTTGGACAATCGATTGTACATTGTTCTTTCATATAACAATATCCTCAATTGCTCCCACTCAAGTTCAAGATTATGAATATTTTCTGGCTCTTGATAAACATCTTTGTTTATTAAGCGGGCAAAATGCCAATTCTAAAGGCAAAAATAAAAAAAATGTTGACATAGAAGTTCAGACCTTGGTGGAAAGAGCTATTTGGGTGGGGACACTCTGCATTCCTCATGCGTGTCAGAGCCAGTGTCCGCAGCTCGAGCACCCCCGGTGCGAAGCTGTGGGGAAGCTGCTTCCGCCCTCCTGTCCTTGTGTGGGATGTCACATTTGGTTTCTCACAGTGTGGTTTGACCTGAGGCAGTGGCAGGATTCAAGCAGCCGGTAGTTCTGTAAAGGGACAGGTGAGAGAAGGGGAGGGGCAGGTGGGACTGAAGAGCCACCTGAATGTGTGCTTGGAACCCACCCTGGGAAGCCTTCACCTGAGTTATGCAAACCTATGCCACCCCCCTGGGGAACTAAGGAACAGTTCGAGTCATTGTTTCTGTTTCTAAGAAATGTCATTCTGGGCCACGAGAATTACTGGATGGCACAGCCTTTTGAGGTTTTTACCCACCTAACTTCTTTCAAATAGTGTGATTCAGGGACGCCTGGGTGGCTTAGTCAGTTAATCATCTGACTCTTGATTTTGGTTCAGGTCATGATCTCAGGGTCGTGATCTCAGGGTCGTGAGATCGAGCCAAGGTCGAGCTTCATGTCGGACTCCGCGCATGGCATGGAGTCTGATTGAGATTCTCTCTCTCTCTCCCTCTCCCCTGCGCCTCCCCCAACCTCCCTCTTTCTCTCTCTCAAGACAAACAAAGAGTGTGATCCAGGTGAGCAAATCCTAAAAGGAGCTGAACAAAGGAAAGGGGAGACTAGCTGTTTCTTCCCACCTGGAATTCTCTTCGCAAAACTCTTTTCTATCTAGTCTTAGATGGCTGAGAGGAAGTTTCTCTTTCAGGCCCTAGGAGATCTTAGGCATTTGGGAAAATACCAGCCTCTGAAACATATGAACAGTATGAATGTATATGAGCCATTGGGACGGGAACTTTGTTCACCACTGTTCCTGCAGCACCTAGAACAATACCGGCCAACTCTAGGACCTCATGAAATACTGAGTGGATGAACAAACGAGTATATGAATATACAATTCAGCTTGTCTTTCCTGGACTTGACCTCCATCTCTGCCTTCACATGAACGGTACCCTCTTTAACCCCTGACTCAAATGTGCGCTTATTTTTCTGTGTCACTGACAGAAAATAAGAAGGAGACGGTGTATTGGTTCACACCTCTCCCCACCAGTATATAGTGATGGAGAAAGCTGGTGAGCTCTCTTCTGAGGGTTTTAATTCTTGTCTAGGTTAAAAAAAAAAAAAGTGGCTGAAGTAATGCTTTGATGTTGGTTGTTTTTGTCCTTTCCTTTTTTCCCCAGACAGGGAAGCGATCCAAGGCCAATATCATTTTCAACACTTCCCTTGGAACCATTTTTGGGGTTAAGAAGTACGCGGCGGCCCTGCAGGAGATCATCCGGGAGAGGAACCTCACCGTTAACTACAAGCAAAACCTCATTGAAGTCCGAGCTGATAGACAAGAGGCTGTTTTTGAGAATCTGGACAAACCTGGAGAGACCCAAGTGATTTCAGTGAGTGGTCAGTTACACACGGCTGTAGGTGCCGGCGACACTGTGGCTCCCACCTCCCGGCTGCCATCGCGTGCTGGGGGAGGCTGGTTATACTGAGGGTATCAGGGCAGCGGTAGGGGAGAGGGTGGATCAAAATGGGTGGGGACGAGAAAGAGGTGAGAGACGGTGTCCCTGGGAGCTGAGGAGCGTTGATCTGGTATCAGGTGAATTTCGATCCTATTTTGCATCTCTGTTTTTCTTCCCCTGAGTCACTTGAAGTAGCCCAAAATATTTGATGACTTCAGGTCTTGCCTAGAGTTCAGGAAGGGCTTCCTTCAATGGGCTATTTGGTGATTGTCTTGATTTATGGACAACAGCCCTGCCTGTGAGTTGTTCACGAGTGACGTGTGGGGGGTGTCTTTAAACATCTTTGACCTGTGCACAAAAGGAGGCGCTTCGGAATCCTTGAAAGACCTTGGGGAGCCATACCCTAACTTGGAAAGATTGTGGGCTTGGATTCTGCGTGTGCGTTCCTTCTTCCGTGTGCCAGGAATCGTCCTTATGTAGAGGCGTATGAGATTAAGAACGAGATGTCAAGGCATCTGGAGAAGCATCCATGGGAGAATCGCTTGTTTATGGCACTCTGGCAGGAGCTGTTAGCAATGAGAGAACGGCTCACGGTGACATTTTACTCATTCCGCAGTTTTAGAGGAACGAAGGTTTCCATGAAAAAAGGAATTTTGAAGTGAGCCAACAACAAATCTTTTAAGCATCAAAACTTCACATCTTAAGCTTTTTAGTGCACGCTTTTTCTAAAATGTATTGCACACATCTTTCCTTTCTTAAGTGGTGTGTATTGACTCTCATTTAAGATGTTACTGATGACTCAAGGTCATAATTTTAAACTTTTATTTGTGAATAATCTCAGACGTAGAGAAACTGCAAACATAAAACCAGTACAAAGAAAACTGTACGTTGTGTAGCCTTTACCTAGATTTGTTTATTTTAGAGTTTTACCCTATTGGCTTTATCATTTGACCTCTGTCTCTCTCCACATATAAAATATAATAGAATAGAATATATTCTCAAAGCCTCTAAAGGTGAGTTATCTACTTCATACATCATGGCCCTTTACCTAAATACTTTACTGTAAATCCTTTAAGAGATCCCTTTTCTTTTACATAACCACAGTACAGTTACCAATTTAGGAAATTTAACATGGGTACAATATTTTAATCTATCGTTTGTATTCTGATTTTGTTGATTGACCCAATAGCATTTATAGAGCTTTTCTTCCTCCAGGGCAGAACCCAGTCAACAGGCAGGTATTGCCTGTAATTGTGATGTCTCTTGAGCATCCTTCGATCTGGAACATTTCCACGGCCTTTCTTGGTTGATATTTTGGAATACTACAGCCTGCCTCCCACCGCTTTATTTTTTAATAGAATGCTCCTCATGTGGGGTTTGTTTATGTTTTCTTGTGATCAGTTTTAGGCTGAGTATTTTATTTTATTTTTTTAAAAAGATTTTATTTATTTATTTGACAGAGAGAGAGGCAGCCGGTGAGAGAGGGAACACAAGCAGGGGGAGTGGGAGAGGAAGAAGCAGGCTCGCAGAGCAGGGAACCTGATGCGGGGCTCGATCCCATAACGCTGGGATCACACCCTGAGCTGAAGGCAGACGCTTAATGACTGAGCCACCCAGGCGCCCCTAGGCTGTGTATTTTAGACTAAAGTATTGCATGAGTGATGTCATGTCTTTCTAGGGTATCACATTTGAGAGCACAGAATGGTCCCCTGCCCCCACTGATGATGTTCATTTGGACAACCAGTTAAGAGATGGCCCGATTTCTCCACCGTTTAATTATTATTCTTTCCCCCCCTTGCTACTAATAAGAAGTCTGTGGGGAGACACTTTAAGACCAAGCAAACACCATACTCCCTCCTCATTAAGTTTCCCACTGGATTTGCCACCCACTGATGATTTTTGCCTAATCCAGTCTTTACCATGGTGGTTGCAAAATGATGATTTTTCCAACCAAGCTTTCTCTCTACCTTTAACAGTAGGCTGTTAGGATTCTGTGTGCAAAAGCCCTCCTTTCTCTCTTAATTCATTATTTATTGGTATGAACTCATGAATTTTGTTTTTACCCCTAATGGTTTATAATTCATTACTGTCCATAATTGTTTTGATGCTCACGTTGTCCCAGATTTGGTCAGTAGGAGCCTTTCAAGATGGCGATGCCCTTGTGACTTGTCACCATCATATTTTTGACCATTTTCTTGCTTTCTGATGACACAGGATGTCCCAGGCTCATCTAATGTCTGCTTGCTGCAGCTCAGGGTCATAATTTTGAATAGCTTTTCTATAGTTCTGCTCCTAAGGCCTCCTAGGGCTAGTTATCACCTTATAAAAGGGTCTCAGACTACTCTGTTATTTGATTTTGTGTGTGTCCTTTTTGTGGCTCTCCGGTTTTCTTCTTTCCTGGCTGTCAGGCAGCTGTAAGTGACTTTAGCAGGTCCCTCCAGCTTCAGCTCTTTTAAGCTGCTGCTGCTAATTCTTTATTGGCTGGAAAATGAGATAGCCAAACTTGTTCAGTTCTACGTAAAGTAAAAGGGAATGGGCTACAAGGGAGGGCCCACAACATACTTTATGAGCAAAGTGTATGCGCTTGAGTGCATGAACTTAATTTTGTTTTTTGGTCTTTTTTACTTTGGTTCTCGGCTGTGCTGTGGATAGTTGAAGTTGTGGATGGGGACTTGGATAAATAAATGGTTATTGGTCTTCTAAACGGTTTGTAAAGAAGAAGGATATTTGTGTCCCCTTTGAGTGATAGGATTTCAGGTCAGATTTTCTTTCCAAACCCAATCCCACTCTTAAAATACGAATTTCAAAAAATCTACCAAAAGGTGTTGAAGTAGTGACTTTCAGCCCTCACTGCACACTGGAATCACCTGGGGAGATTTTTAATGTTCTGATATCTGAGTCTAACCCCCACAGATTTTAATTAATTAGTTTTGGGGGGCTGATGATTGGGAGTTTCAAAAGTTCCTCTGATAATTCTCAAATACAGGCAGGACTGAGAACCACCACTGTAAAGAATTAAAAAAAAAAAGAGAGAAAAGAAAAGAAATCCTATAGCCTAACCCCTGCCTTGTTCAACAGTCAACCGTAAGATATTTCTTTATAGATAAGGAAAGGGAAGGCGAAGGGACTTGTCCATGTAAATGACATTCTGTTTTTCATTGCAAACGAACCTGTTCCTTCAAGCCAGAGCTTCTAAGAGTGTCACCTACAGGTTTCATGTGTCAGAATCTCCTAGAGATTTCGTTTAAGTGCAGAGTCCTGGGTCTCTCCGAGACCCGCTGGATTGGGATCTCGGGGTGATGGGGCCCTGGAACCTGCATTCCCACAAGTCTCCCAATTGCTGCTCCTAAACATTAAAGTTTCAAAACCAGCATTCTGAATAGATTATTTATGTTCATGAAGAAGATCCAAGTTATTTATCATACATGGTTTGCAGAAATAACGTATAAAGGATAAGCTACAGCTAAATGCCAATGTTAATTTTCAATAAATCTATAAAGCAGATTTTGGCATGTCTTTTGCAGGATGTTAGCTCAAGTAAAGCTTCATGCATTTATGATGATTATATGGAAATATTTAACTTTCCTCCAGCAAAGATGTATGGAATTCATGCGTACTTGTAAAATTTAAGCAGATTAATGCCAATAGATAGAGATGACTCTGGTAAGATTTTGCCCTCGGCTAAAAAAAAAGTGGTTCTGGTTAACTATAGAAAAAATAGACCTAGCCTTAGTAATTTGGTGGATGATGGTTGTTGGCCATTTCATACATTATCCTGCAGACACGTGCTCAGGGTCCACGTTCATTAACAGAGCCAGGCTCAGGGACCTTGCAGAGGAGCACTGGCCATTTACAGCCCTGTTCTACCTTAGGGCTAATTAAACTTATAATGGTCTGAGAGCGGGAATGAAGACAAGCCACCCCCTAACTCCTTCCACCGCCCGTGATTGCCGAGCACTGACCAGGGCATGGACCGCCTTATGGAAACCAGAAGTTATTGACTATCACAAGGCTGGGAATGCTAAAGTTTTCACCTTAGTGAAATGTTTTTGGGACCCTTAAATCAGTTTGAAATTGCTAGATGGAGTTTTTTTATTTATGTAATACTTCATTTACATCATATTTTTGTAGTTTATCCTTTTTAGTCTTTTTATTATTATTTATAAATAAAAAAAATTAAATGAGCCATCCTAATTGATCCGAGTGGGTCAGTGCAGTGTTGCTAAGGGTAACGCTGCTATAGGGTTTTTTTTTGGGGGAAAAAATCCATCCTGTCCGTTACACTGTTCAGTAAACTCTTTACTGAATCAGATCCCTCTCTCCTCCAACATGCTAGCTAATAGTCTCACTACTCTTATTTCACCTTAAATTGGCATTCTGATGGTTTCCTTTATGGATTTTGAGAGGCCACCCCTATTTGGGAATGGTTCTCATTTACCAGCTCTGAACACAGACTATAGGTTTCAGGGATTGCGAGCACCTTTTTGCAGAATAAAAGCCAAGTACCAGACTTCACACGCAGACAGCTAAGGATCAGGGAGAGAGCCACTGAGAAACACCACGTCCTTTGTTTTAGGGATAACAGAAACGTCAGTGCGTTCTTTCTGAAGGTCAGTGAGGTCCGTTCCAGTGTTTCTTTTTTTTTTTTTAAGATTTATTTATTTATTTATTTGACAGAGAGACAGCCAGCAAGAGAGGGAACACAAGCAG
Organism: Ursus maritimus; assembly: GCF_017311325.1. Lineage (NCBI taxonomy): Eukaryota > Metazoa > Chordata > Mammalia > Carnivora > Ursidae > Ursus > Ursus maritimus. The sequence goes on along the minus strand of NW_024426119.1, from coordinate 11,041,124 downwards.
GGGGAGTGGGAGAGGAAAAAGCAGGCTTCCGGCAGAGGAGCCTCATGTGGGGCTCGATCCCATAACGCCGGGATCACGCCCTGAGCCGAAGGCAGATGCTTAACGACTGCGCCACCCAGGCGCCCCCGTTCCAGTGTTTCTGATTCCCCCATGCCTCCTGCCCAGGAGGATCATTTTGACCCTATACGGGGAGACACATCAGGCAAGAGAATGGTTAGTCGTTTTATCACGACGCTGCATGGGGGCGTGTAAGATCTTGGAGAGGGTGTGGAGCAGAGCCCCCACGAAGTAGATGGTGTGCCAAGCAGCCGTAGTACGGTAAGGGAGATCAGGGGACAGCTTGTGGGGCTGGAGAAATCCTGGAAAAAACACAAATGTGGATGCTTTCCTTCTTTGTAGTATGAAATGCTTCATGTGACACCACCAATGAGCTCGCCAGATGTCCTCAAGACGAGTCCGGTGGCTGATGCTGCCGGCTGGGTGGATGTAGATAAAGAAACTCTCCAACACAAGAAATACCCGAATGTGTTCGGGATTGGGGACTGCACTAACCTTCCCACGTCGAAGACCGCTGCCGCAGTAGGTAAGAGAATGAGCTGGTTTCCTCCTCTCTCAGAATGATGTCACCCTGAGGCACCATCATAACAAAAACCAAAGCTTGGCACAAATGGCATCGCATTAATAATGAAACTTTTGTGGCCTAAAAATGACTTCAGCCTTCCTAACACAGAAGCAAGTTGTCTGTGAGCTTAGTATTGTGTGAAGAAGAAAGAGTAGCCTGACCTCATCTGCCTTTGTTCAGGTCCGAGTAGCTGTTTGCAGGGGAGGGGGCATTAGGGAGAGGGTACCACTTTCCCAGCTCTCTGGAATTCTGTTACTTCTCATACTGCCACGCTCCGCTCCTTGGCCTTTTTTGCCTGTGACTCTAGGCAGGTTGGCTATTTTTCTTCGGCTTGAAACACCGTGAAGTTGGGGAAGTGTTTGTTTCCACAGAAAATACATGCAAGTCAATGAAAGCTTGCAGACCAGAAAATTGTTCTGTTAGGACAAATACGGTGGAGCGTGCCCTGATTGGTACACGATTAAGGCCTTAGGCTGGAAAACTAAATTCTTTACCTCCATGTTCTGCACTAGCAGTGACGAGGAGAATTGCCTTTTAGATGCTGTCCTCTCTAGACAGGAACTGTCTTCTCCAGATGCTATGAACACAAGTGTTTTGTGTGAATTGCATGCCTGCGGAACAGATTGTGTTGCTTTCACTATTGCAACCCACGAAGGGCTTTCTAGGAAACGTACTCAATGTCTTTTTCATTATTAATAATCCTTTCCCCCAACTCTTAAGAAATCTCAAACCTGTGAAAAATTGGAAAGTACAATGAATATCCATGTAGCCTTCAGATATTAACCAGTTATCATCTTTTGTAACGCTGGCTTTATTTCTCTATGTACATTTTTTTTGCCGAGCCATTTGAAAGTGAGTTTTGACATAGTAATACCTCGCCCTCCAGTGCATTGACCTGCGTCTCTCAAGAGAACTTTCTCCTCTATATCCACAAGACCATGAGCATGTCCAAGGAATTGAACATTGAACACTATATTATCTCATATATAATCATCTCATATACAAGCCAGTTCCGATTTCTCCAGTTTTCTTAAAAATGGCCTTTATTACCCCCCGCCCCCCCCCGATATCCATGAGCCAGTTAAGGGTTCTACACTGCATTGGATGTCATGTCTCTTCGGTTTCTTTAATCTAGAATAGGGCTTCTGACATTTGTTTTTTGACTTTCATGACACTGGCGTTTTTGAAGAATCCAAGTTGGTTGTCTTGTAGAACATCCCATAATTTAGAACTGTCTGGTGGTTTTCTTAAAATTAGATTCAGGTGATCCATTTTGGCAAGACCCGCCACACGTGAGGCTGTGTTCCTCCCGCTGCCTTACCTTAGGAGCCCGCCATGTTAGCTTGTCTTATCCTTGGTGAAGCTAGATTTCAAGGCTGGGTGCCTGTTGGTTCTCTCCACTGTACAGGTATCTTTTCTCTTTCTGATTTATAGGCAGACTGCATGATGGTACTTTACATTTACATTTCTCTTACTGTAACCTGCTGAATTTATGTGTGGAAAATGCCTGTGGATGCATGCGAAGCCCAGATTACCCAGTGTGTGGCCTACTTCAAACACATTTCATTCACTGTTCTGAAGAGATAATATTAAATATGATTACACAAAAAGTTATACGTGAAAAATCTTGCTCCCAGCTCCGTCTTGCATTTGCTGCTTCTGCATCCCCCTAACCATGTAGAGAGTGTCCCCATTGTTTTTACATCTGCTTTTTCCCGTCTATATTCTATTGTATGGTTGCTCCAGAATTTATTTAATGAGTCTACTGTTAAATTATATTTATGTTGTTTCCAATCCGTTTGTATTTCAGACAGTGTGAATGCTTTCATTGCATTCATGTTAAATGCACGTATATATGTGTGTGTGTCATTTCACATTTTAGCGATGAAATAACAGTAGTCCCAGTGTTCCCCAAGTGGATGCACATTTCTCATTAGATTCCCTTCCCCAGGTGTTCTGAGTATCCCTAGCAAGGTTTTCACTTGTTCCATAACCCATTCTTGGGTTACTTGCCACCCAACCAGGTGTCTTACCTCATTCCAGACCACTGTGCTACTGTGAGTGAGACCCCCATCTTGCCACATTGATTCCAGCTTTCCTGGGGCTCATGCCTCTTTCTGTGCTCCAAGATGCTCCCTTCATTACCCACACCACAGTCAAGACCAGGATGTGACATTTAACAAGTTAACTGAAGGTCTGGGCATAACAGAAAGAGATTATAATATGGGGAAAACCCACAACTCACATACACTTTCATACACACACACACCTTAAACCTGGACAGTGTGACTGCTTCCTGGGTCCCAGCCTTTCTGCTGGTGGCACCTGCTGGCCATTGTTTCTCCTCATCTGTTGGCCCTGATGCCCTGCTGCAGAGGCCTCCTTGGGTCTTCTCAGTAAAGATTCCAAGCTCTCTATGACCTTCAAAAGGGAACAGAGTTTTCCAAAATGGAAATAGGACCTTTAGAGATGTTAAAACAATGAGGACAGCCAGTTTATATATATAAAATAAAAAAAAATTTGTATATATATTTTTCAAGTGTAGAATTTCCCTTTACAGATAAATTTTGTTGACTCTTGACTTTGGGGATCGCAAAATAACTTCCTTACTGAACATTTTACAGTATAAACATAACCCATCTTTTCTCAGAAGTAAATCTAGTTTTCTACTGCTAGAGACACAAACTGCCTGTATTTTTAAAAGGGCAGTCTTGATTATTCAAAATTGAACACAGTCTGGGAATTAGATGATATTAAGGAATTATTGCTAGTATTTCAGGTGGAAAAATGCGATTAGGTTTGTATTTAAGATGTTTCTCATTTTTCAGAGATATACGCAGAAAAAATTATGGGTGAATTGTGATGTTTGCTCTGAAAATACTCCAGAAAAAAAAAAAGTGGTCTGTATGATGGGATAGATGAAACAAGAATGATAGAGTTTGAATATTTTCAAAATAAAAAAGGCAGTCTCCCACTCTTGCCATCAAAACCCAAAAATATCCATCTACGTGTCTGACTGTCTCTGTCTGGTCCAGACCAGCCTCAGCCAGGGCATTCCAGTACAGGGGACAACTCACTGTTTGGCCTAATTGGATATACCTGAGGCTGTCTGAACAAGGACAAAGGGACATCTGAATAGGCTAGGGGATTCTGGACACACAGACCAAGTTGACAACCTTTGACCTCTAGGATTAGGGGGAGTGGGTTTGGGGGAGGGCCATCCTTAGGGTTCTCTTGTTGGAGAGAACTGGCTCTTGAGTTTTGAACTTATAGAGGCATCTGTGTGGGCCTTTGATGAATTAAAGAACCCCTTCTGGTAGCCAGAACTTCGAGTGGTAAGGCGAGTCATGTTCTAGTTAAAATCTAGAGGGATAGGGGAATAGAGGCTTCCTAACTTGTTTGCATTTATTTGCAAATTAGTTTTCTTGGAAAACCTAGATGCTTATATTTTTCTAACTTTTCCATTTCTCTTATAGCTGCCCAGTCGGGAATACTTGACAGAACAATTTCTCTAATTATGAAGAATCAAAAACCAGTGAAAAAGGTTTGTATGCCTTGTACAAAGCCCCGTCTCAATTACCATCTCCTATTCTGTGTGAAAGCAGTGTTTTCCCCAATTCTGCCACTTTCTTAATTGGTTTCTTTCATAGGGGCTCTTTAATGTTTGCCTTTTTTTTTTTTAATGATTTTATTTATTTATTTGACAGATATAGAGACAGCCAGCGAGAGAGGGAACACAAGCAGGGGGAGTGGGAGAGGAAGAAGCAGGCTCATAGTGGAGGAGCCTGATGTGGGGCTCGATCCCATAACACCAGGATCACGCCCTGAGCCGAAGGCAGACGCTTAACCACTGTGCCACCCAGGCGCCCCTAATGTTTGCCTTTTGCATATATTTTTGTTAGATAATTTCCACGTTTCACTGTATAAAAAATGAAAATATACAAGAAAGAATGAATATTGCCACTATTTAGAGTAAATAATACATTTTAAAGTATTTCTATAATACCATGAAAAAAGCCACTTTCCAACTCCGTCTCACATGCAAATGTAGTATGACGGCTACACCTCGTGTCCACTGGTGACTGGCTACAACCGTGTGATTCTCGCGGAGTTCGATTACAATGCTCAGCCACTGGAAACCTTCCCCTTTGACCAGAGCAGAGAGCGACTTACCATGTACATCATGAAGGCCGACCTGATGCCTTTCCTGTACTGGAATATGATGCTGAGGTAAGGTCATGGCCCAGGGTAGAGACGCGCTCACTGGCTTGTGCAGGTGGTTGTTTCAAGGAGGCCTTCAAGCTACAGGAGAGATCAGGACCCGCAGCAGAACCGGTGGGTGGGATCTGCTTTGTTGCGCTGTTTCTCGTGGATGAGTGATGGCAGCCTAGGATCTGTGACCTCAGCCGTGCGTGGTGGGAGAGCGGCTGCTCTGGGCGAGGAAAGGGAGCCATCCCACATCTGCCAGCCCCAGGGAAGCAACCTCTTCTCTTCTTCATTATTGACAGTGACCAAGTCTTCTGTCTTCCATGCCCTGGCTCTCTCTAGCTGCTGGATGAATAGTAATAGTAATAGTAATAATAATAATAATAATAATAATAATAATAGTAAATCACTTTCACGTGTCCAGTACTTTTTCATCTGCCAGCTTTTGTTTTTATTGTGTTCCAGGAAAAATAAAACCTAGTGATTAAGAGCATAGCTTTGGAGTAGACTTGTGTCGGATTCCTGCCTCTGCCATTCACTAGCTGTGTGTCCTAGGGCAAGTCGCTTAAACAGTCTATGTTCAAGTTTCTTTCCTTTTTTTTAAGTTTCTTTTTTTAAAAGAAGATTTTATTTATTTGAGAAAGAGACAGAGATAGCGATGGAGATCGTGAGTGGGAAGGAGAGGGAGAAGCAGACTCCCCGCTGAGTAGGGAGCCCGATGCGGGACTCGATCTCAGGACTGTGGGATCATGACCTGAGCTGAAGGCAGAGGCTTAACCAACTGAGCCACCCAGGTGTCCCTATGTTTAAGTTTCTTATCTGCAGAATGAAATGAACATTGCCCACCTCATGGGTTGAGGATTAATGAGATGACACATAGACAGCGACATAGTAGGCATTCAATAAGTAAATAGAGAAATAAAAATAGAGTTCTTAATAGAGTTCTTCTTTGTCCAAAGGATGGCCATCTCATTTCACTTGTCCAAACCCTTAAGAGATAGTTAAGTCAGGATGTGTACAGCAGTGGTTTTTAAGCAGGGGTGGCTTTGTCCCCAGGGGACAGTTGGCGATAAGGGAGACATTTGATTGGCACAACTGGAGGGGATGCTTGGGAGCGTCTAGTGGGCAGAGGCCAGAGATGTTGCTGAGCATTCTAAGATGCACAAGACAGTCCCACCACAAAGAAATATCTGGTCCAAAATGTCAGTAGGGCCACGGTTGAGAAACCCTGACCTATACCTAATTCACAAGCAAATGAGAGTAGAGAGGATTGCGGTTTGCAGGCAGTGGAGGCTTCACACCTGTTTGCTGAATTGAGTCCCCATGTCCAGGCTCCCCTAGCAAGTCTGCGTCAAAGCCAGGATCCAAAGTACGTTGTCCCCTCCGGGTCATGGGATCTTTCTACTTCACTAGACAAATGTTGCTTTATGTGCTGAGAAGCAGGCTCTGTGTGCAACCTGGCTTCCCGTTCAGCTTCCTGCTGCTGAAATCACCCTCAGCTTTTCTGATGCAAATAATCTTCTCCGGTCATTTCTTCCAGGGGTTATTGGGGAGGACCAGCTTTTCTGAGGAAGGTGTTCCATCTGGGTATGAGTTAAGGAGGGCTCAACCCTTGCTCTCCTTGGATGGCTTCTGAACCCAAATCACAGTCGCTGATTGACCAAGGGCAGCGCGAAGAACTTAAAACCTAACCCTGTGCAAAGAGTTTACTGCTGGATCATGGTGACCAAATGCCTCCCTTTTCAGTGCCTCTGGATCGCCACCATGTGGTCGCCCAGGATGAGTTCGATTCTTTGGAGATATTCAAATGAAAGAATAGATTTCTATTTTTTAAATAAAAGCTTGCCATTGATTGAGATTCTGTGAGGCAGTTTGATCTTGACTAGTGGAATGAGAAGTTACAGCAGTTGGGAGCAGAAGTTGGTGGCGGGAGCTTACCTGTTGCCTCCTGTAAGTGTTCCTGGCATGATTTCACCAGAGCCTGTTTGGATTCACAGAAGGTCACTCCAGGGAAAGCATTATTTCAAACGGCGTGTGTGACGCCCTGAACACGTGATGCTTAGAACGCCTCTGCGGGGGCATGGAGGCTGCTGCCCCGTGGCTCTGCCACCACATTTGTGCTGAGGCCACAGCTCCCCCGGGCTAGTGACGGACGTGGTGCTGGCCCACCACTGTAGGAGGTGGGACTCCGCGGGCAGCTGGCTCCAGGATTCCCCCTCAACCTGGCTGGAACAGTCTTACAACTGTGTCGTCAGAGGTTCTCTATCCCGGACCCTCCTACCTTCCCCTCTTCCTGTCCCAGGCGTCCCACCTGCATCATGGTCTGAAAGCCCTCCCTGCCCCTCCCGTTCCTTCTCCTTGAGACTTCGCAGACATTTCCCCCGCTGAATGTTTTGCAAATCTTACTGTCTCAGAGCCCCACCTCTTCAGGGAACTTAGGCACACGGAGGATGAGGGTAGAGGAATTCTGAGTGCGTGGTGAACATTGGTTTGACGCGGTCCCGATTTTGGCCAGTAACATTTTGAATGAGTTCACATTGGAAATATTGCAGGAAATCGTTCATTTATCTGAAGCTCAGCAGTGGCTTCAAAGTCATTTTTTCCCAATCTGTTTATTTGTAGAAACTTCCAGTTTCAGTTCAGTCTGGTATTGTAAACCTTTGTACATTTCATATTTACTTATAAACTCCACCAAAAGGAAATGCATAGCAGTCTAGGTAATGCTTTAGATTTTACAGCTGTCCTGGGTTCAAAGCTAAGCGTTACCTAGTTTAGGCAACAGTGTTACCTAGGACTGCCAAGTCTTTCTGATTTCCTGGAGTTCTGCGGATGACTTGAGAAACGCTCAGGCATTCATTCATTCATTCAACAGATATTTACTGACCACGTGCTACCTGCCAAGTACGTTTCTGGCCCCGGGGAGATTTAGTGTGAACTGGGTGGAGAGTGCTGTGCTCATACTTTTGTGGTTTGTTTGATTGTTTCTTCATCTTTTCCTGGGATGCCAGGGGACTTGCTGGTTGAGGTCTTGATTGGTTTGGAAAGGAGACTTTCTTTGGTGGCACATGTTCTGGGAGAGAACAACGCACCCACCACTCCAGGAGCAGACCCCTGGCAGCAGGAGCGGAAGGAAGATGTTTTCTGTGGTAACCACATATCTTGTCTGCAATATTCCTGTTTAACACCTGTTATCCTGGCATAGCTATTCATAGTTGCCCCTTTCATTCCAGAATGTCCTGTTTGGACAATTTACTGACCACTCTTGTGGGTGCACTCAACGGCCCCCACCCCACCCCAGTTCTAGAACAGGAGAGCAGAGCCACAAAAGGTGCTCGTCACCTCATGTGCATTCACACGGTGCTTGTGAAGCAGACAGCGGTGGGATTATTCCACCGTGAACTCCGAGTCCCTCCCTGAGATGGCTGCAGCCTGGCTCCTGGTGGGCTGCCCATGCCAGCAGGCCTGTGAGAGCAGAGTTGGGTGCTATTCACCTCACATGATCTCCCTCTGCAAGATCCAAGAGGTCCTGGGAATAGCCAGCCATTACTTTCTCCCTGGATGTGGACAGAAGTGCTGGTGAAGCTGGTTTCTGCATTTTTAGGGATGGGCTGGGATTCTGGGAATGGCTGAGGAGGCTCTAAGTCAAGTCACTTTGAAATCCCTCGCAGGGTGGAGCGGAGCCTCCTGGACTGTTCATGATCACGTTTTCTGAATAAACCTCCAAGCATCAGGGAATTGCTTTTGGATTCACATTATGCTGGACACAATTTATTGCCAAGGCTGGAAGGAGCGGTAAACAGTATTGGCCAGAATTCCAGAAAAGCTTGGCCTTTGAAACCTTATCTCCTTAACCACAACTGTGGGGTTGGCCAAGGGATGGACCTTCCCTGGGACGGCCTCTAGTTATTGGGATCGGGCACCAGGATAGAGACGAGGGTGGGTGGTTTCTCCAACGGTGGGGCCTCTGGCAGAGTGAGGCTGCAGGTCCCACCCTGTGGAGAGCTTTGTCTGACTCAGAGGCTGATGCCTTCAGAATACAGAAGTGACACCAGGCTACAACTATTGACTTGAGAAATCTCTCCTTGGTCCCCTCCCCTTGTCCCTGGAGCTTCTTCCTGGGGACTGAAATTCCTGCCTTGGCATTAGCCCTGGGTGAGCTATGGCTAGGGTGGCAGCTTAGGGACCACTGGGGTACAGGGAGGGAAGTGAGACTTGTCACCAGGGGGAACATGGTTTCAGATTTAGATTTTTTTGCTATTAAAAACAGTTTTAATGTTTTTTGCTTATGTCTAACTTAAAAAAAAAGATTTAATTGATTTATTTGGGAGAGAGTGGGAGCAAGAGTGAGAGACAGAGAGAAAGCACAGAGGGAGAGGGAGAAGCAGACTCCCCGCTGAGCAGGGAGCCAGTTGCGGGGCGCTCAGTCCCAGGATCCTGAGATCATGACCTGAGCTGAAGGCAGAGGCTTAACCAACTGAGCCACCCAGGCGCCCTCTTATGTCTGACTTTGGTAGAAAACTTAGAGAATAGAGATAAAAAATAAAAATTATTCCAAATCCATCCCCCAGTTATAGTAACTAATAAGTCTTGGTGTCTTTTTCTCTGTCGACCTAATATCATCACATATAAACTTTTTGAAAACAAAAAGCATCACATTGCAAGTGCTGTCTGTGTTTTATACTTCTTATGTGTTGCATACCCAGAGGTTGGTTGGAGAGAGGAGTAGATTGGTGAGTAATTAATTATATGAGGAACACAGATCCTTTGTGTTGGCTGAGAGAATTGCTAATTAATTAATGTAACAAATGTATGTCCCGTACCTAGTAGAGAATTGGGGTATAGTCAGTCCTAGATACTTTTCTCACATAACCCTACAACAATCCCACAAACAGAATTATCAAAGACATGGACTATTTTTCTTTTTGAGGAAGATAGCTTTTGTAACCCAACATTTAAGAGTAGCTTCTCTAATTGTTTTAATGCACTGGATAACTCCAGTCTGATTTTAAAACAAAGTTCCACATTGAAGCCTAAGACCACTCTTGGAGCTTTCAGTCAGGATGAACGCATTGTCACCATCTCAGGGAAGGAAGGAACAAGAGAATTGCTTTGGATAAGCTGAAGCTTTTTGTTTGTTATTAATTTAAAGATTTTATTTATTTGAGAGAGAGAGACAGAGAGAGTAAGTGGTGGGGGGAGGGGCAGAGGGAGAAGCAGACTCCCTACTGAGCAGGGAGCCTGATTGGGGGGGGGGGCTCGAACCCAGGACCCCGAGATCACGACTGGAGCCGAAGGCAGGCGCTATACCGACTGAGCCTCCCAGGCATCCCAAGCTGAAGCTTTTTGAATGGATTAATGAAAACCAGGTCTTTCTAGTTAGGTTAACTGCCAAGTAGCTAAGGAGAATGCTTGTCTCTATGCAGGAGAAAGTCAAAGTTAATACTTTGCAACAGATAGGTAGAAAGATCACAAAAGACAGTTGAGAAAGATGGATGGTGAAATATTGGACAGTTTTCTCCCTCAATATTGATTTCTAAAATTAACTTCCTTGGAGTAGAGCACACTTGGAAAACCCTAAATTCCGTGATAGCTTTCCATATTTGCATGCAGCAGAACTGCGACTGCGTCCGTCACTTAGGGTTTGGGGCCCCATCTAGGCCAAAAGGGGGCAGAAGCTGCAGAAGGGCAGGAACTCCGGTTGCTGTGCTGGTACCCGCTGGCTTCAGACCTTGAAGGACAGCCCGACGGAACACAGGACTTGGAACCACAGACCTGGGCTCAAATCTGGGCTCTCCATTCACTAGCGTCTCAGCATTCAACTCAAGCTTTTGAACCACTGCCTTGCCACCTGTCGAGCTGGTGGTAACACCTACTTCGTAGAGTTGAGGTAAGCACTCCATGAATCACGGTACAGCTTTCAGCAGTTTGGCACGGAGACTGAAGATTATGTTGTCGTTAACTCTGGTAGTTGAATGAAGCACTCAGAAATACATCTCCTTCGACTAGGAATTCCTACCTGCCTGGGAGAACCGGGCTCGTGACACGGGTCTTCAACATCCTTGTTCTAACTGGAGGCCAGGTGGATTCTGTTACTCGATACTACATCTCCCTGCCTCCTTTCGGCAGACTTTCAGGTTGGAAGGTTCCCGGTGTCAGAGATTAGCCAACGTGCAGTAGTGGCTGAGAGCGCAGATCTGGACCCAGCCAGGGTCTCACTGGCTCTGGATCTGGGGGAAACTCTCTGGGCCCTGTTTTCTTGCCTATAAAATGGGAATTGTAGTAGTATTTACCTTCCTGGGTTATTGTGAGGACTCTTAACCAGTGCTCACCAAATAATAAACATGGCTCTCGATATAAGTTGTTAATTGCCTCAAGTCAATAAAAAAGTGGACTGGCTGTTTCCTAGTGATTTGTTATGAGTTATCCCATAGAAACAGATGGGTTCCTTTCCAGGAGGGGTCCTGTGGGCAGCCGGTCTGACCTAAGTTGTGTTGTGTTGATTCCAGTTAGTTTAGATCATAGAAGGCCCTTTGTATTCAGTCTCTCTTGATCTCAATCAATCCCTCTCTCCAGGGATTCAATAACTTCAAGAATTCATTATTAATTACTCCCACAGACATTTTGGAAGTATCTAATATATACAAGGCCCTGGGGATTCAGAGATGAAAGTCTTTGTCCTAAGTGAGCTCTGTTTAATTACTTATGTCAAGTGCCAAGAGTGAGGTCCCATTTGTATGTGCTCATAGAATTCAGAACATGCCACTGACTATATTAGTCATTCAGGGAGAATGTCCAGAAGAAAGTAAAGTTTGGGCTGAGTCCCTGTATTAGTGAAGACTCATTTGGTTGCAAGTGACAGAAATCCAGCCCAAATAGGTCTAAGCAAAAAAGGGGAACTTAACGGCTCATATAGCTAGGAAATCCAAGGGTAGACTTCAGGCTTGGCTAGATCTAGGAGTCAAATAATATGGTCAAGGTAATTTCTCTTTCCATCTCCTAATTCTTTTTCCCGCCGAGTCCATCTTCTATGGCAGACAAGCTTTCTCAGTGTGGCTAGGAAAGAGCGCTATATACATGTCCTCCCAGCTTGGCTTCCCTAGAGGGAAAAGAGGAACTTTGCTTTTTAAATGTCCATTAGCCAGTTCTGAGGAAGGATTACGATTATCATCTAATAAGCAAATGTGTTTCCCCGATCTGAATGACTGCAGGGATTTATCTTCTTTCGTTCAGTGCTGTATTACTAGTACCTACAAGAGAAGGATCTAGAAGAGCACGAAGTAAGTTCTTAGTAAATATTTGCTAAGTAGCTGAACTAACCGGCTGAATTTTGACCCTGTGCTCACTCCACATCTAGGGGAGTGGGGTTTGCTACCAAAAGGAAATTGGTAGAAAAATATTCTGAGCACCCCCAAACCATTAATCTTTATGGTCCAGAAACATGGGCAAGACTTTCCCGGAAGAAGAACCATTAATCTCTATGGTCCTGAAACATGGGCAAGACTTTCCCGGAAGAAGAGTGGAAGCTTCCCAGGCATAGGGAGTACTATGTGTAAAGGGATGGAGGTGGGGGTCTGAGGGAGCTATAGATAATTTGGTATTGGGCCACAGGAAGACAGGGTAGAAAACGGGCTAGTGGAGGAGCTTGGGCTGGAAACTTTTTTGTCTTTTTCTTTTTCCTTTTGTGGGCTAGTTTTTGAAATGGAGGTATAATTGACATATAATATCGTATTAATTCAGGTATATAATATAATGATTTGATATTTGTATATATTGCAAAATGATCACCACAATAAATGTAGTTAATATCTTGTCAGCATACGTAGTTACATAGTTTTCTTGAGACGAGAACTTTAAAGATTTACTTTCTTAGTAACTTTCAACTATACAATACAGTGTTATTAACTATAGTCACCATGTTGTACATTATATCCCCATCGCTTACTTATTTCGTAACTGAAAGTTTGTACCCTTTGACCCCCTTTACCCATTTCACCCACTTCTCACCCTCTACCTCTGGTGACCATCAATCTGTTCTTTGTATCTATGAGCTTGTTTTTTATTTTTAGTTTGTTTTCATTTTAGATTCTACATATAAGTGAGATCATATGATATTTGTCTTTTTCTGTCTATTTTCACCTAGCATAATGCCCTGAAGGTCTATCTGTGTTGTCGCAAATGGCAATATTTTTTTCTTTTTTGTGGTTGAATAATATTCCATCCTGTGTGTGTATGTGTGTGTGTGTGTGCGTGCGCACGCACGTGCGTGTGTGATCTTTATTAATTCATCTATCAATGGACAATTAGGCTGCTTCCATGTGTTGGAGATTGTAAATAATGCTGCAATACACATAAGGGTACATATATATTTTTTGAATTAGTGTTTTTCTTTTCTTGGGGGTAGACACTGAATTGCTGGATGCTACTCCCTCTCCCTAGTGGAATTGCTGGATCATGTGGTATTTCTATTTTCAACTTTTTGAGGAACCTCCATACTGTTTTCCACAATGACCGTACCAAATTACATTCCCACCAACAGTGCACAAGGGTTCCCCTTGCTCCACATCCTCGCCGACACTTGTTATTGTCTTTTGATACTAGACATTCTGGCTAGCGTGAGGTAATACCACACCGTGGTTTTAATTTGTGTTTCCCTAATGATTAGTCAGGTTGAGCATCTTTTCATGTGTCTGTTGGATATTTGTATGTCTTCTTTAGAAGAATGTTTATTCAGATCCTCTGTCCGTTTTTATTTATTTATTTGTTTATTTAAGACTTTTATTTATTTAAGTAATCTCTACACCCCATGTGGGACTCAAACTCACAGACCCAAGGTCAAGAGCTGCATGCTCCCCTGACTGAGCCAGGCAGGTGCATACCCCCCCCATTTTTAAATTGGATTTTTTTCTCTTTTTGTTGCTGTCGAGTTGTATGCATTCTTTATGTATCTTGGATATTACCTCCTTATCAGATATATGATTTGCAAACACCTTCTCCCATTCAGTAGGAGGCCTTTTCATTTTGTGGATGGTTCCCTTTGCCGTGCGGAAGCTTTTTCGTTTGTTGTGGTCTCACTTGTTAGTTTTGCTTTTGCTGCCTTTGGTTTTAGTGTCAAATCCAAAAAATCACCACAGGACTGATGTCAAGGAGCTTACTGCTTATGTTTTCTTCTAGTTTTATGGTTTCAGGTCTTAACACTAAAGTCTTTCATCTGTCTTGAGTTCATTTTTTACGTGGTGCATAATAGTGGTCTAGTTTCGTTCTTTTGCATATAGTTGTACAGTTTTCCCAATACCATTTATTGAAGAGACTGGCCTTTCCCCGTTGTATATTCTTGGCTCCTTTGTTGTAATTTAACTGACCATCTATGTATGGGTTTACTTCTGGGCTATTTTGTTCCATTGTGTCTCATTTTATGCCAATGGCATCCTGTCTGGATTACTATCGCTTTTTTGTAACACAGTTTGAAATCAGTGAGCGTGATGCCTCCAGCTTTGTTCTTTTTTCTCAAGATTGCTTTTGTTATTCAGGGTTCTTTTTGCGTTTCCATACAAATTTTAGGCATGTTTGTTCTAGTTCTGTGAAAGGGCTGGGATTTATGTTGCTTTTGGTTCCTCCCATTCCATCTTTACCTTTTGCACCCTGTCCTCTGCCCTGGGAGACTGACCGGCATGGGCGGTGTGGGGAGCGTCTCCTGCTGTCTAGTTTCTGCTTGGGTTTGGCCAGGGGAGGTTGTTGGTAGGGATGAAACAGAGGGATGAGAGCTCCAGGTGCAGCTGGCTCCCTCTCTGCAGGGATGTCTTGGCCTCATGATGAGATAATAACAGAAATTGAGAGTAAGAGTTTATAAACTTTTATAGCAATTTGACAGATATACTTTATATCTGTTGAATCTAATAATAAAAAATTGAACTTGTGTTTTATATGTTTTCAAATATCATTTTTTCTTCTAATAAATTTTGATTGTATTTTACCAAAGTACTAGTCTGAGAAGAGTTAGATTAAAAAAAATCAAACAACATGAAAACAAAAACTCCAAACCTGGTCTTTCTGCACGACTCTTTTTGGGTTCTGATGACCAGTCCTGCATCATCCCTATGGGCCTAAAGGTGGAAACAGCCCCACCATACAAACCCCAAATGACTGTACTGTGCCTGTGGCTCCCGCAATCCAGGCCGCCCGTGTAAATAAGCCTATCCTGAATGATCCTAACTTGACCTTATCATGTGCTCCCTATTATGACCCTGACTGACACAAGGTAACTTTTTTTTTTTTTCAAGATTTTACTTATTTGAGAGAGAAAGAGAGAGAGCACATGAGTGGGGAAAGGGGCAGAGGGAGAGGGAGAAGCAGACTCCCTGCTGAGCAGGAAGTCAGACACGGGGCTCAATCCCAGGACCCCAGGATCATGACCTGAGCCGAAGGCAGACGGTTAACTGACTGAGCCACTCAGGCACCCCGACATAAGATAACTCAATGGGAGGCAGAGACATTGAAGTTTACACAAGAATGACAGGGAATTGTAGCAGCGTGAGTGATGTGTGGATTGAGAAGGCTCCAGATGGAGTGACCAAAGCCAGGGCCAACTAGCTTCAGTAAGAGATGATGATGGCTTGAATTAAGGCGCTAACGATGGAGGGTAGGGAAAATTCAGGAATATTTAGGAAATTGTATTAGGCAAATAGAAGCCACTGTATAAATAGTTCAGGCAGAAAGAAACTGAAGATTACAGATCACAAAGTAGGATCTGTGAGCCAAATTCAGGCCACTGCTTGTTTTTATAAATAATGTTTTATTGGAACACAGTCAGCCGCCTCTGTTCATGTATTGCTTAGGGCTGCTTTTGCACTACAATGGCAGAGCTGAGCAGTTGTGACAGAGACTGCACGTGGCCCTCAAAGCCTAAAATATTTACTATTTGGCTCTTCACAGAAAGTTTGCTGACTCCTGGAACATTGGGAAGTAGGTATGTACAGAACTGCAGGAAAAGATGGGGGAAACGAACATCATGGAAAACTGCTGTTGGATTTCGGGAGATCAGGAGGCTGAGAAATGGCACGGAATACTGCCCCGTGGCTCTCAGCTGTCTGACCCATCGAAGTAGGCGGTTGCCTGTAGATCTCTGCAAGCCTCATGTCTACAAACACACAGGCCCGCTACTGCCGGAGGGGGGACGGTTCTGCTTTTCTGCTTTTCGATCTGGTGCAAGTGCCCCTCCCTCACTGGCCGACTCTAAATGAAACTGGTTGTCTTTTCCCAGGTTTCCTTTTTAATAAAGGGGTGAGTATAAAAGGGAGAGGGTACATAGCCCAGAGCTTTGGGATGACTCCCAAGGGACGAGGGATATGGAGGCTGGGGTGACTCCCAGGCTTGGGTGACTGTGATGGATGATAATGCCAATCATGGCGAGGGAGAAGAGCTGAAGAGAAGATTCTGGACAGAAAGGGAGGCACTGTCAGCAGGTTAGATTCCAAACCCCTGCCAACCGTGGAGTTGCAGCCATCTGCCCTAGTGGGATTTTATTCAGACCGCTTCAGTTAGGGATTTTCATGGAATAAAACCATAAAGTACTTTTGACATAAAAAAATTGGTATTCCAAACCTGGGATTAGCGGATCTTTCCACAGCTGATGAATATCCAGCTTTCAGGCAAAAGCAGTTATAAATCTTCCTTTTGGTAGATTTATGGGATACCTTCTAGGACTTGGAAAATGTTGGCAATCTCTTTGGCCCAAGGGCCCTGCTGGCCTGCAGAGTATTGCGAATGGCAGAGGGAGGCCTGAAGCAAAGCAAAGAAGTGAGAAGAACAGACTGGATGAAGAAGTCCTGAGGCCAAGGGTGGAGAGGAGAGAAAGTGGTGCACCTGGGCATGGGTCTCTTTAAAAAGGTGAGAGGTCATCAATCCCTGTATGGGATGATGGGAGGATGTGAGGAGAGGGTGTTGGGGCAACTGCTGACCAGGCTTACACCTCTGTCCCCACCTTGTTTACAATCTCAGTGGTCAGCCAGGGCCCTTCCTCCCAGAGTGGATGCCCTACTGTTGACTGGGGACCATACTCTGAAATTTAACAAGATTGTGGTAGAAAACTCTCCTTACCCTACTCCTTCCTTATCTGAGCAAATGGAAGCAATGAGACTCAAGGACCTCATTGTGTGCCATTTTGCTCCAGCAAAGCTGATTTTATTAGCTTACTTTCTCCAAATTGGTACCAGTCCAACTTGTAAATATATCCTTACATTCTACTAATTCATCTTAGATCTGACTAATTAGTGGCTGTCTTCTAAACGAGGAATGCCTTCTAATGGTTTTTATGTGCAAATACAAGACTGTAGGTTTACTGCTTAAACATTAATAACTGTAAAAACATAGTAATTTGAATGGTTATGTTTAAGATGAAAGTTTTGAATCCAATTTTTAAATCTACAAATGGGCTGTCATCTATGTCTAGGAACTATGTGTTCATTGTCCAAAGGCCTGAAAGATTTTCAAGATCACATAACAAATAAGAAGCAGAACAGGGATCTGAACTTCAGTCTGTTTTCAGTGTCTTGGAAAAATTGTTGATATTGGGATTACACTGGAAGGCGTCTTATGGTTCAGCCTTATCACATTTCTGCTCAGGAGTAAAAGAAAAAGGAGACATGTATTAGTACAAATCCTCTCATTTTCCAAGTAGCAAAAAAGCAATTTATTGGTTTATGTATCTAGAAGTCTTAGAAGGAGATCAGGCAAGGCCAGATCCAGAGGCTCAAGGCTCAAAGTCCTCCTCTCTCTCTCCCTCTCTCTCTCTCTCTTTCTCGTTCTTGTTTGCTTTTCTCTGTGCTGGTTTCTTCCTCAGGTATACTGGGCAGGCTTACCTGGTCTTTAAAGCAACAGTCTCTCTTTTCTGTGGAAATGGGAAAAATCTGGGAAGAGATTTGATGGTCCAAGCAGGCTTACCTGGTCCTTAAAGCAACAGTCTCTCTTTTCTGACTGTGGAAATGGGAAAAATCTGGGAAGAGATTTGATGGTCCAAGCTGGGTTTATGACTTTTCTTGAACCAATCACGTGCCCACTCTTGGGAAAGAGGATTGTGTCCGCTCTGTGTGAGCCACACCGACTGAGAATGAGTGTGGAAGGGGAGTGATTCTCCCATGAGATGCTAGAGTTAAAAACCTAGCTTTATTACAAGGATAACAAGGTGGATACACTCTGTTTTTTACCCCATCATCAATGTTAATCTATTTATTCATTCATTCTGCAAATACATATGTGCGAGGCCTGGCCAGCTGCGGGGTCCTCCGGTGAGTGGAATGGGTTCGGCCTCGGAGGAGCTTGAGCCCAAGGGAGTGTGAGTTCTCAGGATGGGCCCTCTGGGTCATTTGCAAAGCATTCTCCTGACTAGGAAGGGGGGACTGCAGCTCTTCCAGGAAGTCGCTGAGAGCAGGGGTTCCCGCCCGCACCTGCCAACAATCGCCCTTTCAGCCTCATGGGGCTTCTCAGTGGGTTCTGTGACAGAACCAAGAAGTAATAGCCGGTGGAGAGGAGCGGGAAAGGGGAGAGCACGTAGCTCTCCTTCCGCCCGGGCTGTGGCGCCCCCTGCAGGAGGACCGGAGCACCTGCGCCCCGCGGACCCCTGCTGGGCTCCGCAGGCGTCTTTCCTTCCCGATCCGGTAATAAACTGGGCCTAGGAACGCCGGGTTTGAAGCGATGCCAAGCTGTGTATGTTTACCACCTGCGCCTGGTTAGCTGGCCGCCTCGTAAGCGCAGAGTAAAGGAGCCCAAGCGCGTCACGGGGCGCCCCTGCGCG
This sequence comes from Ursus maritimus, assembly GCF_017311325.1. NCBI lineage: Eukaryota > Metazoa > Chordata > Mammalia > Carnivora > Ursidae > Ursus > Ursus maritimus. Next base: position 11,022,510 of record NW_024426119.1, on the reverse strand, counting down.
TGTCTCCAGCCGCCTGGCTCACCACCCCACACGGCTCAGGGTCGGCGCCGCGAGCGCTCGCCTCGCCATGTCCTGCTCGGGTGAGTTTGCTCAGCCGCAATCCTAGCCCAGTCCTCACCGAAATAATACCAACTGCTACAGTTTCGAGTACTTTGACGTAGACACCGGCTAGGCGTTTTGCATCCAATTTCTCGTTTAATCTTCACAATCACCCTACGGGAGAGCGTTTTACCCGAGTTTTACCGACGACTGAGGCTTAAAGAGAAGCAACTGGCCTCCGCTCTCAGGGTTAGGAAGCGCCAAGGTCAGGTCAGAGCCACAAGAGGGCGCTCCTCATTTTTCTATGTTCTACGGGTCTTGCTTTTCCTGGCGGAAACCCACATTGTGTTTTGACTGCTGTAAAAACCCACATAAACACTATATGTCTGTCTGTCTGTATGTATATGTATGTATGTATGTACTGGAGGGACTGGGCAGCATTGGGAAACGGGCTGCAGGTATTACGAGCACATTTCTGGAACTGGAAATTATGCTACATCTGTTGTGACAGGAGGCAGAATTTTTAAATTAGGCGTCGTGTNCGATTTGGGAAGTTGGTCATCAGTAGCATATGGGGTGAAACTGTAAAGCTACCAGAGGCCTTTGTGAGTTATGGCTGGCAAGCCACATCATGTGTGTATGCATGCAAGCTTGCACACTTTTCTAGATCTTCCCGTCAGGTTAGTCCTGGGTTCTCCCTTGCATTGGTAACATTTAGGATTAAAGTCTGGAGCAGCTGCTTTCCTCTGCCTAAGGTAATGTAAAGGCACCANNCTTCCTCGGCCCCCCCCCCCCCCCCCCGCGTGCAATTTCCCCTTGCTCTCAAGTGTTGGTCTGACTGAGGGTTCTGCATGTCTAAGTGGTACTTACTCTTTAAAAAAATTTTTTTGAGTGTAAATATTTATTTTGCACACCCCCTGCTTTTATCAATAACACAAAGGAATATATAGACATATACAATCTGCCCTTAAGAATACTTTGTAATTAGTTTTTTTTATTGAAGTATAGTTGACACACAATGTTACATTAGTTTTAGGTGTACAACATAGTGATTTGACAACTCTATACACTTATGCAAGTGTAGCTACCATCTGTTTCATTAAAGTACCGTTATTAAAATTATTAAACATTATCAAAATACCATCGACTATATTCTTTATGCTGTACCTTTTATTCCTGTGACTTAGTCATTAGATAACTGGAAACTTGTACCTCGCACCCCCCCTTTTACCCACTTTGCCCATCCACCCCAGCACTCTCTTCTCTGGCAACTACCAGTTTGTTCTCTGAATTTATGGGTCTATTTCTGCTTTGTTTGTTCATTTGTTTTGTTTTGTAGATTCCACATACAAGTGGAATCATATGCTATTTTTCTTTCTCTGTTGGACTTATTTCACTTAGCATAATACCCTCTAGGTCCATCCATGTTGTTGCAAATGGCAAGATCTTGCGCTTCCTTATGGCTGAGTGATATTCCATTGTATATACACCACATCTTCTTTACCCATTCATCTATTGATGGACACTCGGGTTGTTTCCATATCTGGGGTACTGTAAATAATGTTGCAAAAGCATAAGGGAGCATATTTTTTGAAATAGTGTTTTTGATTTTTTTGGTTAAATACCCAGTAGTAGAATTACTAGATTGTGTGGTATTTCCATTTTTAATTTTTTGAGGAACCTCCATACTATTTTCCAAAATGCCTGCACCAATTTACATCCCCACCAACAATGCACAACGGTTCATTTTTCTCCACATCCTCACCAACACTTGTTATTTCTTGTCTTTTTGATACTAGTCATTCTGACAGCTATGAGGTGATATCTCATTGTGGTTTTGATTTGCATTTTCCTGATGCCTAGTGATGTTGAGCATCTTTTCAGGTGTCTGTTGGCCATCTGGATGTCTTTGGAAAATGGCTATTCACATGTTCTATCCATTTTTAAATTGGATTCTTTGTTTTTTTTTTTATATTGAGTTGTGAAGTTCTGTATGTATTTTGGATACTAATTCCTTCATCATGTATGTGATTTGTAAATATCTTCTCTCATCCAGTGGGTTGCCTTTTCATTTTATCAATGGTTTCCTTTGCTGTGCAAGAGCCCCGATAGTTTATTTTTGCTTTTGTTTTTCTTGACCGAGGAGACCTATCTAGGAAAATGTTGTGGAGGCTGATGTAAAGAAATTACTACCTATGTTTCCTTCTAGGAGTTTTATGGTTTCAGGTCTCACAGTTAGGCCTTAATCCATCTTGAGTTTGTTTTTGTGAAATTCCACTTATTCTCTCGTATTAGTATTGGGAGAAGCCATTTCTGATTGCCTCATTTCAATAGGCCATTTCTGATTATAAGTACTGTAATCTAGTTTCTAATTATCAATTGATTTAAAGTGATAGTTTTAAAACCTTCATTAAAGAAGTTTGTATCCACTGATCCCCACCCCCCTCCACCAGACTTTAGGCTTCTGGAGGGCAAAACCCTATTTATGCACTGAAGCCTTACCATGTAGCTGTGTTGGGTCTCGATGCTAGGTACCTGCATATCTATGGTTCCCAAACCTTGTGGTACATCACAAACAACTTTTTCTTTCTTTTTCTCTTTTTAAAAGCCTTTGCTTGGGGATTATGCTTAGATCAGTTTGGGTTGAAGCCTGGCAATCTGTGTTACATGAAGAGGTGGCCCCCATCCCCGTGGCGTCCGCCCCTGCCATACTGATGCCTCCCCCAGCTCGTATCATGGCTTCATGAGGTGGGGTGGGGTGAGGAGTTCTCTATGACACTGGGAGAAGAGCTTGAGTCTGTTGGTAGGGGTTGAAAATGGATTACTCTTACACTGCCGCTCCACTCAGGAGTGGCCTTAGGGACTGTGGTGAAGGAAATCCTTCCAGTGGGCAGATCTGTGAGCAGTACGCTTGTTTGTCCCTTCCCTGTGGAGGGAGAGGTGGCCTGAGGTAGTTTACATGGACTCCTAGGCAGCAGTGAATAATTTGGTTAGGAGTCTGGAAGGAACAGGTGTGGAAGATCCGAGACCAGGATTCTGGAGAATCATATGATTGAACCACAGGAGTGGGCACAAAGCACGTAGATCTTTATGTTGACCATCAATACCCAGCGGAAGAGTCACTCTACAACCAGGTAGACAAGATGACTCATCTGGTAGATGTCTGTCAGCTTCTGCCCTTGGTCACCCCAGTGCTCACACAATGGGTCCTTGGATGGTGGGGCTATAATAGCAGGGATAGAGGCTCTGCAGGGATTGCCCCTGACCGAAGCTGGTCCAGTTACTGTCACTGCTGAATATCCAGTCTGTTAGTGGCAGAGACCGAAAATGAGCTCTCAACATGGCACCACTTCTTAAGGAATCTAGCTAGATTTGCTGGCAAGTTGATGCCACCAGGCCTTTATTTTTTATTTTTTAAAAATATTTTATTTATTCTTTTGACAGAGACAGAGATAGCCAGCGAGAGAGAGAACACAAGCAGGGGGAGTGGGAGAGGAAGAAGCAGGCTCCCAGCGGAGGAGCCTGACGTGGGGCTCGATCCCAGAATGCCGGGATCACGCCCTGAGCCGAAGGCAGCTACTTAACGACTGAGCCACCCAGGTGCCCCCCATCAGGCCTTTATCACCCTACAGGGGACAGTGGTCCATCCTTTATGGAACTGACCCTCTCAGATATCTGTTTTCCTTTCTGTGCTTCTGATAGTATCATCAAGGGTTCACAGAGTGTACTGTGGGATGAGGGGTCCCATGTAACAGCTTTTCATACCAGAAGCCTCTTTTTACAGTGAAGGAGGTGTGATAATGAGCATTTGAGCATAGAATCATCTGGGCCCACTGTATGCTGTATCGCGTAGGAGCCAAATAGAAGGTTGGAACGGCCTCTGGTGCCTTTTACCTCTCAGCTGGAATCCGCTGGCCCCAGATGTCAGCTTTGACATTGAGATAGGGCCTCTAAGGCACCCAGGGACTCTGGATGCTTATGTTTCCATGGAGAAGGCCATAGGCTGGAGGCCAAATGAGTAGGAGTACAGGTCTGGGAGGGTGTGTTCAGTGGGACACTAGGTATGTAGGAGCAGGGGCAGTGGAAGAGTTTAATGGGGGCAGAAGAGGGTGGCAGACAACCAAACAAAACCCAGAAATAGGTCTCTACGTCCCCTCTCTGGTGGTTCTGACCAATGAATCTGAGGAAGGACGTGGGAGTCCGTACCTTAAAAACCTCTTGAGGTGAGTTAGGTGCTCGGCTAGGCTTGGGAATCATGTTAGGGTGGAAAGAGGATCGAACGTGGAGCAGAAAGAGGCAGACGTGAGTCCTGGCTCCACCGCTTGCCCAAGGTGACCTCCCTTCATAAAGAGGTACTGGCTTACTCATGCGTACTCTTTTCTCATTTATAAACTTGGGCTTATGATATCAAATGGGATAACAGCGTGTGAACCATTATTAAGTGAGTTAATATACACAAGGCATGTAAAGCGGTGTCTGAGAAGCACCAGAGTGCTGTTAAAGCATCAGCTATCGGAGCGCCTGGGTGGCTCAGTCAGGTAAGTGTCTGCCTTTGGCCCAGGTCATGATCTCAGGGTCTTGGGATCGAGCCCCGCATCGGGCTCCCCGCTCAGTGAGGACCCTGCTTCTCCCTCTCACTCTCCCTCTGTGCTCTCTCTCTCAAATAAATAAATAAATAAATAAAATCTTAAAGCATCATCTATTTGAATGTGTATAGAAGAGAGACTTAGGGGGCCAAAGATAGACTTGAATTTTCCCTATTAACTCCTCCAGAATCCAGCAATGGGGGCCAGGGCTACTCTTCCTTTCTTTCTCTTCCTCCTAATTTTTATTTGGAAATAATTTCAAACTTACAAAATGTTGCCAATATAAAATAGTACAAGTAGCACCTATATACCCTTTACTCAGATTCACCTATCAGGACATTTGCTCCTGTTTATCATTTTTTTAAAAAAGACTATATTTATTCATTTGACAGAGATAGAGACAGCCAGTGAGAGAGGGAACACAAGCAGGGGGAGTGGGAGAGGAAGAAGCAGGCTCATAGCGGAGGAGCCTGACGTGGGGCTTGATCCCATGACGCTGGGATCACGCCCTGAGCCGAAGGCAGACGCTTAACCGCGGTGCCACCCAGGCGCCCCTATCATTTCTCTCCTGGATCTTTCTTCCTCTTTCTGTAAATATGTGGAAATTTGTATGGACACATGTGTATGCACGTGCATACATTTATATATGCATATACATATATGTATATCTATTACATATGCATGCATATGTGCATTTTTTCTCAATAATTTATGGTAAGTTACATGCATCATGGCCTTTAGCCCTAACCACTGCATTATACTCAATACTAAACTACAATACTAGGTCTACTAAATACTGCAGTAGGGGTAGTCTCTTACCTCACAGAGAAGTTATTGACCTCACAAAGTTTCCGATACAATGTTTGACCTAATGTACCGTTCATATTCCAGTTTTATTAGTTGATGTAATGATGCCCCCTGGAGCACATTCCCCTCTAGTATAGGATCCAGTGTCATGGCAGGGATTACATGTGGTCGTCATGTCCCTTTAACTTTCTTCAATCTGGAACATTTCCCTAGTCTTTATTTGTCTTTTATAACATCGACATTTTTTCCTCAGCTTTACTGAGATATAATTGACATGTAACGTGGTGTAAGTCTTCGATGTACAAGGTGTTGATCTGATACACTGACAGGCTGTAAGATGATGACCACCCTAGCGTTAGGTAACACCTGCATCCCATCCCATCATCACCATTTCTTTTTTGTGGCAAGAACATTCAAGATCTACTTTCTTAGCCACTTTCAAGTCCGTGATACGATATTATTACCTGTAGTCGCTGTGCCGCACGCTGGATCCCCAGAGCCTGCTCATCTTCTGCCTGGTGCAGGGGTGGGAACCGTATCTTGAGGGGCGGAGAGCCCATTGGCAGGCATGTGAAGGCAGGCTGGGCCAGCTCCACGGTGAGTACACGGTCACAGCATTTTCCTTTGGGTCCTGAGAGGTGCCTCGGTGTCCAGAGAACAGCAGCTTGTGGTTGTATGTATGAGCCCATGCAAGTTATGAGTGCAGTCTTGCTTCTCTCCCTGCAAAGGTAAGCCATCATTTTAATTATTCTTTATTTAGCCCGACTCTGAGGTCTCTGAACTGCCATTTCTTCATAATAATAACTATAATAATAGTATAAAGAACCAGCAACAATAATGATCATTGCCTGTCTCCCTGGGGTACTGTGAAGATAAAATGAGATAACGAACTCAAAAGTGCTTTGTAACCCAAAAAGAACTATCATTATACTGTGTGTTGCTCATACCTGCTCTTAGCACTGTTGTCTTTGGGTGGGCCTCCCCCTTGTAAGTTGAAGAGAGGGTTTATGTGATATCTTTATTTTGGACAGAGTTTGTGGACACAGACTTAACGCTTTTCCCCCTCTTTCTTGGGGGACACAACTAACTTGTAAGGAGAATCTACCATATGCCAGGTGCTTTCTGTATACCATCTTCTTGTAATTAAAAATAAAACCTTGTAATTACATAGAATCATTGTTATTACTCTATTTTTTCTGAAGTATTGAGGAGCGAGCTGCAGAATCGAAACCTGAACACCTCTAAATACTACAGTGGATCTTTCCCCCACATAGTACTTTCCTTAATAGCCACCCTATCATCCTCCAAGTGAAAAAAAATTAGTATTAATACATTTTTCCATCTAAGTTTTCCCAGCTGTCCCAACAATGTCATTTTTTCCCCGTTCTGGTCTAGGATCCAGCCCAGGCTCACACTGTATTTGGTTGTTGTCTCTTTAGTCTCCTTCAGTCTGGAATGGTTCCTTAGTATTTCCCTGTCTTGCATGACCTAGAAAGATTTACAGAGTAGGGACCTTTCCATTCCGAAGGCTGACCTTCAGTCTGGCTCTGGCTGTTGTGTTCTCATGAGCAGACTCGCGCCCTCCATTCTTGGCAGGAATTGCACAGACCGGGGACAGAATGCTGCGCTCTTGGTACATCAGACCAGCAGGGGGCTGATGGTCACTCTTCCTGTTAATATCTGGTGGGATTAATTCTGACCTTGTCAAGTTGGTTTCTACCAGATTTCTCCGCCAATAAAGCCATCATCCCCCCCCCCCATTGCGATTAGTAAATATTTTGTGGGGAGATATTCTGAAATTACACCAATATCCTGTTCCTCATTAAATTTCTACTCACGCTCCTTAGCGATTATTAATAACTCTCCCCATGATGGTTGCCAAATGGTGATTTTCTATTTCCATCATTCCATCTACATTTATTAGTTGGCATTCTACCGTAAGAAAGAGCTTTCCCTTCTTTGCCACTTGTTTATTTATCCATTTTTATCTTTAAGTTCTCATGAACTCTCATTTTATTCAAGGGGCTGTAAACCATCACTATCATTTATTTTAAAGTTTAAAATGTCCAAGTTTGGCTAGTGGGACTCCCTTCAAGCTGTCTCCTTAGTCCTTTTGACATATCTTCATTAACTTCTGAGCATTTCCTTACTTTCTGACACAGCAAAATATTCCAGATTCATCTTGGACTTGTACTCATTTATTTATTAAATCTTTAAGGTCTTATAGATTCCCATATTATTCAATGGTTGTAACCCATCACTACCGTTACTTATTTCACAGTAACTGCTCTTTTCACCTCTAATCTGTCTCCCCTCAAATTCATCCTATACTTTCACCAGATCAATCTTCTAAAATCTTAGCTTAGCCTACTGTCATTATCTTTTGAAAAAACCGGCAGCTTTGAAGAAGCAGAAAAAAATCCAAGTTTCTCACCTGGCATTCAAGACACCTCATACTCTGTCCTCATCATCCCTGGTATCTAATTTCCCATGGTCTTCCTCATTTGTTTCTCAGTGGGTGTCCTAAGAACCTCCCCTACTCCCATTCTTCCCTTCCTATTTCCTTCCTCCCTTCCTTCCTTCCTTCCTCCCTCCCTCCCTCCTTCCCTCCCTCCCTCCTTCCTTCCTTCCTTCCTTCCTTCCTTCCTTCCTTCCTTCCTTATTTATGCAGAAGCTACAATGTACCAGGTTTGGTACTGAGAATACAGAAGTGAATGAAACAAAGGTCTTGCTGTTGTGTAGCTTGTCCTGGAAAGAGAAGGTAATCACAGGAATACGTATAAATCAGGTGATAATACACGCGAGAGAGAACAAAGCAGGATAATGAGACAGAGTGGATTTGGTGTGAGTGAAGGTGTGTCTGTCTCTCTGCCTGTGTGTGTGCCTCTGTGTGTGAGGGCTGTTTTATGTAGGGCTCATCTAGCACCTGCATGACTTTGCTTGTGTCGTTCCTTCTGTTTCACATGCTGTCTCCTGTTGACATTTGAGCTTGAATTTGAAGAAGTGAGATTTTTTTCTCCTCTGCATGAAGTTTTCCTTGATTTCCCAAGCACAAGTGACCTTTCCTCTTCTGAGCAAATAAAACTTGGTAGAAAACGTGAATCTGTATGTTAGAGCACGTTAAAGTTCACATTAGGCTAGGCAGTATAAATGGCACAAGTTTTTGAGGTTAAGAGCTAATCTCATCTTTATATTTGTTTCTCCCTCTTCTATCTTCTCTCTCCCTGTACCACATAGTAGATTTTTAATCAGTTTAAATTAAACATTAAATTAAACATTAAATTAAAACGTAAATAAAAGAATCAGTGAAGATGGGGGAAAAGAGGGGAAGGATGGTGAGACTTTCAGGAGTTCGTGGGGTGGTTCCTGTAGCAGTGCTTTCCAGAGTGCTGAGCTGTGATCACATCCCGTTCTAGCTTCTGTACATTTGAAGACTCGGAGTCTCTTCTTCTAGGGTTTTATTTTCTAAATTTCAGAGATGGCAGATGAGTGACTGAATGTTTCACATCAGATTTCAGTGTTCTGCTGCTCTTGACGGTTATTTCTGATTAATTTTACTTTCTGGTAAATTCTTGCAACAGACCTTAGGGGGAAAAATCACAATGTCAGAATTCATTGCTGTTAGCCTAAAGCAAGCACGAAAGCAAACAGACAAGCCTATAATCAATTAGCTCAAACCCCTCCACGTTATTGGAGTTTTCTATTTTTTTCCACCCTTAAATAAACATAGTATCTGCCACATCTAAAGTTTAGGTTGGATACTTCCTGCGCTGAATCCCTGAAGTGTTTCCCAGATCGTTTCTAATTTTCCAATGCTGCTTTTGAAGAGGGCTACGATGAGTTGCACCGATAGTGCTGTAGGTGGCGCTGTGTACTCGATGCATGGTGGTCCTCGTGCCTCTAAGAGGTTCTTTGGAGATGGCGTCTGGCATCTTTTTAGTTAAACTTGATCTATCTGCTCAGCTTCTGTGGAGCAAGTCTGAGAAACAGATTAGCCGATTTCTGACCCTAAACGGAAGGTCAGCCGTTATGTGCTCAAATGCAGAGTTCACCCCAGGCTGGATCATGTCCCTCGCTGGGCTTTGGAATTACGCCCATAGGCTATGAGAATGACCCTCACGTGTTTCTTCGGAGCCTCTGCCTAGCAGCCTTTTCTGGGCGTTGTACATGGACGCAGACACTACATTAGAGTCACATTCTACATTAAAGTCACATTCTAATCCCATGAGGATGGAGGAGTTGGGCTGAACATAACTCATCAGCTTCCTTTTAAGCAGCAAGGCTGCTTGGTGTTGGAGGAGGCATAGCTCAATTTCTGAATCCAATATTGCCCTTGAAAGTGGGCACCTACTTGAATGAGACCTTTGTTCCCCCTACCCTGCTCCCAAGTCTTGGAGCTTTTTGTTGTTGTTAAAAACCTGCGTGACCATTCAGGAAACTCTGTCTCAGACACGGTGCGTGCTCTGATGGTGTACCGCCGGGCACCTACTATCGGGCTGCCGAGTGGATCGTTTGTCAGCCAAGCTGCAGGATCTCAAATTCCTTAATTAAACTTGCAGGCTTCAGGTTTCAGAAAATGAATCCACATCTTATTTTTATAGAATATGAACATGTAGAACCGGGAGAATTGGAAAGCCCCTCAGAATGGTGTGCTCGATGACCTCTGGTATATTACAATTCTAATTCCCTAAACACATCTACTAAAGGCACATCTAACTTGGAGTGTCTCTTACATTTTCTTGCATCGAAGGGAATGAGATGACACTTCCCGTCACATTTCTGTAATGAAGTTATTAGAGTTGAATTTGATTATTTTTTCCTGTTCATTGTTTTCTGATGACTTCTCTTCTTTCTTGCGACCAGCAGATGGCTGTATGGCGTTCCTTGAATTGACACACATTTGTTTGGTGCTACTAAGTGTATGAAGTTAATTCACTTCTGCCCTGGCCAGTGCGGAAATCTTGGGCGGTGTGATTCAGTCCCACAGGTGAGGAGAGTGGCGGACGAAGGCTCCCCCGCCCCTTGCCCCCATCAGCATCTCTGCCCTCCGTGCCTGGATTTTTGAGGGCCTCCGGTTGCGTGGGAGTGTGTACGGAAAGGGGTTGTCCCATGGAATAGTCAGATGATGGAGCTGTCGGATACTAAGTCTGGGGCATGTGGGCGGCAGTCCTTCTGGGTGGTTAGTAGACAGTGTGCCGGCTACATCCATAGCAGAGCATCCCCAGGTGGCCAAGGAAAGGATGAATAGTGCAGCTGCTCTGACCTGGGCTGGAGAGTGCCTCCTTGACTAGAATGGCGTCTGGGTCATTTGTGAGTATGGACTCAGCTCCGGTTCACTTTTCTGGTACTGGCGGTTGTTGCTTGAATGCAGGGCAATGGGGGGACATATCTCTGGATATTGCCTGTGCTTCTGTCCACATGTCTCTCCAAATGAAGGCCCTTTGTCAATTCCCCACATCACTTCCCTTTTATCACCCTTCCCTCCTCCTTTCCCATCACTCACTCTAGGGGTGGGGAAGACTCCCCCTAGGGGTGTCTGTGCCCAATCACATATTTTTCTAAATCTTTTTGTCTTACTCTTGTGAGGTAGAGATTGCTAGTGCTGACTCACATCAGGGTCTTCTTTCCTTCTTGGGCATATGTGAAGATGAAGCTTTCCAGCCTCTCTTACAGTCAGTTAGGGCCATGTGACTTGTTCTAGCCAACAAAATATGAGTGGAAATGGTACTTAACTGGTTCCGGGCAGTATGGACTGAACTCTGTTCATACGTTGAAGCCTTAACACTCAGTACCTTAGAATGTGACTGCATTGGAAGATGGGGCCTTTAAAAAGACGATTATGGTCAAATGAGATCATAAGGGGGGGGAGCCTAGTCCAATATAACTGCTTCCTATAAGAAGAGGAAGAGATACCAGGGATGAGCGTGTAGAGAGGAAAGACCACAAGGAGGACACAAGAAGGTGGCCATTTGCAAGCCAAGGAGAGAGGCCTCAGGAGAAGCCAAACCTACTGACAACTTGATTTTGGACTTCCAGCCTCCAGATTTGTGAAAAATAAATTTCTGTTGTTTGAGCCGCCCAGTCTGTGGTATTTCATTATGGCAGCCAGAGCAGACTAATACACAGGCTAAAGAATTTTAAATTGAATTTTAAATTTTAAAGTGAGCTCCCCATTCTCTCTCTTTTGCTATACTGACCTTCATGTATGCTAGATGGTGTTGCTAAAGAATGAGGAGGAAGGCCCAACTCCAACAAGTTTTCTCGTGCTAAAGCCACTGATGTTTCTGGTTTGGTTTTTGCTGTAGGATAGCCTGATACGAATCAGGTAGACTGATTCAACCTGGACCTTGCCTTTCCAGAACAAAAAGCTAAGCATCTGACCTTTTAGATCTGCAGTTCCATGGGAAGAATCCTCCTTGAGGCAAGGGATGCTTCATGTCTGAATGCATGAGTGGGGCTGGCTCACAGGGCAACTGGGAATCGGAGGTGAAAAGAATTGGTTAATACATCAAAATATTCTGCTGCAACAATTACATAGGCTCTCAACAGACCTAAGAGGGTTCCTCTTAGTGCTCAAGCTGTGCCCTCCAGGTCTCAGAGATTTGCTAAGATGCTTCTGGTGGGTGTCACAGACAAGGTGAGCCTCTGGTTCTTCTTTCTTTAATGAGAGCAGCTCTCCTTTTATTGGTTCAGGGTTCTGTGTGAGACTTCATTTAAATGAAGAGTTCTATTGCTAAAGAAATTTTTAAAAAATCACTGTGATAGTTCCAAGCAGTCAAATAAGTACAGATTTTATGAGTATGTACAGTCTTTGTAGTTTGAAGTTTTGTTTGATTCAGGCAGAGCACTATATGGATGGGTTCAAGGTCATGGGGCTCAGTTCTGCTCACTTCCTTGATCCTTTAGGTGACAAAAAAAAAAAGATCTCTGACTCATGGAAATAGATCTGTGCAAAGCAGATTTACTCGTTGTGGGTCTTCATGTATTATTTTATGTTTAAAAGGTATTTATGGAAAACACCAATGGCATATAGCAGCGCAGTGCAGGTACTAGAACCAAGGCCTGAACTCTGGGTTTTACATGCTGTCACTCCTCATCCTGTGCTGACGGCAGACATTACTAACTGATCACAGAACGAATTGCTACGGAGCCCAGATATGGTCCCGCAGTTCTTCTCATCACAGTGCTCTAGGCAGCCTCTTCCAACTAATTGGTGTCAGCACAGGATACGAGACCTCTTTTATCACCATTATGCATAATCAATAATCATTGGGATTCATTATCTGTGTCTTTGAATGCTGGGTTTTAGAGTTGTAGTAAAGTTGGTACCTCTGTGGTCAGTACTTGTGGAAGCCCACAATGGCCATGCTGATTTAAATTTAAATTTGAAATGTGTTCTATATAAAAGTCCTGTTGAGTTTGAGTTGAAATGAGAATGGGTCAGGATCATGGCTGGTAACAAACAGCACACCCAAAGTGGTGAACTGTAGAGAATTTACTGAAGGGGCTTTGACAAGGTTCAGGGCAGGATCAATGAACCCTAAGAGAGGTGGTGAAGCATCCAGGTACTAGTACAAGTGAAAATAAATTCTCGTCTTCTGGCCTGAATGCAAATAGAAGGAACAGTGTTTGAGGATCCTGGGAAGAACGGGAGACCTGGAAGAGGGACCTTCTATAGAAACTGGGCCTTAGGCTGAGGGACACAACCGGGGGAGATGGAGCAGAGAGGGAGCTGGGGGAGCAAACATCCTGACCCTTCTCTCCTTCTGCCAGTTGATCTCTCAGTGCTTTTTAGCGTCTGAGCCCTATTTACTGAACAGACCTTTCAGTAAATTCTTTGCAGTTTAATGAGAAAGCCAGAGGTTGAGGAGCTCAGGTGATGCAGACCATAGACGTTAGCCTTCAGGGTACAGAGAAGGGAGGAGAATGGAGCCGGCAGGTAGGATGAAGAGTAATCAGCTCGGGGAAGTATCTGCACCAGCTCCACGAGAGCAGGGACTTGATGTGACATGTTCTCATTGCCATATCTCCAACATCTGGAACGGTGCTGGACACGTAGTAAGTACTCAACATGTAGCTGTCGAATGGATGAATAAATACCCTGCATACCAGACATGTGGCCTTTACACCAAAATGCTCAACTCAGAATTTAGGAATTAACGAGGCATTCGACGGAAGTGTCAGACATGGCCTTTGTCCACTGGGAAGTTGACGTTTAGCATATGATTAAAACAATATGCTTAATTTGATTCTGCTCACCTATAAAGAGTTGGTTGGAGGATCCAGAGAGGTTATATATATTTTACAAAGAATTTCCATTTCAGTTACCTATTACCGTATAACAAATCACCCTAAAACTTAGTAACTTAAAGCCACGATTCCATTTTGCTCACAATTTTTTGGGTCAGGAATTCCAGAAGGACTCGGTTACGTGTCAGCTGGGTGGCTGGGGGCTGGGAGGATCCATTCCCAAGATGGACTCTTCATCTCATATCTGGGGTCTTGGGGACTCCTTGGCCTCATCCTACACATGTCTTGGGATTCTCAGAGGATGTTGATCTCAGGCTAGTAGCACTTTTTAATGGTGGCCACAGGGCCAGCCCAGATTTAAGGTGTTGGGGGCACAGGCTCCGCAGTCTCCACCTCATGATGGGGGAGTAGCCAGTTCACACTGCAGAAGAGCAGGTGGAATGGAAAACGGAAAATGTTGCCCATTTTAGAAAATGCAGTCTGTTGTACCTCATTCATACAGCCCCCTATTCAGCTTTTATTCCAGTTCTTTCTCAGGCCACTTTCTCGATTTTAGCTACAATTTGTTAAGCACTTAGTGTATGCTGGGTACTGTGTTAAGTACTCCTATGCATAATCTCCATTTAATTCTCACAGTCAGCCGTGAGATATTTCCATTTCACAGATGAGGAAGATGAAGTACAGGGAAAATAGTCATCTTGCCAGAGGTCACTCAGGAACTCAAACTGGCTTGGTTTTAGAAAGGATTTACGATGCTTTCAAATACATAGAATGCCACACAATAGAGTAAAATAAGTAGGTTAGAAAATTGTAGCTGAGAGAAAGGGAGGATGAAATGGGTGGGAGGTTAGAGTGCACAGGACTGCCCTCAGGTTCTGGGAACCTGCCTGGCATAGGCCACACATTTGGCATTAAGACTTCTAGTAGCCAACACGGTGAGGGAAAGGTGAGCAGTCCATACGAGAGGGGGGGAGGGTAGGGAGGAACTGGTGTCACTATTCCTATTCTTGATGCCAAGCTCAGAAAAATGATCCCGTCATGGGCCCTCAACTCCATCTTCAGCAGCCCCCATTGTCTGTTTTCATAGGGCTGTTTCTTTCAAAATGCCTTAACGTAGGCTGAGGCAACCTCAACACGGATTCAAAAAAATATATATGTAGGATACATTCAATGTCAGGAAGCAATGCCCTTGAGTAAACTCATCATGCCCACCGCCCCACCCCCAACCAGTCAGAGAATGTTAGCTTTGGAGAGAGTTACAGGAAGATCTCTCAAGTCTCCTTAAAAGGGCTGGGGGATCCATGAGATAGGGGGTTGGAGGGCAGCTGCAGGGAGAACTCCCTGGGGGAGAAGCTTTCCAATTCCTGCCTGAGGGAGGTAGGGTTTTTCTCTCACTACCACTCCTGCCAGTGATTTTAAAGCAAGTCATAAAATAAATAAAAATGTAGGAGAAGAAAGAAAAGAGAGAAAACTGAAGTAAAATAATAAAAGCAGAGTAGAAGGCTAAGAGAACATTAAAGTAAAAACACTGAATCTTGGTAAGAGAAAGTCGAAAGAAAAATAGTAGAATATACATTTTAAGAGAATAAAAGCCCAATACAGATAAAAGCTTAAGACTTAAAATAGTCATGAGAGATAAATAAGTTTTAAGATAAAGGAAATAGAAGAACAGACAGAATCATTGAAATAGAGTGAGGGGGGGGAAAAAAAAAGCCCAAATTAGATAGAAGTTAAAAAATAAAATTAGCAAGCTATGAATAAAATTAAAAAATAAAAATTAAAAAGTAATGATAAGATACATAAGATTTAAGATAAAAAATACAATAACATAAATCAACAAGGTCAAAAAGGTGAAAGGTAAATATATCAAAGTAAAGGATAAAATATTAAGAGAGTAACGGACTAAAAATGGAAAAACATGCTATAGAAACGTTAAAAACATAAAAGTCGATGGGTTTAGAGCTTAGGTACAATATAAGGAATTAAGAATGCTCTTTTTTTGTTGTTGTTGTTTAAAGATTTTATTTATTTATTTGACAGAGAGATAGACAGCCAGCGAGAGAGGGAACACAAGCAGGGGGAGTGGGAGAGGAAGAAGCAGGCTCATAGCGGAGGAGCCTGATGTGGGGCTCGATCCCAGGACCTTGGGATCACGCCCTGGGCCGAAGGCAGACGCTTAACCGCTGAGCCACCCAGGTGCCCAAGAATGTTCTTTTGACTATTAATACTTAAACAAAGAGGATTAAGAGAAAAAATTTTAAAAAAGGTTTTATTTATTTGAGATAGAGAAAGCAGGGGAATGGCAGAGGGAGAGGGAGAAGCAGGGCCCCCACTGAGCAGGGAGCTGGCCGTGGGCTCCATCCTAGGACACTGGGATCATGACCTGAGCCAAAGGCAGACACCTAACTGACTGAGCCATTCAGGCACCCAAGAAAAAAATATTTTAAAAAGAAAATAAAAGAAGCTTGAACTGAAAGGGATAGATAATAAAGTAAGAGTAAAGGAAAGGAAACCTTAAATTAGCACAAATGAAGACAACAGCAAAATTTGTAGCAATAATATCAAAGAAAAAAGCTAAAAAGCTTTGCAATAGACCCAGAATATTTTCCTGATAGACAAATATCTAACAACCACAAAAATAATTTCTGTCTATTACAAATTCCCATGGTAGGGCTGGGTCCCTATACTGGAGTATCTCCTGTTGTAGTAGCAGGGACGTTTTTGGCAAGATGAAAAAGGCAGAATAGGTATGAGATGCCCTTGACTTTTTGCTAGCAGGTTGCACTGTCCGCCTTTAACACTGTTTTGCGGTAATGATGCAGCAGTTGCTCTGTAACTCAACCAGTTGGGGTTGTGGTAGGGCACAAGCAACAGTCCAAACTATGCAAACATCTTGGGCAAAAACCATATAGGAAAGTAATTACACAGGTGGTGGGGGTGGAGAGAGATGAAGGTGGACGGGAGGAGGAATTAAATTAGCTCTACTTGGACATACAGATGGCCAACGGGTACATCAAAAGTGCTCAACATGACTAATCATCAGGGCGATGCAAGTCAAAGCAATGAGATACCACCTCACACCTGTTAGGATGGCTAGTATTAAAAAGACAAAAAACAACAAGTGTTGTTGAAGATGTGGAGAAGGGAGCTTTTGTGTACTGTTGCAGGGAATTGGTGCAGCCAGGAGAATAGTATGGAGGTTCCTCAAATAATTAAAAATAGATACACTGTATTCATCAATTCTACTTCTGAGTATATGTCTGAAGGAAACAAAATTACCATCTTGAAAGGCTATATGCACCCCAATATTTATCATAGTATTAGTCACATTTACCAAGATATGGAAACAACCTAAATATCCACTGATGGATTAATGGATAAAGAAGATATATATATCACCTAAAAAAGGGTGAGCTCTTTCATACCATAAAAAAGAACGAAATCTTGCCATCTGGGACAACATGGATGGACCTTGAGGGCATTTGGCTAAGTGACATAAGTCAGAGAGAGAAACACAAATACTGCATGAGCTTTATGTCAAATCTAAAATACCAAACTCAGAGAAACAGGGAACAGATTGGTGGGTGAAATGGGTGAAGGTGGTCAACAAGTACAAACTTCCAGTTACAAGATAAAGATTATCTGGGGATGTAATGTACAGCATGGTGACTATAGCTAATAACATTGTACTGTGCATTTGAAAGTTGCTAAGAGAGTCAATCTTAAAAGTTCTAATCGCAAGAAAAAATTGTAGCTACGTGATTTGATGGATGTTTACTAAACTTATTGTGGTGATCCTTTTGCAATATATGCATGTATCAAATCATCATGTCATGCACCTAAAACTAATACAATATTAACTGTCAATTGTATCTCACTGGAAACAATTTTTTATTTTTTAAAAAGACCTTTTTCAAAAGATTTTATTTATTTATTTGAGAGAGAGAGATAGGGAGAGTGAGAGAGAGGGAGAGCATGAGCAGGGGGAGGGGCAGAGGGAGAAGCAGACTTCCTGCTGAGCAGGGAGCCCAATGTGGGGCTCGATCCCAGCACTCTGGGATCATGACCTGAGCTGAAAGCAGACGCTTAACCGACTGAGCCACCCAGGCGCCCCTGGAAACAATTTTTTAAAAAGTAGCTCTATTCAGTGAAATAGGAATTGAGATCATCTTCTGAGCATGAGAGGGGGGAACAAGAATGAGTAGGATGAAAATGATTGGGTGTAGTTGAGGGGTGGGGAATAGCCCAGCAACTCAACATTTCACCCCTAGTCAGTGTCCTGGTATGGCTGGACTGCCTGACTTTGCATAATGTTGCCTGGTGACATCACATCTCCATGCTGATTCTCTTACAAGGGGGGGGGTCACCCAGGTGTGTAAATAGGCAGGTGGGTGGAAGGTCAAGAGCAGTCAAATCCTGGGGTATCAGTAGAACCAGAGTGAAGTGGTTGAGCTTGGGGACTGGCCAGTCCGGGGGGTACTGGTTGAGTGGAGAATGGGACTGAAATGTTTGCATGAGGGCAAAGAGCAGGCTCAGTGAGAGAGGGCACTGGGGTCCTAGGGGAAAGGTAGCAGTCAGATGGAACTTTCAGAGCAACAGCACTTACCGTGATGTTGTGGAGATAAAACAGGTCATGCTCACACAGGGTGTGAGGGTGTTTGTTTAAAGGAAAGGGGAAAGGCTACTGGGTGTTTAAAGAGCATGGGTGATGTTCGCATCTCTGAGGATGATGGATGGAGATATTGGCTACAAGGATGGAAACAAGGTTGGAAAGTCCCTGAGGTCAGGGAAGGGAAGGGAAGAAGGTGGAATGATTGTTTTGAGAGGATATGAGTGGAGCTGGTGAAGTAGACTACGGAAGGGGGACTATGTGGCTCCTTCCTTCTGGGTTTGAGTTGAGTGAGTAGGGGAAAGAGTGGTCTTCCTTGGAGAGCATGGCAAAGGAGGAATGTGTTTATCCGTTAAAGAGATGAAGTGGAGTGGGAGAAGATGTGGAGGATGAGTGGCGGATGGACTCAAAGAACCTGTCTTTTGCTTTGAACATAGTGGGAGAGAAGCGAAGGCTTGATTCACTGGGGAGGGGAACGGTAGAGTCGCCTGGGGCTGAAAGAAGTGTGAAAGAAAAATGTGCAGTTATTTGAGCTGAGGATAGGGATTGTGGGTCACCGGGGCAAAGAGGAAGGTCCTGCTAGTGTTACGGGGAGGAACAGAAGTGCAGGAAATGTCGAGAGGGATTTGTTTATTTGCCTCTGGGTGAATTAGTATAGCGTATCCCATTCCAAGGCTTCAGTATGAAGGATTCTGCATACACAGGTAATGCAAGAACAGGACATTTATTGCTATTCTTAATGGGAAGATGTGCTACCAGGGAGGCGGGCTGTTTAATATCCTCTCCCACGTTTTGATGGATCAGAAATAGGGTTGCAATCAGCGATGAACGGTGTGACTTGAGGACTTGAGAGTAATTGGGGAAGGTACTGATTTGAGACTCAGGGCCCCGAAGAGGTTATCACAGATAGTTGGGTTGCTAATGCTGCGGCTAAGCGACCTTCGATTCCTGGCATCTTAGACAATAGATATAAAATACTCCCGTGTGCTTGAAAAACTTTCCTGGGGCAATAGCTGCGGGCAACTGTTCCGTAGGTAATTACAACACGAATTCTCACACATCTGCTTAGTGGATGGCCTATCAGCGAGGCTTAATGATGATGACTTGTTTCTGGTTGGATCTGTTAAATTGTCAGCTATCAAAAATTTTATGTGTGAGACTGCTGGGAATAATGAGATTGCGGGAGCTTTTCTAAAGTATACCCTCCATAGGAACATCTCCACGTCCTGTGCACCGTCCAGCACCTGTTTTTGTGAGGAAGAAGGAATCTGGACCATCAATTTGAATACCAATTAAATGGCTTACAAATGTCCTAGTAAGTACATTGATCCTGGATAATCCGGCCCAACAAAAAAGCCTTTGGCTGACAGTGCCTGGCACAGAATTAGTTCTCAATAAATATTAGCTAGCTATTGTTGGTCCAGTCACACTAATGCCAGCATTCATTGGAAGCATTGTGCCAGGCACCGCGATGAGCATAGCTCAGACATTCATTATCGGAAGGTTCCTTGCTATAAAACAAAAGTAATGTGGACAACTTGGAGATATATTCTAAGTATTATGTATAAAGATTAAGAGAAAAAATTAATTACTAAGTGCTGAATAAAATTAAGTTGCCTGAGAAAACATAAAATATGCGTCTGGGAGTTGGGTGACAAAAAAAGAGAGGATGTACAGAATTTAGAGAAATAGAAAGGTTATCGAGGTTACCTACACTAAGGGAGGGGGAGTTCTAGTTTCTAAAAACAACACCTGTATGGTATTCCCTGCTTTTTGAAAGCTCACCATCTCAGCATCAAGCCATCATAGCTTTAAGTTGTGTCTGGGAACATCTGTGCTTTATCTCAATTTATTTTGGGCATCCATTAGCAAGATGTGTTCTAAGGTATCAGAAAAGTCTATGAGAAGTTATTTTTTGGGTCTGGGAGTGCCCAAAAATTTTTCCATACAAACGAATGGTAATTGTTTCTTCACTTACAGCATTTCCGCTTACGAAGAGTTTCATAAAAATGCTCTACTATTGACTAGCAGGGGAAACCCTTAATGGGATCCTAGGCTCTTTAGCCCTTGGAAGCTCCTGGGGACCAACCCCAAATGTTTCCAGGCTAACACTTTGGTCCATGAAAGAAGAACAGATAGATGCTTATCTGAGTAGAGAAATTGTTGTCTGTCTGTTATGGCCCCAAAGTTTAATTCCTTCACTCAAACAGACTACATGGATTTTTCTTTATGAGCCAGTCAACAGAACTAATAATTATAATAACAATAAAATTATAAAATATATTATAAATGCAGATACAGTATTTTAGCATGTATCATGACAGGCACCTTAGATATTCAATCTAATTTAATACTCCAGCAGCAAATTGCCAGTCGTTTCTTTCCCACATTTTACCACGAACAAACTGAGTTCAAGAAAGTTAAGTAACTTATCCAAAGTCACACCTGTTAACCTTAAAAACAAAACTTCCAGTTATTTTACCATCTGCTATTTGGGAATAGCAGAGAATTTCAATCTGGGACAAAGAAGTTACTGAAGACACCATAGACAAGTCCAGAGAACAAAGGGGAGGAAACCTTTCTAAAGGAAAGTGGGAAGTTGGGAAGGCCACTCTTTTTTTTTAATTTTTATATTTTTTAAAAGGATTTATTTATTTATTTGAGAGAGAGAGTGTGTGAGAGAGCACAAGTAGGTGGGGGAAGGAGTAGGGGCAGAGGAAGAAGCAGACTCCCCACTGAGCAAGGAACTGGATGTGGCGCTTGATCCCAGGACCCTGGGATCATGACCTGAGCCGAAGGCAGATGCTTAAAGCCTGTTCTAAAGAGAAAGTCCATTGAGGTAAACTAGGAGCTGGAAATATAGTGGCTTTTCATTGGCTGAATTGTGACTGTCTGTCATTGGTCGGGCTGTTGTGGGGGCAAGAGAAAATCCTTTCTTCCTCTTACTGGGAAAGTAAAGCAGTATCCGTGTGCAAAGTCTGTGTCTTCCTGTTGGATTCGTAATTGCCAACAAGCGGTAGAGCGTGAGCTCTCCCTCTGCCAAGCTTCCCGACTGCAGTTTATTAAGGTTGCCCTGGATTACTTTTCACGTTTCCTCCTTTTGACCAAGATCTTCCTTTGAGGGGCACCTGGGTGGCTCAGTCCTTAAGCGTCTGCCTTCGGCTCAGGGGTGATCCTGGAGTTCTGGGATCGAGCCCCACATCAGGCTCCTCCGCTGGGAACCTGCTTCTCCCTCTCCCACTCCCCCTGCTTGTGTTCCCTCTCTCGCTGGCTGTCTCTCTCTCTGTCGAATAAATAAATAAAATCTTAAAAAAAAAAAAAAAAAGATCTTCCTTTGAAAGTATTGCTGACCAGTAGTCAGGTTCTTTATTTATATTTAGTGGTTTAGTGCCAGGAAGGAGCTTCTCTGCCAGTGGAGTCCCAATAGTGCCATTACTGCATGTGATTAACCCTGAGGATTGAGGATGATACACAGTGAAGGTGTCGTAAAATGGGCCAAACAGCACAGGGTTGTCAAAGCTCCTGACTAGTAAAATGGGTTCCCTAATTTCTGTGAAGTTTGAGAAGGGTTCCCCAGGTAGGGGTAATCTTTTCCAACAGAAGTAGTAGTGGCTTGTCTACAAGAGAAAGCTGTGGTCCAGTGAGAAAACATATAGATTATGACTAAAAGGTATTTATCCATGAGGGAGGGAAGGTGTATGAAATCCATTTGTACAAACAGGTTAACAGGTTTCTCTTGATTATACTTCGGGCAGGTGGGACAAGTGAAGTGGGCACTTTTTGCAGCCTTATTAACCTTTCCTCATCAGTACTGGTTCCTGAATGCTATCATTTTGTCAGTCGACCAATGTCAGTAGCATATGGGGTTTAGAAACAACAGGGTGCCAAGGGATAACAATGTTATTTATTTCTAAGGGGTCCATACATGGGCATTGGGTTTCCTCACAGGTAAAATATGGGTGTTATAGAGATTAGTACAGGGGATAATAAGGCCCTGAGCCTTGCAATCTTCTCTTATGGGCTTCTTTACTTACAGGACATTGATTAATTATGGGAAGAGGTTTTGAGGGATCTATTTGAATCCTGATGGTAGGTGTATTGTGAATTCTGCCAATATCAGCTGAGGATTTTGCCCATAAAGAGGATGGTAGCTGAACCAATAGAAATAAATGATCAGTATCCCCAGACTCAGCTAATAGTGCCATCGGAGTCAGAGCACAGAAAAGATGCTGAAGGTCATTTATTTCCCTTTGTGGGCTATTTTGGTTACTACTGCCAAGTTCTAGAATTGCCTGCTCCTTTTGGGAGAAATTCTGGCATGATACTTTTACTAAGAAATCTTGGCCCAATAAATGAATAGGGGCAGAGGACCTAAGGAGGAAGCCTGTGTATTTCTCAAAGGGCCTAGACAAAATAGAATAGGCTTAGAGACAGGAGTCTGTTGAGGTTTATTAAAGACCCTCCCTATTATTCAAACTGTTTTCATACTCTGATGCAGGGGCTGCTTTACAGCAGTGGGGTTAAATACGGAGAGTGTAGGTCTCTTGTCAACAAGGACAGAGAGAGATTCATTCCCAATCTGGAGCGTGGTTTGTCTGAGCCAATTAAGAGGGAGGATTGGGAAGAGCCCCTGTAGTTCCTTGAAGCCCTGTCATTGGGAATTAGGAGGACATTGGAAAGGTTGGCTAGAGGGCTGAAGGCACCTGGAGTGCTTAAATTTCTAATTATCTTTTTTTTTTTCCCCAGTATCCTGATTCATTGCAATAATAGAAACTAGGTTTCTGATTTTGTTTAGGGGCCTTCATTTGCTGGAGTTTGGACACTGAAAATTTTAGCAGTCTTTCCTCTAGGTGACTCATCTAGGGTGCGAGTTAACAGGTTTTAATTAGTTGGATTTGGAGTGGACATAATTTCCCATTCCATCCTGGTCCTTTTAACTAAAAGATAAAGATACAGGTTCAGCCTGTAGCACAGAGTTCTATGCTACCAGGTGGATTCAACATTCAAGGAAGACCAGAATATTCTTAAAAGAGAATTTGGAGTTGATTGTAATAATCACGAACAGATTCATCAGGCTTTTGTGTGCAAGCCTGAATTTTGTTCCAATCAATAGGCTTAGGGAAAAGCTATTATTATTGCTTGGTGGAGATTTCCAGTGCGTTTTCTAGCATCTTGCCAAAAGTTAGGACTCTGTTTCTATAAATTCCTTTTGGGATGTTCCCTTCTGACTGGTTTCACCCAATGTTTGGCATGATCCTCACCAACAGGCATGGGGACTTACTGATATAAACCTGAGAAACCAGGTTGGTAAGTTTGAATAACTATGTTAAATTCTTCAGCAAACTTATGGGGGTCCTCAGTCACTTTAGGAAACACTTTAACTATGGCTCATAATTCGACCTTAGTCTGGGGAACATAAGAAGCTTGAGGTTTATTTAGACTCTCCGAAGACTTAACTTTAAAGAGGCAGGTTGTTTTTTGTTTTTTTAAGATTTTATTTATTTATTTGAGAGAGAGAGAGCATAAGCAGGGAGGAGGGGTAGAGGGAGAAGGAAAAGCAGGTTCCCCACTGAATAGGCAGCCCAACGTCGGACTCTATTCCAGGACCATGGGATCATGATCTGAGCAGAAGGCAGACGCATAACTGACTGAGCTACCCAGGCCCCCAGAGGCAGGTTTTAATAGATTCAGGAGAGGAAGGAGTGGGGAAAGATTTGGAGGAAAAGGAAAGGTCAGTAGAAAGAATAGAGGAAAATGGCACCAGAGGCGGGCCCTGAGCACAAGGTGGCCACCACGTGTCTGTAGACAGAGAAGATGGGGGAGGGGAAAAAGAAGCTTCAGGAGACATTTTGACTTTTTTGTTATTTACATTAGTTAATTTAGACATAGTACTTTGCAAAGACACAAATCTAGAATCCTGAAACCATCTGGAAGCCTCAAGGTACCTTCTAAAATAGGCATCCCATTCAGGTTTTTTTTTTTTTTCCTTTTTTCTTTCTTTTAAGGAGCCATGGCTTTCTTTTAATTTTGAGTAAAACAAGTTTGGGGAGATTTAAAGTTCCACAGAATGGCCATTGAAGTTCTGAATTACTTTTGGCTAAGGCAGTCCATTTATTTATAAGTGTGCATGTGGAGGGACCATAAATTTTAAACATAAAAGCAGCCAGAGTCCCAGTAGGGAGGTGCACCCTCAAAGCCCTTTCATAACGGGGATCCTGTTGCTTAGAGGTTTTTCAGGAACAGCCTGGTTCCAGAAGGCATCAGACCAAAGGCCAGCACAGCTCCAGTAGGAATAGCCTGGTTCCAAAGGAATCAGACTGAAGGCTGGCACAGTTCCAAAGGAAGAGTCTAGTCCCAAAAGGGAGTCAGACCAAAGGCCACCATAGCTCAAACTGGCACAGTTCCAACAGGAATAGTCTGGTTTCAAAAATAAGTCAGATGGAAGGCTAGCACAGTTCAATAGAAAAGTCCAGTCCCAAACAGGACTCAGACTTGAAGCCTGCACATTTCTTTCTTTCTTCCTTTCTTTCCTTCTTCTTCTTTTTTTTTTTTTTTTAATATTTTTTTATTTGGGCAGGAGGGGCAGAGGGAAAGAATCTTCAAGCAGATTCTGTGCTCAGCACAAAGCCCAGTGTTGGGCTCCATCTCCCAACTCTGAGATCACAACCTCAGGTGAGACCAAGAGTTGGTCACTTAACCTACTGATCTACCCAGGCGCGCCTAGGCCTGCACATTTCCAGCAGGAACAGTCAGATTTTTTTTTTTAAGATTTTATGTATTTGACAGAGAGAGACACAGCAAGAGAGGGGACACAAGCAGAGGGAGAGGGAGAAGCAGGGTTGACACAGGCACCCCCAAATATTGTCTTCTATATATTCTCACAGATTTTATATTTAGACTATCATTTGTTTGAGCTAATTTTTGATATAATGCAATCTATGAATTAAGTTCATATTGTTTTCAAAGATAGCTGATGATTCTAGCACATTTGTGACGTGTGCTAGGATTGGAATTATCTTCACACCCTTTCTGAAAATTAATTGAACATGTGTGTGTTTATTTCTGGACTCTATTCTGTTTCATTGAATTATTAGTCTATATTTATTCCATACCACACGTTCTTGATTGTTGTAGATTTATAATAAGTCTTGAAATCCTTCAATTAACATAATTTCTCCAATTTTTGTTATCTTTTATTCAAAGTTGTTATGGCTATTCTGTCTTCTGCATTTATATGGATTTTAAAATCAGTGTCTCAACTTGTACAAAACATGCTGTTGACATTTTGACTGGGATGGTTTAAAAATATGTCAGTTTGGGGAAAACTGACATCTTATCAATATTGAGTCTTTTTATCTAAGTACAAAGGACTTCCCATTTAATCAGATCTCCTTTACTTTATGTTAACAATGTGTTTATCAGTCTACAGGTCTGGTACTTTCATCAGATTTAGTCTAAATATTTAATGTTTTTGATACTAACATCAGTGGTTTTTTTTAAGATTTTATGTATTTGACAGAGAGAGACACAGCAAGAGAGGGGACACAAGCAGAGGGAGAGGGAGAAGCAGGGTTCCTGCTGAGCAGGGAGCCTGACGTGGGGCTCATGACCCAAGCTGAAGGCAGACGCTTAACGACTGAGCTACCCAGGTGCTCCGAGAAGAAAACATGCCCTCAAGCCCCAGGGTTGGCGAGAACACAGTGAGTGCATGGGCTCTTTGGGTGCTGGCCCCTGCTTGCTCACCAGTCTCAGAGTTGTTGGGTGTCCTCCTTGGATCCCCAAACAGGCCATCAGTGATGTTAACCTTAAAAATAAAACTTCCAGGGGTGCCTGGATGGCTCAGTAGGTTAAGCATCCAACCCTGGTCTCGGCTCATGATCTCAGGGTCATGAGATGGAGCCCTGTACCTGGCTCTGCGCTCAGCAGGGATTCTCCTTGAGAGTCTCTTACCCCCTTCCCCCGCCCATCCCCCCCACATCCTCAAGCACACGCACGTGCACTCTCTCTCTCTTTCTCACTAGAATAGATAAATAAAATCTTCAAAAAAAAACCAACCAACTTCCAGTTATTTTACCGACAAAAGATGGGTTTATTTGGGAATAGCAGAGAATTGAAATCCAGGACAGGCAAAACCATAGGCAATCCAAAGAACAAAGGAGAGGCATGCTCTTTTATAAAGGCAAGTGGGAAGTTGGGAAGGCTGCTATACACAAAAGTCCATTGGCATAACCTGGGAGCTAGAAGTATAGTGGCTGAGTTGGCTGGTTACCGAGGGATGGTGATGAAAAAGCCTTTCTTCTCCCTGCTCGGAGAGTAAAGCAGTATCCATGTGCATGGTCTGTGTCTTCCTGTTGGATTTGCAACTGAGAGCTCCCCTGCAGCATCTCCTGTCTCCATTGTAGTGGGGTTTCCTGTTATTAATTTTCACACACACAAGCTAAGTGGTGTGGTGAGGATTGTATATGATGATTTATTTATTTATTTATTTATTTATTTATTTATTTATTTATTCATTCATTTATTTATGTTTTAAAATATTTTATTTGTCAGAGACAGAGAGCACAAGCAGGGGGAGCTGCAGGCAGAAGGAGAAGGTGGCTCCCAGCTGAGCCAGGAGCCTGAAGCGGGACTGGATCCCAGGACCCTGAGATCATGACCTCAGCCAAGGCAGACGCTTAACTGACTGAGCCACCCAGGCATCCCAGATGTATTATTTTAAAAATGGAGGGGCACCTGCCTTTGGCTCAGGGCATGATCCCTGTGTTCTTGGATCGAGCCCCGCATCAGGCTCCTCTGTTGGGAGCCTGCTTCTTCCTCTCCCACTCCCCCTGCTTGTGTTCCCTCTCTCACTGGCTGTCTCTCTCTCCATCAAATAAATAAGTAAATAATTCTTAAAAAAAAATGGAAACAATTTCTTTAAAAGTCAGCTTTCATTTTAGAATATTCATGGATAATGAGATTGCTCTCTACCCACATTTGGAACTCCTTGTCCCTAACTGTCATTTTGTAAGAGGCCTGACACTGCACAGCACAATTCTTGGGGTTACTGGTAGCCTGGCCTCTGCTACTGTGTGGTTCTCCCAGGTATTGAATTGCTTAGTGCTTCAGTTTAATCACCAGTAAATTAAAATCATATCCATGAAGAAAAAAACCGCTTTTGGCTACTGTGGGAATTTGAGTGCACTGACAGAAGTGATCGTCCGACAGGGTTTCGGGGTGTCCTGGGGTGTGTGAAAATAGGGCAAATGACCTCTTTTGATATTGGTCCCTCTTTGGTCTTCTGAGACTGATTTCCAGTGTGTGGAGGGCGAGATTTCCTACACGCCAAATAAT
The DNA here is from genome assembly GCF_017311325.1 of Ursus maritimus. Classification (NCBI taxonomy): domain Eukaryota; kingdom Metazoa; phylum Chordata; class Mammalia; order Carnivora; family Ursidae; genus Ursus; species Ursus maritimus. Next base: position 10,994,886 of record NW_024426119.1, on the reverse strand, counting down.
TCTCCAACTCCAGCTGGGTGTCCTATAATTCAATTCAATTCTGACAGTGTTTACCTGGAGATAGCATCAGAATCCCTAGTTCGAGGGCTCAGGCCTACAAGACTGCTCCCCCACCCCCCTACTTCAGATGCTGGTCACAAGCCAAGGTTGTCACCTGTGCTTCTAACTGACTGGTTATAACTCAGATTCCCAAGACCCCTTCCTCAGGTTTGATTAATTTGTTAGAGTGGCTCATGGAACTCGGAGAAACATTTTACTTTCTAGATTACTAATTTATTATAAAAGGATATATACTCAGGGACAGCCAGATGGAAAGGATGCCTAGGACAATACAGGGAAAGGGCAGGACCTCCATGTGTCACCAGCCTGGAAGCTCTCCAAACTCTATCTTCTTGGGGTTTTATGGAGGCTTTGCTACACAGTCATGACTGATTAATTCATTGGCCATCGGCAATGGAGTCATCCTCCCAGCCCTCTTCCTTCCCTGGGGCTGGGGCAGGAGGTGAGCTTGGGGGGAGGAGAACTTAAAGTTCAGACCTTTTAATCCTTAGGTGGGGTCCAAAAGTCACTTCATTAACATAACAAGAGATGCCTTTGTTACTCCTAAATTAGGAAATTACAAGGGTTTTGGCAGCTGTGAGCAAGAAACTGTGGATGAAAAACAAATATATATGAGAAATAAATTTCGGTCATCTGAATGCCCAAATATATATTTCTTATAAATTACAGTACGGCGGGCCCCTAAAGGAGGGGTTGTGAGAATTCTTTTACGAAAGGAGCTGGATGGGCACCTTTCTCTTTCTCTATATTTCTTTTGGTAGGTGAGGAAAGGTTAAGTAATGTGCCAAAGGTCATGCAATGCATCCCTGTCGAAGGCAACACTTGAACTCGGGTCTCTTGTCTGATATTTAAAGGGCCTTTTCTTTTTCATCACTTTTATGAGGTTAGTTCTTTAAGGATGTTACTTAGGGATGTCTACATTAAAAAAATATGAGAACATTTGTCATTTTTGTGTGTGTGTCTGCTCACTCTAAATGTGTGTGTGTTTTTGCGTAGTATTACTCTGCTAGGATGAAGACGAGGTTATCAGGGAATATTACAAGGTGAAACAACAGTGTTTCAACCAAAACAAAAGCCCGCCTTCTCCGGAGTGGATTCTGCTAGTACACCCGAGCATCACCCAGGGCTGAGTGGAGGTTACTGTTGATAGTGGGGGTGGGAAGGAGTCAGTCTAAAGCCGGACCTGAATGCTTCTGTTGTACCGAGTCCAATGACACTGGGGTAGGCTCCTTCTCAGCTGCTTTCCAGTGAGCCCCAAGTCCTGGCATTCAGGCCCTTGGGTAATCCCCTCCCAAGTGTGGGCTGGACCAGATGGTTCGCTTCTAAATGATAGAATGATGACAGATGAACAAGGGTGATGGTGTGGCACATTTGAGATCTGGCTACAAAAAGACTCTCTGGCTTCCCTCTTGCTCCCCCTTTCGGCTCTCTTGCTTGCTCGCTCTGAGGGAAGCCAGCTGCCAGGTCATGAGCTGCCCTATGGAGAGGCCCACATAGCAAGTAACTAAGGGAGGGAGGCCTCCAGTCAACAGTCTTCGAGGAGCCCTCAGTCCAACAGCCCTCAAGGAACGGAATCCTGCCAACACCCATGTAAGTAAGTCATCTTCCCATTGTGACCACAGCCTGTGAGGGACCCTGGGCCAGGGGACCCAGCTAAGCCACTCTTGGGCTCCTGACCCACTGAAACCATGAGACAGCAGTGTGTGTTTTTAAAGAACATGGCAATAGACAATGAATGCAGACACACTTGCTCACCTTCATCGAAGTGTAGTTGTTAGAAGGCCTTGGTAGAGTGTTCCACCTTGGCTTCCCACCTTAGTATTTTTAGAATTATAAGCTACTGCCTGGTACAAGAATATTCTTTGCCACAGGTGTGAATTAATCTTTGGACAGCTTTACTGCTTCACATTTAGCACCCATGAGATTCTGAGAGTCAACGGCCTTCACAGCATCAGCCATGGCCTTGTATCGCTGGAGTTCTGAGGTGATAAAATGTTTACAGACAAGCGTCTGAAGCACGTCGAGAATAATGATTTTTTTCCCCAAAGCTTCCAACATGAATAGGTTACCTTCACCATCAAGCATGGCCTACTTATTTTGTCACCCACAGTAAGACTTGGAGCACATGTAAGTTCGATGTGAGATGCCATGAATTTCCACATGGTTTTGCGGATGTTTACGACACTCACCATCCCCGCCATTTGAGATCTCCACACTAGGATGTTCAGAAGCTGTCTATCCCATACTCTCTCCTCTGCTCAGTTATGCGACGTGCAGGTTTAGGCAGGGATTATGTGTGGGGACACAGCCTTGGTGCCCAGGGCTATCTACTCCGTCCAAATCCACAGCTGGTTTCTGGTGTTAGTGCTAAGGAAATATACAAGCTGCCCCCAGAACTTGTTAATTGCTTGAAAGGGTTGGGAATTATGTAACAAAAGAGCTGTCAAAGATGTTGCCTTTGAGTATATCTGCCAAACAAACATGAGACATCCTGCAAAGGGATAGTAGAAATAGCAAACACTTGGGAATTAGCTGGATCTGAGCTCAAGTTGTGGCATTATTGCTTACTAGCTTGTGACCTGGGATGTATCACGTATTCTCCAGAGCCTCAGTTTCATTATCTACAAAGTGAGAATAATAATATCTGATTTGAAGGATTGTTATGATTTGTTTAATAAGGTAAAACTCAACTGCCTAATGTATATATGCTACTCAAAGAAGAGTAACTCTTCATGTTGCCTACTGAGGTCCTGCTATGAGTCTCCTAGGATCTAGCATGGTAACTGTCAGACAGACAGTGCAGAACTCTGGTTCTTCGGAGGCTGATAGACCAAAAGGGGAATAAATAAAACCCCCATGACTCTTGGGTGCTTGCTGTGGAGGAGGTTGCCTCTTTATATTGTTTTCCTTGTATTTGTAGGAACTAGTTGGGTGTATGGAGGTGGGAGGGGCCCCAACCTGGGCATCTTAATTCCAAATCTGATTTTGGGTATGGTTCCAGCTCCCCAGGGGTGTGTGTGTGTGTGTGTGTGTGTGTGCGCGCGCACGTATGCACACCTAGAAGGCCACTGCCCGCAAGGAAGTGCTTCACCAGCACAAATCTCAGAGCGTTGCTTTGGGTGGGATTGCTCAGACACTGTGTTGAGTACACTGAGGTCAAAAAGACAACCCTTGATTTCTTTTTCCAATTAACAGTGAAAAGTAATCTTCCATGCCATTTAAAACCTTTTTATTTTGAAATAATTGCAAACATACAAGAAAGTTGTAACCCACAGAATAGAAAGTTGCACAAAGGACTCCTGTCTATACTTCACCCAGATTCACCCGGTGTTAGTATTTTGCCACACTGGCTTTCTCTGTCTCTTTCTCAATCTACCTACCTATATAAAATGATTATTTTTCTGAACCATTTGGTAGTAAGCTGCAGACATGATATCCCTTTACCTCTAAATATTGCCGCATAGATTTCCTAAGAACAAGGATATCCTGTGACATAACTCGGCAGAGTGATCAAATTCAGGAGGTTTAACATTCAGAAAGTGTGATCTCATACACACCCCATATTCAAACTTCACCAACTGTCCTAATAATGTCTATTATGGCTATTATTTTCTCTGGTCCAGGATTTAACACAGGATCATGCATTGCATTTCATTGTCATGTCTTTTTAGTCCTTTAATCTGGGACAGTCCTTCAGCCTTTGTCTTTATGACCCTGACATTTTTGAAGAGTGCAGGCGAGTTACTTTGTAGAATGTCCTTCAATTTGGATTTGTCTGATGTTTCTTTATAATTAGATTCAGTTATACATTTTTGGCAGGAATATAATAGAAATGCATCACGTCAGGAGGCACTTGATGTCAGATTGTCTCATTACTGGCGATATTAACATTGATCACTTGGTAAGATGGTGTCTCTCAGGTTTTTCTACTGTGAAGTTACTAGTCCACTTTGTAATTAGTGAATAGTTTTAGGGAGATACTTCCCTGCTATGTACTTAGCATTTACTAAGTACCAGGCTGTCTGAGGTACTTTACATACTGTACCTCATTTAATTCTCACGACAAGCTATGAAGTTTATTTTTGTATTCCCCCCTTCTCCTTCCTCTCTCATTTTACAGATGAGAAAACTGAGGGCTGTCTAAGGTCATACAACATGGTTGTCTGTGACTCCAAAGTCCGTACTTGTTCATGCGTACAGTGTGTCCTAGAAATGGTCAAGCATCCAGAACTCCTGTTGCCCAGGTGGAGCCCATTGTTCACCTCAGGTAAGCTTGTGTCTTTAGTAGGAACTAAAGGACTGTGCTGAGAGGGGTTGCCTTTGTGTTTTGTAACTAAGATGGGAGGGATTGAAGTAACACAGAATCCTTACTGGAGCCATTTCGATGAGAATAGACTGGGTTGGTCAGCAGACTCAGGTCTGTCCACACATACTTATAATGTACAACACCCTGTGGTTTACAAAATGAAACTGACTCTTGTGCTATGCCGTGAGGGTGTGCGTATGTCCTGGTCATTCACCATGATTAGAGTGCTTAGCAAGTCATTACTTGAGTGACAGTACCAAGCGAAGGTCTTGCCTGTCATGCTATAATACTTTTTTTTTAAAAGAGGGGATCCGCGACAGCGGACTTCAGAAAAAAGAAAGTTATCAGGGATACAGGGGCATTACATAATGAAAAAGGGGTCAATTCTCCAAGAAGATGTAACAATCCTTAATGTGCGTGCACTTAACAACAGAGAATCAAAATATCTGAGGCAAAAACTGATAGAGCTTCAAGGAAAAATAGATAAATCCACTGTTATCGTTGGAGACTTCAACACCTCCCTATCAGAAATGGACAGATCCAGCAGGCAGGAATCATTAAGGACAGAGCTGAACTCAGTAGTGCCTAAAATCAACTGGATATAATTGACATCTGTCGAATACTTCATTCAATAACAGCAGAATACACAGTCTTCTCAAATTCACCTGAAACATCCACCAAAGTGGATCGCAATCTGGGTCATAAGACGCAGCTTAACAAATTTAAATGAGTAAAAGTCATACAGTGTCTGCTCTCGGACACAATGACATTAAACTAGAAATCAACAACAGGAAGATAGCTGGAAAATCCTCAAAGATTAAACAGCACACTTCTAAAGTTAGAACACATGAGTCAAAGAAGAAATCCCAAGAGAAATTAAAAAAATATTTTGAACTAAACAAAATGAAAACACAACTTATCAAAATTTGTGGGATTCAGTGAAAGCAGTGCTTAGAGAGAAATTTATAGCACTGAATGCATATATTAGAAAAGAAGAAAGATCTAAAATTAATCATCTAAGCTTTCATCTTAGGAAACTAGGAAAAGCAGAATAAATTAAATCGAAAGTAAGAAGAAGAAAGGAAATAATAAAAGTTAGAGCAGAAATCAAAGAAATTGAAGATAGGAAATCAATAGAGAAAATCAACAAAACCAAAAAGTGGTTCTTTGAAAAAAGGCCAATAAAATTGATAAGCCTATAGCTAGGCTAACTAACAAAAAGAGAGAGGACACAAATTACTAATACCAGGCGTGAAAGAGGGAACACCACTACAGAGTCCATGGATATTAAAAGGATAATAAAGGAATATTATGAACAACTTTATGCCCACAAATTTGATAACCTAGTTGAAACAGACCAATGAAAGACACCCTCTGCTAAAACTCACAGAAGAAATAGACAATCCCAAAAGGCCTATATCTATTAAAGAAATTAAATCAATCATTAATAAACTTATAAAATAGAAAACATCAGGCCCAGCTGGTGAATTCTACCAAATATTTAAGGACAAAATTATAACCAATTCTCTATAATCTCTTTCAGAAGACACAAGTATAGGAAATACTTCCTAAATTATTCTGAGGCCAGCATTATCCTAAAACCAAGACCAGACAAGGACATTATGAGAAAAGAAAACCGTAGATCAGTATCTGTCATGAATATAGATGCAAAAATCCTCAACAAAATAAAAAAAAATCAAATTAAACAATGTATAAAAAGAATTATATGCCACAACCAAGTGGCAGTTATCCCAGGTATGCAAGTCTTTTTCAATATTTGAAAATCAATTAATGTAATCCATCACATCAACAGGCTAAAGAAGAAAAAATCACATAATTACATCGATAGGTGCAGAAAAAGTATTTGACAAAATTTGCAGAAAAAGTATTTGACAAAATTTGACACCCATTCATGATAAGAACTCTTAGTATATGAGGAATAGAGGGGAACTTCCTCAACTTGATCAAGAATATCTGCAAAAACCAACGGTTAACATCATACTTAATGGAGAGAAACTCAAAGCTTTCCCCCTAAATTAGGAACAAAGCAAGGATGTCCTCTATCATCATTCTTTTTCAACATTGTATTGGGAGTCCTAGTTAATGCAATGAGACCAAAAAAAAAAAAAAAAGTGTATTGTTGAAAAAGAAATAAAACTGTCTTTATTTGAATATGATATGATTGTTTATATAGAAAATCTGAAAGAGCTGACAAGTTTAAGTGCCTAACAGTTGTTTTTTTTTTTTCTTTTTAATTGTAATGCAAGTGCCTGACTTAAACTTTTGATTGTTAAGGCATCCACTTCAAAGATGGCACTGGCTACCTCAAATAAACCCACTGCTAGCCACAGGACCAAATAGAGTCAGGCCTCCCCCCCGCCGCCCCCCGTTTCATTTTGTTTTAGAGACTGCTGGTTGACGTAGATAACTCACCATTTGGCCTTATGTTTTTCCCGTCTCATGCATTGATTCCCACTCCTATGTTAAATTCACCAATAAGGAGTGAAGTCATGAAACCCTAGGCCTTCACTCTCCACCCCAATAAAAGCAGAATCCTAGGTCCACATTCTCTTTCTCTACCCATGACCTCACTGCACAGGCCCAGGTGTGCTGTGTACTACCCAGGACTTGTGATATAATCTTGACATTCAACATTTCCTGATAGTTATTGATCGTAATAAAGACCACAAAGACCAGTCTAGCCACTTCATTGGTTCTAAAAGGAGATGTAGGGCCCAGGTGAGTGCCTTCAGGCATTTCTAACCAATAGCATTACTGTCCATATGCTGAGATCCATACCAAGCAAACAAAAAAACCTGGAACTAATAAGTGATAGCAAAGTTGTAGGTTACAAGGTTAATAAACAAAAGTCAATTGCTTTCCTATATACTAACAATGAACAAGAGGAATTTGAAATTAAACACACAATACCATTTATATTAGCACCCCCCCCAAAATGAAATACTTAGATATAAATTTAACAAAATATGTGTAAGATCTATATAAGGAAAATAACAAAACTCTGATGAAAGATGTCAAAGAAGAATGAAATAATGGAGAGATAGTTTATGTTCATGGATAGGAAGACTCAATATTGTCAGATGTCAGTTCTTTTCCAAATTGATCTATAGATTCAGTGGAACCACAATCAAAATCCCAGCAAGTTATTTTGTGGATATTGATAATCTGATTTTAAAGTAGTATATGGAGAAGCAAAAGAGCCTAGATAGCCAACTCAATATTGAAGGAAAAGAGCAAAGTCAGAGGTTGACTTCAAGGTGTATTATAAAGCTACAGTAATCAAGACAGTGGGGTACTGATAAAAGAATAGACAATGGAACAGAGCAGAGAGCCCAGAAATAGACTCACACAAATATAATCAACTGATCTTTGACAAGGTCTAGACATAGACCTTACACTCTTCACAAAAATTAACTCAAAACGTATCATAGATGTACATGTAAACCACAGAATTATAAAACTCCTGCAAGAGAACATAGGAGAAGGTCTAGATGACCTTTTTAGATACGACCAAAGCATGATCAATGAAAGAATTGATAAGCTGGACTTCATTAAAATAAAAAAATAGTATCTTTGTGAAAGATACTGTCAGGATAATGAAAAGCCAAACCACAGAGTGGTAGAAAATATTTGCACAAGACGTATATGAGAAGGGATTACTAACCAGGGGCGCCTGGGTGGCTCAGTTGTTAAGCGTCTGCCTTCTGCTCAGGGCGTGATCCCAGGGTCCTGGGATCAAGCCCCGAGTTGGGCTCCCTGCTCGGCTGGGAGAAGAAGCCTGCTTCTTCCTCTCCCACTCCCCCTGCTTGTGTTCCCTCTCTCACTGGCTGTCTCTCTGTCAAATAAATAAATAAAATCTTAAAAAAAAAACAAGGATTACTAACCAAAATATACAAAGAACTCTAAAAACTCAACAATAAGAAAATGAACAACCCAATTAAAAAATTGGCAAAAAACCTAAACTGACACTTCACCAAGGAAGATATACAAATGGCAAATAAGCTTCTGAAAAGATGCTTCACATTATGTACCATTAGGGAAATGCAGATTAAAACAATAATGAGATAACACTACAAGCCTATTAGAACGACCAAAATTCAGAACACTGTCAACACCAAATGCTGGCAAAGATGTCAAACAATGGGTACTCTCATTCTTTACTGGTGGGTAATCAAAATGGTCCAGTCAATTTGGAAGATAATTTGGTAGTTTCTTAGAAAACTATATGTGCTCTTACTGGATGATGCAGCAATTCTGCTTCTTGGTATTTATCCAAAGGAGTTGAAAACTTATATCCACACAAAAACCTGCACATGGATGTTTATAGCAGCTTTATCCATAATTGCCCAGACTTGGAAACAACCAATTTGTCCTTCAGTAGGTAAGTGGATAAATGAACTGTGGTACATCTAGACAATGGAAAATTATTAGTTCAAAAAAAGCAATGAGCTAGCAAGGCATGAAAAGACATGGGGGAAACATAAATGCATGTTACTGAGTGCAAGAAGCTAATCTAAAAAGTCTACAGACTGGGGCGCCTGGGTGGCACAGTGGTTAAGCGTCTGCCTTCAGCTCAGGGTGTGATCCCGGCGTTATGGGATCGAGCCCCACATCAGGCTCCTCTGCTATGAGCCTGCTTCTTCCTCTCCCACTCCCCCTGCTTGTGTTCCCTCTCTCGCTGGCTGTCTCTATCTCTGTCACATAAATAAACAAAATCTTTAAAAAAAAAATAAAAAAATAAAAAGTCTACAGACTGCATGATTCCAACTATGTGACATACTTGAAAAGGCAAAACTTGTGGAGACGGTGGATGATCAGTGGTTTCTGGGGGTTACTGGGGAGGGGGGATGAAGAGGTGGAGCACAGAGGGCCGTGAAAGCATCCTGTATGATACTGTCATGGTGCATACGTGTCATTGTACGTTTGTCAGAGCCCATAGAATGTACAACTCCAAAACAAATCCGAAGGTAAACTATGGACTTCGGGGGACGATAATGTATCAGTGTAGGTTCATCAACTGTAAAATGTACCTCTCTGGTAGGGATGTTGATAATGGGGGGCATCTCTTGCATGTGTGGGGGCAGGGGATATATGGAACTCTCTGTACCTTTCATTCATTTTTTCTGTGAACCTAAAACTGCTCTAAAAAAGTCTATTAAAAAAGTGCATCCTGATAGTTGAGTGTTCTTATTTTCCTCAATGACTATAATTGATTATCTTAAGGCATCTCACCAATTAATGACGATGTATGTACTTAGGTTTTATTAAATTCAGTGATTATTGTTGAAGGAGAGAGATGGGATGGAAAAGGAAGAGAGGAAGTTGAAGAGGAAAAATTGTAAAGAGATATAGAGAGTGTGTGGGTCTGCAGTGTGTGTGTGTGTGTGTGTGTGTGTGTGTGTGAAAGAATTAGGAAAAAGGCGCAGCAAGAAAAACAAGTATGCTTCTTGTGGCCTTTTCTGAAAACACTTTGCATTTTCAACTGTAGACGTAAAAGGGAATGGCCCCAGGGCAGTCCGGGCTGATGGGGGACGTGCTGCCTCTGAGAGTAAAAGGTTCTTCCTGGTCCCATAAATTGCCTGCAAAGCCCACACCTGCCCCCAGGTCTGCCCCTTGCCATCGTTTTCAATTTCCAGGCTCAAACCCCTGACACCATGTGCAGTGAACTTCAAGAAGTCGCCGGGGAGGAGGTGGGCTGCAGAGAATGACTTCAGCCATCCATGTGACGGCCAGACGAAAATGACAGATGAGAACATGGAGGAGAAACCACTTTCCTTTTGAAGGCACAACATTTAGTCAGTAAGAAAGGGATAAGAAGAAATAGGAAACGTTTCTGTAGATAGTCAATGGGCTGTTATAAGTGGGCTGGAGACCAGTTGTCGTGGAAGCAAGGGGCCGGGGCTGCAAGGGAATGCTGACGTTGCACAGTCTGAGGCTCCTCGTGGGGCGAGGACGCTGAGTGACAGGATTGCCTCGGGAGATGGTCGGCTCGTCACGTTCAGCAGAGGCACGCGAGAGTGGGATCAGCCACGGAATTGGACCAGACACCTTGAGAAAAGTCTCTTCTAACGCGAGTCCCTCAGGGAAGATGAAAGTGGAGGGAAAGAAAGCCGAAGCAAGAGAAAAGTAGGGGAGGGAGGAGGAGGAAAACGAAAAAGAAAAAAGTGAGAACCCAGTGACAAGGTAGAAGGCTTTACACTTTCAAAACCAGTCTCTTTAAAGTTCCTGACTGAGATATTTAAAGTTAAAGAACAGGATCATGCAGTTCACCCACTGAAGGGATCATTAAGCTTTGATAGAAACATCTCTCTGTGTATAAATAAGTAGATAAATGTAAAAAAATAGGAATAATTGAGAATGTTGCTGATAAGTTTGGGTTTGTGTCTTACTAACATATTCATTTATCAAAGTATTTGTCACACTGAAGAGGTTTTCAGAGATGGAGTAAAATACACCAGCCGGTGTCTTCTGACACTAACCGGGTTTGCATGCTTCCCACGTCCCTCCCTGTCTGAATTTGTTCAGGCTGCTATAACAGAATACTCTGCACAGACTGGGTGGCCATAAATTGGGGAGGAAGTCCAAGATCAAGGCACTGGCACATGTGGTGTCTGGTGAGGCCTGATTCCTGTTTTGTAGATGGTGGTTCTGTAACCTCCCAATGCAGAAGGGGCAAGAAATCTCGCTGGAGTCTCTTTTATAAGGGTGGAGCTGTCATGACCTCATCGTCTCCCAAAGGTCCCACTTCTAATTACCATCACATTGGGGATTACATTTCAACATATGAATTTTGGTGGGGGACACAAACATTCAGTCCATGTCTCCAAGTGTACCCGGATTATCTTAGGGTCTGATAACTAATGAAAGAATGCGTGAAATTGTAAATTACTAGGCACACATGAGGGATATATTATTGTTCTAATCCTGTTTCATAGCCTCAATGGCAGGAATATAGAAAATCATTTCTGTTTTTCACAGGCAGAACCTGATGTTCCGCGACATAAGTGATTCACCCAGAGCCACGTGAGAGGTGCAAACAGGCAGTGATTGGGAGGTAACCAGCTGGTCCTGTCTTCCTTTCTTAGCTCTCCTGTTTAAGCTCAGTTCAGAATTTATTTTACTGCTGGATCTCCATATTGTCTGAGTCCTTTGAGGATGATGTTGGGCCTGACCCCAGACCAGTTCAATTAGAACTTGGGATGGGAGCCCAGCGTCAGTTTTTATGAAAGTCTCCTCAGGTGGTTCTAATGAATGAGGGGTGGAGAACCTCTGATGTAAGCTGTCTTGAATGATTGGACTTTGGTTTTGTCCAAAGAGACAAACCAAGTAACATTTGAGGGAGCTCTGAGGCTGGCCTGGGGCTCCCCTCCTCCTGTGATGGTAACTGGCCCCAGCTGGCGCCGTTCCCCTTGACCCCTACACCAAAGGTCTGCAGGGGTTAAGCAGGTTGATGGAGAACCAGGCAGTCCCAAGTGGTTTATCTCTGGTGACAGGAAACCTAAGAGGGGAGATGAACCAGGACAGGGGCTTCATGTGGCCAAGAATTGGCCCTGGTGCTTGAACAGAGGACCCTGGGGACAAGACTGGACTGCTGGGGGACACAGAGCTACAGGGGGGTTGGTAAGAGGGAGGGTGTGGGGGAGCAGAGTTAAGGGGGTAATAAGCAGGAATATCCTGGTGGGTAGAGATGGAGAGGTGGCAGGGGGCTCAGGCCTCATGTGCTGGTGGCCTGGACACAGTGGTCAAAATTGTGCCATAGCGGAGTCAGCCATGTAGAGCTCAAGGTCAGTCCATCAGGTCAGAGTTGGAACTCAACTCTGGGGCAGAAGAGCCACAGCAGTGGGGGTCTCAGAAGGAAGATGCAAACACAGAGAAGCACCTGCAGGCTTGGAAAAGCAGGGGCCCTGCCCTCCTGCCGGTCTAAGCCGCACAATGGCCCAATTAGCCTGCCCCTAGCTGTATAATTAGCGGGATGGTGCAGAATGAGAGTGTGAGGGCCCTTGTTCAAAAAGCAGGAAAGAGTTTCTCCGATTGTTTCTCTCACGACTTGTCATGATCATTTATTTTTATTTTAAAAATATGTTATGATGATCTTTATTTGCTGTCTAATGTCTTTTTAAGTCAAGTCAAAATTGAAATTTGGGATTATTAGCACAGATTTTACTGTTCAACTTCATATTATGCAAAGCCAGTTCTAAATGCAAATAGAAGAGTGTTCGACTCATGTAGAACCACCAAAGCTCCCCAATTTGAATTTCATGCAAAATACACGCAGATGTATTTTGTCCTGACCAGAACAGCAGGAACACTTCACAAAACCAGCTCAACTGTTTTCATTCACTTTGTGATATGTGCACATTCTCCCAACATAGTCTGCCTCTCCCTTACTAAGTCATAAGGAAGGACCAAGAAAAAGGGAACTATGGGTTGCCCTATCTTTCCCTTTTTCTTTTATGTCATCATTTTCGGTGGGAGTGCCTGGAAGTTACTGGTAGGAATGCAAGTAACACAAATAAAGGATGTGATAGGGTTCCTCGGTCATTCCTCTTTCTTAGGAACACCGTCGTCTTCTTTCTGTGTTCAAAGCAAGTTCTGGTTTGAACAAAAAGTGTGGTTCTGGGGGCTGTCAGTGTCCCCACATACTCAGTAACACGTACCTTGTAGTCACTTTGAGTCTCATCGATGCGTCTTGGGTCCACACAAATTCCGTGTGGATGCGGCATCAAGAACGCCCCATGCTGATGGGGTAGCGAGGAATGGCAGAGAGTATGTAGATCAAGGACATCGCCTCTGTTCATGTGCGTGCTCCGTTGTCCCATTGGGCTTCACTTATGAAGTACAAGTTCAAAGATAAGAATCTGTTAAACCAAGCACAGGGTCCTTCTGCGGGCAGGGCCCCGAGTGACTGCTCAGGTTGTATGTCCATGAAAGGGCCCTGCCGAAAAGGACAAGTTGTCTCTGGCAGAAATTCTCACAAGAGCCAAGAACTGGGGTTGTGGTTTGTAACCAGAAATGATTTCCTTCTGGTTTTATTTTAATTTGGATTTTTAAAATGGAGCAGCTCATTTTTATTTAGAAATGTTATCACTTCTGTAATTAACCTCAAATTACAAGCCAAATCAGCTCCTGCCTAGATTAATTTGAGCAGGGGAATACAGAGCTGGGTGAGGAGCGGGATTAGCAGCTGGGGAAGTCAGAAATCCCTGAAAAGCTGTCAATCAGGCTTGTTGCATGGAGCAGAGGGAAAAGCTAAAATGCCTAGTTATCAGATCTGAGAAGCCGTTGTGAGAAGGGACCAGCCCTGGAGGCTGGGAGACCCAGCTGGGTGGAGCAGGAGAGGAGCAAAGGAGTTGAAACAGACCCTGGGGGGTTTTGGCAGGGACAATTGGGTAGCTGTCCTGGCTGGTGGCTTGGGGAGCCTTGGGAGGGTCATGGCGAGTATCCAGGCTGGTGCATTACAGAGTCTGACCTCGTTATTGGCAGTAGGTTTAAAGGATAAGACGCTAGTTTCTGGGGAACAAGCAAGGCTGATTCCAGCTCTCAGAGGACCTAGAGGAGAAGGAGGCAAGGATTCAGGAGTTCTGGGGACAACATGGACGTTGGTAGATAAGAGAGTTTTTGTTGTACGAAGCAAGGCAAGAAGAAGTTCTGGTACTGGATCTGGGATGTAATAAGGTTGGGGCAGGGGCACCCCCAGGCTCCACGGATGTGAGTCTCTGAGCCCTAGTCGTCCTTCCGTTTCTCTGACTTCAGGGTCAGCCTCAGTGCCCGAGGAAGGGCAAAATAGTCCCAACTGGGAGTTCGGAAACTCGCAGGACGGGGGAGTCAGGGGAGTTGTTACCTATGTGTACTGTATCAGCTGAAAAGCATTTGTTTGCACCTTGATTTATATTTTGTATATTGGAAAAAACAACACTTTAATCCACTTTTCCCCAAAGAGAATGTGGGTGCAAATGATCCTGAAATCATACATCCATGTCTGTGTTAAGCACTTCTGAGCACTCAGAATTCACCCAGTTCTGTGCTGGTCTTTTCCAGCTCGAGTCCTAGTGCTTTAAGCATTACACACATGAAACATACACACATAGACAAAAATTCAGAAGGTAAATAGTGTAAAATTGACAAACTGCAAATCGGTCAATCAATCTATGGGTTACAATCAGTAAGCTAACATTAAATATTCAGTAATTTTCAAACTGTAGCCTGTGGCCAATGCTTAATGTACTCAATCAAATGGCATACTTCTTAGCTGGCTGAGCATGGGTAATGTGACCTGTCACACTTCCAGCAGCTCTGGCAGAGGCCAGGATGCTGTGATTCCCCATCGCTGGAGGCCAGGGTCACTTCAGGATTCACTGCAATTCTGGAATGCTCCAAGCTGCAGAAAATTGCACTTCCTCTGAGCCAGGAATCCAAGGGTATCTTGTCACGGGGCACGTAGCTGGTGTGTGTGTGGGCGGGGGGGGCGGGTTTTGTGGAGCTGTGTGATTAGGGAGCCTACATTTCCAAAAACGATTCCATCATTTTCTGACTATAGTTAGTGACTCAGTGCATCTTAATTATTAACATATTGTCCCTTGGCTTCCAAATCACGACTCCTGCATCTGTTTCTTGCCTCTTCCTTTCCATAATCCATGAGCTCTGCATGTCTTTGGGAAACCCAAATAACATCTCTAGTACAGGGAAGGGCAAAGGCAGGTGGTTTGAATTCTTTGGCATTTCCCTGAAGTGGACCGTAGATCTGATCTAGTGACTTAGTTCCCCATGTATAATTAACTAGGAGCACATTCACAGCTCCTCCTAAGCTGCCTGATTTACGTTGTGAAGCTAGCAGGTGCGGGGCTGGTCTGTCAGCCAATCAGAATTCCCAAGGACAGACAACACAAGGTCACGGATGAAGATTGTGTCTTGACAGGTCTTGAAGGGAAGTGAAAATAACCAGGCTTTGATCTGCACCTATGGTCACTGCGGACTCAGAAAGATGTCATTTTTAGATATTTCCTGTGTTTTCCTTTAGAGTCACAATACGTCAGGCTCAGCTAAATGAAGAACTAAATTAAAACTGTCATTTCAGCTCATAAATAACAGATGTCTAATGCATTTAATTATTTATAGTCTTGAATCTTTCAAAAATGAAAATGACTATACACATTTTTAATGCAGTTCCTGGTAATTTGCCGCCTGACTGATAAGATTTGCCAACAATCCTGGCTTGCAAACATGAAAAATAAAACCGAGACTGACTCGTTTATTTCATGAGACTGTTTCTGTACTCCCTTGTGGCTTTAACAAAATCTAAATTAAAGTGAAATCTAATCAAAACAAACTGGTGTTCATAGACTTGTATTAACAATTGGGTTTTCTGAGATAATGCGGTAGGGACCTGGGTGCCAGAGACTTTTGCACTGCCTGGAAAATCAATGCTTTATCCTTCTCCAAACTGTCTCCTTGCCAGGAGGTTGTGACTGCCCTGAACAGGGCTTCACAGAGAGAACTTACACATGGCCCCCAAGCATGCCTCCCAGATCATATTTGCAAGCTTGGCAATGACTTAAGTATGGTTAACAAAGGCTAATGTGACTTCAGTGACACCAGGAAGGGCCTGTCTTCCCTATTAATCTCCTTTCGTTTGGATGAAAAATCTTTCCATTTCCATTAAGACTCCAAAATGACTTAAAATGATACCCAAGGTATGACCAGCCTATGTCAGGTACTGAGAATAATTTTTATTAAGAGGAGAGAGGAAACAATGAAGATGTTGCAGTTATTTGAGGACTAGTTTCTTGGTAGGCAAAGATAAAAACATTTGCTTCTGGTCTAGTGGTATAATAAGTGAATTATTTGGGGGTCATAAAAACCCAAGTTTGAATCTCAGTTATAACAATTATAAGCTGATGTCCTTGAGTAAAGTTACTGAAAAATCTCTAGGGCTCAGTTTCTTCATTTTTAAAATTGACGTAATATACCTGCCTTCCAGGGAAGTTGTAAATAGTAAATGAGGCAACATATGTAAATCACCTGTACTTAGTAGGTATACTATAAATCTTAGGGATGTTTGTGTCTGGCTGGGAGAAGAGCAACAAACCTCCAATTAGCGA
Organism: Ursus maritimus; assembly: GCF_017311325.1. Taxonomy (NCBI): domain Eukaryota; kingdom Metazoa; phylum Chordata; class Mammalia; order Carnivora; family Ursidae; genus Ursus; species Ursus maritimus. Next base: position 10,978,401 of record NW_024426119.1, on the reverse strand, counting down.
AAATACCTATATTAGTAGTTCCCTAAGGTTTTTTTTCCAGCTAAGAGTACCTGCATCCGCTGCGCCCCAAAGTCACTATCTTACTCAGGCTAAACCCCTCATTGACTTCCCAGCTCTGCTCAGTGCTTCCTTTTGTGATGTCCCTGGGTCATTTTACTAGTCATTATTGCTCAGACATGTGCTTTGGAGCAAGATTGCCAGTGCCCCCTGCAAAGAAAGACTAGCTTGTCCCTGGCTTGCCTGCATCCATGTGTAACCCCACTGTGTCACTGGTACATCTCAGATTTCCTGGCTGGTACCCCAGAGGTGGTGACCAGGGCAGGGGTCTCACTTCCAAATGCTGGCAGGGACCATGTGGAGCTCCCAGGAGAATATGGGGACTGTGCTGAAATGGGGAGATCATGTCTGCCTAAAATGGGGCAATGGCTTGTCTTTAGCTCAAGACGATTTTTGCCACGCCTGAACGTGGGCCTGATGTTGCCAGGTCTTTAGATTTCTCAAAAGAAGACAGATACAAAGGTATTTATGTGAAACTTCCAAGTGTTAATGGTGGTAAGCTACTCGCATTAAACAAATCAAAATAAAGCCTGTGAGGATCAATGCTGTGCCGTCTAAACAAAGCAGACCTGTAGCTTTCCAGTTCTGACCTATGGGCTTACGGTGTTTCATTGGCCACACTCCTGGGTGCCATTTATCTCTCCGAGGTCTTAGACCTCCTGGGAGCAGCTACAGTTTCCTCTTTAGTAGCTATAAAGATTTCCTTCTTTCTTTCATGGGGTTCATGACATTTTGGTATAGACATTTGGTTGCTGTAGTGATATTCATATCTATTTGTGACCATCAAAAAAATAGCTATTGAACTTAAAAAAAATAAAATGATGTCTTTAACCCTGACTCCATCCCTGACTTTCAAGCCCCCACCTTCCTCCTGTCTCTGAATCTCACCGCAAGACTCTCCAGAGGTAAGGGGAGCTTAGAGACCAGAGAAGAATGTTTATAATGCACAAATCTTGGTGAAAAAAAGGCTTGCATTTCAATGCTTTAAATTTTAGCCCTTTTGAGATGACCCACTGTTAAAACAATATCCTGCTTAAGATCTTGAAGAAATGAGTGTTTTAGTCCTAATTCCTCCCAGCAGAGGTTGTTCCTCAAAGACTGGAATATTATAGGCTTACAATCTCTTTTCCCGAAACTTGGAGCAAATAGATTTCAGAATTCCAAATTGTTTGAATTTTGGAAATATGTATGTTATGGAATACTTTCAGTCCCATGTGGGAAAGCACCTAACCATCTCACAAACACTGATATTTCTAGTGTAAAATATGAATATTCACACTAAGTAAGATAAACAAAGACTATAAGTAGCCCCATGTTAGGTCAGGTTTTGATGCCAAATGAAGAAAAGATCTGGTTTTGGAAGTCAGAATTATGGATGAGGGACTATAAACCTACACCGGCATCTTAGTGGTCCTGTTGCTGTCTGGGGGCAATCTCCTTAGCCTGGCCTCAACGGAAAATCCCATTTTGATCTTCTTTATACTGATCTATGCCTCCATATCTTAGTGAATTCGTAGAGTTATATAAAGCTATTTTAATTTTTTCCATTTTCTAAATTCCTACAGTGAATATACACTTATAGTTGGAAAATGTATTAATAATTTCACTTGAAATCATGAAGTTAGGGCAGTAGGATATCCATACCCAGTGTGTGTGTGTGTGTGTGTGTGTGTGTGTGTGTGTGTGTGTATGTGACCTGCTGAAAACAACCTCAGTTCTGCTTTTCACTGCTGTAGCATGAAGCCACAATGTCTGTGGTTACTTCCTTAGGAAGAAGTGGAGAGAAATCCCTCCTTGCTCGCCAACCTCCTCTTCCCTTCTTTCCCTTTGATCCTCACAGGGGTGAACAGACCTCTGTGTTTCTACAATCTTATTAAGGTAATGGCACGACCCTTTGGTTTCAGGCGGACAAAGAAGCATCCCTGGGAGAGGAGGAGGAAGTCCCACAAGGATGGGGAGAGTGCTGGACTCCTGCTGGCATATCACTTCTGAGGCAGCAGGATCTCAGAGGATGACTGCTTGGGCTCTGAACGTGTTGATAACTGATTGTGGTGGCGTTTAGAGCCCAGATTGCTTCTTGTGGAGGAAATGGAGCTGGCTGGCATCTTCTTAAGCAAAACTGCAGGGACCACTGTGTCTGAAGGCTCGACAGCACCACCAAGAGGCAGAGAAAAGCAAGGGCAGGGAGGGCAGCTAGAACAGACTCCAGGGTCCTTCTTGCCCAGAGAAACGGTAGAAGGGGCTCTCTTTCTGAGCTGTGTAAGTTCTTGGGGGCCTTGAGCCAAGCAAAGGAGAATGGAAAGCTCTGGAAGGTAATGCCGGACTTGGACTAACCTTGAGAAAAACAAATGTGACATTCCTTGTACCTGAATACTGAGGCACTGTCTATAAGTAATACAACGGAAAAAAGTAGGATTATGATATAGAAAATAATCATATCCAGTTTTAAGAATTTGAGTATCTCTTGTATTATTCTGTAGTATTATCTGACCAGTGTAATAGTGTTATCAAAAAGGGAAAAGAATGATTGGACAGAGTTCTGACATGGTGGGGAGATATTAGTTATCCATAGGAGGGCTGGCAGGGAGATGACAGAAAGGGAAAAAGCTGTAGAAACTGGGGATTGGAGGGAACCCTTCTATAGGTTTACCAGGAGTCAAGCAGCTTCTAGAAAAGAATCATAGTTAATCAGTGGTTTCTGGCCTAGGATCTTTTGACCTTAAGGTTGATGCTATTGTGCTGGGACTCTATGAACATTTTTTTTTTTTTTTAAATCTCTGAAAGTCAGATAGAAATCATGCATGGCTCTCTGAAATGGCTGTATGCGCTGGAAAGAACACACGCTTCTTTGCTTTTGCCTAGGATTCTGTTGCTTGAGTATGGGAACAGTGACTATCCAACACTGATCGGAAGCTGTGTATGGTTCTCAGGTATATCAATAATTAATAGAAAAACGGGGGAAGCAAAGTAATCCATGACCCAGCAAGTGTAGTTTGTTTGGCGCTCAAAAATATTGCCACAACACAATATTGGGTAGGGCGATTTATAAGACAAGTCCTTAGGAACAGATCAGGAATCCCGTGGACACAGCTCTGTCTTCCGCGTTCTCGGAGACTAGATAATCAGTCATTGCCTGTGCCTTGCTGTCCTGCTAGATGGCATCTCTCCCCATGGGCTATGCTGATGGGTGGCAGCTGACTGCCTCCCAGCGGAGCTGTTCTTTACATCATTAAATTAAGAAGGAGACTTCTGTTTTTAGAAGAGGGGAAGATTTTAATTTTCCTTGTTGATGACCATTTAATCATTCAGATTCTCATTAAGTAAACTTGGACCAGTCTCCTTGCAGCTTTGACGACACAGCATTCTTTGGGTCTCTTGACTTCTTTTCATCATCATCTTCTTTTACCACTGGCTTCATCGTCCTGCTGTCTGTGGCTACTCTGCTTCTCCCCCTCCACGTACAATCTCCATGGCTCCTGCTCCTACCTCTGGACCTCCCAACCCTCCCCTCCAGCCCTGGTCTGTCAGTATTTCTCCTTTATGTGGTTCTAGGACCACAGACCTCCTACTATGTTCTAAGTACTATGCCCGCCCATGTGCAAAGTCCCCTGCAAAGACGAGTTGCTAAGTAAACATTTCTCTTTCTACCTTTCTCACTGACTTCTTATGCAGAATAAATCTTTTTTTTTTTAAGATTTTATTTATTTATTTTACACAGAGAGAAACAGCCAGCGAGAGAGGGAACACAAGCAGGGGAAGTGGGAGAGGAAGAAGCAGGCTCCCAGCAGAGGAGCCTGATGTGGGGCTTGATCCCAGAATCCCAGGATCACACCCTGAGCCAAAGGCAGATGCTTAACGACTGAGCCATCCAGGCGCCCCCAGAATAAATCTTATTTCACCCTTTCTGTGTGAGGCCCTGTTAATAGGGTACAGAAACATCTCATAGCTACCCATCGTGGTGGAGTTGTGTGGGGAAGAATATACACATACGCCCTTGCAGATTTGTCCCAAGCATTGCTACAGGGACCCGTCCACAGGGGAGTGTGCAGCAGCATACAGGTAAGATTCTGCTGGCAGTCTAACTCTTCTGCAGGGCCTGTGGATTCTCCCTGTGGATCCCTTGGTCTGGGGCACTTAGGGGAGGACTCCCACATGCTGGTGATCTAGAAATTAGAAAGTGGAAAGGGAAACCCTTCCTCCAAGCCTGTTTGCACTGAAACCTGTAGCATCCTTAAACAGCTGTATAATTGGGTTGTTTAATTGCAATCCTTGCTTGGCTGACAGAGCAAGCCTTCTTCATTTATGCCTGACCCCGATTGTAGGGGGTGTAGGGTTTGATAGTGGCTACGCCCAACACACACTGTGAGGCTGGGGATAGTCTGGCCCAACATGCTCCAACCCTCCCAAATCGGAGGGAACGTTAAAGTCCAAGTCCCTTAGACATGGAGGGGCTGTGTTAGTTTCTTCATTCTCATTTCCACAGATTAGATAGCTTCAAGCAGTGGAAGTGGGTTCTCTCACAGTCGAGAAGGGCAGACGTCAGAAATCCTGTTGTTACAGGGCTGATTCCTTTGGAGGCTCTGAGGGAGAAACAGCCTAGGCTTCCTCCTTGATTCTGGGGCTTTCCCCCAATCTTTGGTGTTCTCTGGCTTGTAGGTGGGTCACCTCAACCTCCACCTCCCTCTTCACACCACCTTCTACTCTGTGTCTCTGTGCCCTTCCTGGTTCTGACTGGGACACTCATTGGATTCAGGGCACACTCTAATCCAGTGTGATCTCATCTCCATCCTTACCTTAATTTCATCTATGAAGAACTTATTTCCAAAAAAGGTCAGATTCTGAGGTCCTTGGTGCTCACGAATTTTGGGGGCACTATTCAACCCACTATAGTGGTCAACCTAGCATCACCCTCCTTTCCTCTCAAAGTCAGTTCCTCACTCATTTTGCAATATCATTGTGCTTTATAAAATACCTTGCCACTTGCAAGTGCTTTTCCATGCGACGTTAATTTATACCCCTCCCTGTGGGACAACTGGGATGGGCATTACCTTTTCTAAATCTCATCTATAGAGTGTGTGCAAGACGTGATTTGATCAAGGTCAGTTGCAGAGGATGAACTAGAACCTATGTCCTAATTCTCAGAAAGCAATTCATGGTAGTGGAATAATGTGAAAATGATATTCTTGCCTATCTCTCTTCCCTTTTGGAAATGTGTGTTGAGGGGACGGAGTCTGTGCACTTTTTAAAAAATTTTTATTTTGCATCTGAAAGTCACATTCAGTTGTGGAGTGAGCTCATGAAAGCGTTGACAAAACAAGCTGCTATAGAACCTTCTTTTCTCTCCCACTGGTTCACACCCCCCAGGCCTATTTCTCTGAAGTGTTGATGTTTGGAGACTGAGGAGTGGCACAGGATCCTAGCACCACTCATCACCCCATCCCTCCAGCCCGGCCCTCTCTTGTAGGTCTGCCCATTGCAACGGCAGCAGGTTTTCCAGCATATTGTCCCAGTGAAGGAACTTACTAATGGGTAAACTGAGGCTACTGAGACGGAGTCTTCTCTCCTTATGGAGATGACAACTTTTCTGACACATTAGACATATTTCTTTAATATATATTATAAACAGACCATTTAAAAAGCACAGAAAAGATATCACAAGCTCAGAAAATGTTTTGCTTCTGTGTGCCAAGAAATGTGTGGGTCACAGGTGGTGTTTTAAGCAGACTTGAAATGGGACACAAGGGTGCTAAAGTTTATGTACAGTGTGTTCTTTGACTTGTTTGGGCCTTAGTTTCCTGATCAGTAAAATGGGGATTACAGTATCTCTTCTAGTCCATTTGATATAACATTTTCCAGAGATTCTCTGCATAAATTAAATTCCACCCAAATAAAAATGTAATAATTATAAAATCCATAACCCATGTAGTTCAGTCCTAGAGCCGCTCAATTTTTGGGGTGAAAAAACATAGTTCACACATCTAAGAGGCTAACTCAGGTCCTTTGCTTGTTTGTCTTGAACACCACGAAGAAGACACAAATTGTCATCCCCAATTTCCTTGCTCTTGCCCCACCCTACCCTACCACTTCCCCGAGTCAGGCTGAAGAGCCTGACAATGCACAGGCCAGAGTCTTCTTTGGAGGACGGGGCAGTGGTGAGGTAGGGTCACACAAATAGATTAAAATAACAGCCTCTTATATGATAGGATACATGTTATTCGGTTGGAGACCAGAAAATTGCTTTTGGCCAAAAAGGCGGGGGTGGTAGAGGGTCACCACCATAGTCTCAAGCCACGTCTACCTGGTCAAATCTCCAGAAAACCTCTGCTTCTCAGAGTATCAGAGAAGCTGCACACTTTAGTGCTGGTGCAATTTGCCGGAGCTCCCGGGGCACCTGCCATCTTTAGTGCAGAGAGGAGAAAACCACCGTTTGTGGTTGTACCCGTGGATCAGCGGTTTCCAGCGGGTGTGGGGAATTTGCCTCCCCACCTCCAACCCCACTCCCGGGCACTTTTGGCATGTCCAGAGACATTTTTGGTTGTCCCAGCTGAAAGAGGGTGTGTGCTGCTGGCATCTAGTGGGTAGAGGCTAGGGATGCAGATAAACACCCTATAATACACAGGACGGCCCCCCAGCAAAGAGTGATCCGGCCCCAAATATCACTAGTGCTGAGGTTGAGACACTTTGCTGTAGACCTTCCTGGTCACTTCCTGTTGCCACGAGCCCTCATTCCCTTACCCCAGCTCAGCTGCATTCTGCCCTTGACTGTGCCAATCTCTAGGGAACAATTTCTNGGGAAAGAAATAGGCTATTTCTGGGAGAGTAGATGGGAGCTTGAAATTAAGAAATTCTGATGAAGGATTTTAGAGAAAAGGGAGCTCAGAGCTGTTTGATTTCCCTGCCATTAAGAATGGGCAGTGGTGTTCAAAGAATGAAGAGGGACAAATGGCACATATGCCACACGGAACATCACACACAAATAAAACGTGGTTTGAGCCAAAAAGCAGGGAATTGAACAGGCTGTAAACAAACGGCGTCCATTTTCAGATGAAAAGAGGATAGTGGGTCCCATCAGCCCCCAAAGCATATTGACTCGGCAAACAGATTTCACGTTGACATTTCCCAGGAATGACAAAGGCAGTAAAATACCAAAACACAATCTGATTCCAGCGGCAGTGGACCTGCTTCAATGATGTTTTCGCACCGGTGCTGGATTTCACAAGGCAGCGCTGGTGTGACGCTGCCCTTTCCAAACTTCCATGGAAATATTTTCCATCATTTTGACATTTCATTTAAAATGAAATATAGGAGATATTAAAAATTCATGTTCATGACAGGTATTATTTGTTTGACTTTGAAATATACAGTGAACACACTGTTAATGAACAGCGAGGGAAGTGTCAGGATGGCGTGCGCACGCATATTCATGCCCCGCTTCCCGACTTCAGAGGAAAACAATTGCAGAATCCAAGAGGGCTGACCTTTTATGGTTCTAAAATCCACGAGCGTGTGGTTATGAATAATTGAATACAGAATAATAAAAATGACCCTTTTTGGGGGTAGTTCAGGTAAAAGCAAAATGCCATGACTTTATCCTGGAAACATGAACCTCAATTATTTCTGAATTTGCATGAATTACATGAATATCTCACTTGAAACGTTACCGGGATGCAATCACATTAATTCATCGAACTGCCAGCGTGCCATCTGGGCTTCTCTGAGTCTTTCCTCCACCCCGAGGACTGTGCAGTGCTTGGCCTTGGAGGGGGAAGGCTCCCTCCCTTTGAATCCTCTGTTCTTCTCCCACTTAGATTCGTTGAGGAAATTGCTTTTTCCTAGGCTGGGAGACACCTTTTCTGCACTGCTCTGGATGATGTAAAGGAAAGGGACTGTTTTGTGTTAAGGACTATTGGCACAAGAGAGGGGATTGATGTCTGAGGGGATGGAGAAAAGAGAGGGAAGGAGGCTGTGGTTCCTTTCTCAGCAAGAGCAGAGAGGGTAGCCTTCTGTTTTCTTTTATTCAGAAACGTGATCACATTTATTTTTACTTAAAACACGAAGGTGTAGAACTGCCTCATTCTTCAGAGTTTTCTTTCATGTAAAATTCTGTGAACACATTCCAGTTTTCTCACTGTTTTCCTTTATAAATTAAATAAGAGTTTCATTTCTTCACAGATCCTTTTAGCAGGCCTGCCATCTGCTGGGCACAGGAGAGAGATGGGATCCGGGCTCCCGGACCTTAGAGGCATCTAATGGGGCAGGACAGTCAGGAACTAGGAATTGTGAGTGATGAGCAATGCCAGTGGGGGAGGGAGGGTTACTGCAGATGCGCCTGACGGGCGTTGGGGGTGGGGGCGCTGGCCAGCTTGGTCTAGAAGTCCTAAGAAGCTTCCTTGGAGAGCCTTGAGGAGAAGGAGATGGCCTGCTAGGGAAAAAGACAGGTAGGAATGCTCTGACGATAATGAGAGAGATGCTTTTCTAAGATGAGAAGATGATCTCCCAGCTGCCACCAGGGTGACAAGAGCAGGGAAACACCAAGAGAAACCAGCTCTCAGGGATGAAGCATGGTGGGATTCAGGAGGCCTGGAATCTAGTGCTGGTTCTGCCATTTATTAAGGAACAGAGAGGTTGTGATATTTATCAAAGGTCTCACGGTCTGTCTTCTCATTTATAATTTCTCTGTGTGGGGAGTGGGGTGAGGTGGGAGAATGAGGCCATGGGGTTTGATTTAGTGATCTGAAATTCTATTTTTGAGTAATTATTATATTTGTGCATATATGTAAAGAATACTGTAAATCAATATTTGTGCTTTTATTTTACCTAAGACTTTCTTTTAAAACTGTACATATCCCATGGGACTATGGCACTAGAATATAAACTCTAAGAGAAAAGGAACCTTGTCTTTCTTGTTCACCACTGCCTAGGAGAGCTCCTATCACACAGTGGGTGTCTAATAAATGAGGCTGAATGAATAAATAAATGTTATTAAAAATTGGGCACAATTTTTGGGACACAGACCAGGCCCTTAGGTCAGGTGAGAGAGCCAGGGGGATCTGTGGGGCGTGGTGTCAGTAAGTTTTGATGGCAGTGAAGTTTTCACTTTTCATCCAGATTCTCTTGCATCACGTATAGTCACCTTTTATGTCAGCAAGTGTAACATACCTTAATTTTCAACATAGCAAGACTTTCCTGAGTGGGCTCCAAGTGGGAGATGATAAAGAAGAGGAGCAGAACACAGGAAGGTGGGTAGGACATCTGATTCACTGTCAGAACCGGTCCTACCAAGGCTCGTAGTTCAAAGGAAGTCCAATTTTTGTTCTCATCCCTCCCTCATCTTTTTCACACCAGACCCTGTGTTTAGCCAGATACTTCACCCATTTTCATCTCTCCTCATATTTCTGACATACAATTCTTTTCTGTAAACCCAATCAGGCTTTAAGATATCAACTTGACTTGATGTCATAATATCTTTATATTCTATCGCACTTAACAGTTTCGAGGATGTTGGCATTGGAACACCTGGGTGGCTCAGTCAGTTAAGCGTCTGCCTTTGGCTCAGGTCATGATCCCAGGGTCCTGGGATCGAGTCCTGCATTGGGATCCCTGCTCAGTGGGGGAGGCTGCTTCTCCCTCTGTCTGCTCTTCTCCCTGCTTGTGAGCTCGCTCTCTCACTCACCTTCTCTCAGATAAATAAAATCTTAAAAACAAAACAAAACAAAAAAACAAATCAAAGATGTTGGCATTAAGATCCTAAAAAAGAAAATCTGACCACTCTCTGTAAAAGGGGAGATTTTCTTCATTCTGTAGACTGGGAAGATGACACCAGTGAGAGTATGTGCCTAGGGTCCCAGACTGGATCAGTCCTAGCTCACTCAAAGCAGGATAATTCAAGGAAGGTTTAAGGGAGACATCACTTACAAAGATTTGCACATGGGGTAGGGAAGAATTCTAAGAGGAAGTGCAGATTGTAGAGCTATAAACATTGGGGCTTTTACTCCTTCTAGGTCTGAATGCATGAAGCGATTAGCAGAACCCTGAGATAGGGAGGGATGTGTGGAGAGGCCGCCTGAAAAGAGCGGAGACCTTGGTGGAGGGATACAGCCTCCCCTTTGTGACACCGCAGGTGGAAAGCCAGGGGAACAAATACTTCTGTTTCCCACTCCTGCATCCGACTGATTTGTTACCAGAGTTCCCTCTCCGGCAATCCCAACTAGAAGCCAGAGGCAAGGAAGTCCGTGCTTGGCAACATCCTGGCGCTGAGTAGGTTGGGGGAGGGTGGAGAGTGGTTTGGGAGGCAAAGGAAGGTGTCTGCCACACCCATCAGTCTCAGGCGGGGTTGGGACTGGAGGTCACATCTCCAGATACCCCACTCGTTACTTGTCCACACGCTATGCTTTCCTCTGGAGGGGAGAATCTAAGTTCACGGCACCTAGCCTCAAACCAGCTGTGAGCCTTCTGCTGTTTGATCCCTCTATCTTGAGGATTTCTGGTGAGAAAGCAAAACTTTGGGTGGATATATCATTTATCCACTCGTTATCCCTTTTTTCCTTAACACAGACTATTGAAATTTGGCTGTATGTCTTTTTTTTTTTTAAAGATTTTATTTATTTATTTATTTATTTATTTATTTATTTATTTATTTATTTAGGGGAGAGAAAGAGAGAGAGTGCAAGCGAGTGTGGGGAGAAGCAGAGGGAGAGGGACAAGGAGACATTGCACTGAGCATGGAGCCTGACGTGGGGCTCGATCCCATGACCCTGAGATCATGACCTGAGCTGGACGCTCAATCGACTGAGCCATCCAGGCAGCCCTGAACGTTAGCTGTATATCTAACACCTGTTTCTCCTGACCATATAATACGAAGATTTGTTTCCTTTCCCCAACTGCAAGGTGATTTTGATATAGAACACCTGATCACGTACTCTAGCTGCACATACCAGCATGTTGATTATGTGAGATCTCACAAGGAATTATAGTCAATGCCAATCATTGTGTAAGTGAAGCTCAGATTTTACATCTTCTATTGGTGTCGTCAGCATTTTTAGGATAAATCTTTGAAGCACACAAATTAATATTGGGATACATGTCAGCACTGAAGGCAAATGTGAGAAATTAAATGCCTGTGGACCATGGAAGAGAGAGTATAGGAGAGAGAGAGAAAAAAGACACGAGAATCCCCATGCACGGAATTGTTGGTTTAAACTGCAAGGACTATGATCAATCAGGTTTTTAAAAGGGCTAAATGTGGCTCAGATATTAGAGTTAGTCAGAAATACTGCTTCCAAGTTTTAAATTTTTAGTGAGTGAGCAGCTGTGGAGAAAGACGTGTGGGCATGTGTGTACACACGTGCACATGCGTTACTGGAGCTCCATTTAAAATTATACCTGGGAATGCATTTGTAGAGGGAATATATATCGTATAGAAAGGCAATTCCTCTGGGTTAAGACAGACCTGGGTTCAAATCCTGCCTCTACCACTGACTAGCTGTGTGATTTTTCTTTTTTTCTTTTTTTTTTTTTTAATGATTTTTTATTATATTATGTTAGTCACCATACAGTACATCCCCGGTGTCCGATGTAAGGCTCGATGATTCATTAGTTGTGTATAACACCCAGTGCACCATGCAATACGTGCCCTCCTTACTACCCATCACCAGCCTATCCCATTCCCCCACCCCCCTCCCCTCTGAAGTCCTCAGTTTGTTTCTCATAGTCCATAGTCTCTCATGTTTCATTCCCCCTTCTGATTACCCCCCCTTTCTTTATCCCTTTCTTCCCCTACCGATCATCCTAGTTCTTATGTTCCATAGATGAGAGGAAGTGTATGATAGTTGTCTTTCTCTGCTTGACTTATTTCACTTTTTTAGCATTATCTCCCTCCAGTGCTGTCATGTTGTAGAAATGTTGAGAACTTCTTCTTGATCTAATTTGAGTAATTTCCATTGTATATATGACCACAACTTCATCAGTCATCTGTTGAAGGAGCATTCGGCTCCTTCCACAATTTAATATTGATGGACATTGCTGTAAGTATGGGGTGTGTAGCATGGTACTCTCTTACTCCGTGTTAAATCCTTGTTCGAGAGGTGAGATACCAGTAGTGCAAATGGCTGGATCATAGAGTATGCTTCAATTTTTACTTATTTAAGGGACCTCCCACTGTTTCCAAGTGGTTGTACAATTGATTTCCCAACCAATGCTTAGGAGGGATCCCTTTTCTCCAGCATCCTTCATTCAACAATTGTTGTTTCTTGCGTTGTCTATTTTTGCCCATTCTAACTGGCACATAAGGTGGTATCTCAGTGTGGTTTTGATTTGAATTTTCTGATGGCTAATGATTTTGAACATTTTCATGTGTCTGTTAGCCATTTGTATGTCTTCATTGGAAAAGTGTCTGTTCATATCTTGCCCATTTTTGATTTGTTTATTTGTTTTCGTGTATTGAGTTTGAGAAGTTCTTTGTAGATCTTGGATACCAGTCCTTTATTGTAGGTGTCATTTGCAAATATATTCTCCTCCGATTCGTGGGCTGCCTCTTTTTTCTGACTGTTTCCTGGATGTGCAGAAACTTTTAATCTTGATGAAGTCCCATAAATTCGATTTATCTTTGCTTCTCTTGCCTTTGGGGATGTGTGCGATGAAAAGGTTTGCTTTGGCCATGTCTCGTAGGATTGTTGCCTATGTTCTCCTCTCTAGAATTTTGATGGATTCCTGTCTCACATCGAGGTCTTCATCCATTTGGAGTTTATTTTTGTGTAATGAATTATGTGGAGAGTGGTCAAGTTTCATTCTCTTGCAGTAGTAGTGCTGTCCAATTTTCCCAGCACATTTATTGAAGAGACTAGTCTTTTTCCCACCGATGTTTTTTCCTGCTTTATCAAATATTAGTTGCCCAAAACCGAGGGTCCATTTCATGCTCTCTATTTCCTGTCCATTGGTCTATGTGTCTTGTTTTTGTGCCAGTACAAAATACTGTCTTTGTGATCACACATATTGTGTCAGTGCTCGAAATCCGCATGTGATGCCCAGCTTTGTTTCCTTTTCAACAGTTCTTGAGTCTAAGGGGCCTTTTCTGTTTCATACAAGAGATAGGACTATTTGTTCCAGTTCTTTGAAAAAATGTCGCTGGGTACGATCGGAATGATAGCATTAGAAAGTGTAGAGTGCTCTGGGTAGCATGGACATTTTAACTATGTTAATTCTTCCGATCCATGAGCATGGAATATCTTCTTTTTATGTCTTCCTCAATGTCTTTAGAGTGAATTTATAGTTTTAGAAACTATAGGTCCTTATCCTCTCTGAATTAAGTTAATTCCAAGGTAACGTATGGTTTTTGGTGCTATTGTAAATGGATGGATTCCCCTAATTTCTCTTTCTTCATGTCTCACGTTACTGTATAGAAATGCAACTGATTTCTGAGCATTTATTTTGTATCCTGCCACGTTAATACTGAATTGCTCTATAACTTCTAATAGTTTGGGAGTGGAAGCTTTGGGTTTTCCATATATAGAGTATCATGTCATCTGCAAAGAGAGACATTTTGACTTCTTCTTTGCCAATTTGAATACCTTTGATCCCTTTTTGTCGCCTGATTGCTGTTGCAAGGACTTTCTAGTATCTATAAGTTGAATAATAGTGGCGAGAGTGGGCCTCCTTGTGAGTTCCTGATCTTGGGGAAAGGCTTCCAGCTTTTCTCCATTGAGAATACATTTTGCAGTAGGCTTTCATAGATGAGCTTTTATGAGATTGAGAAATGTACCTTCTATTCTACACTCTGAAGGGTTTAATCAGGAAAGGATGCTGTATTTTGTCAAATGCTTTTCTGCATCGAGATTGAGAGGATCATATGGTTCCTGAGTCTTTCTTGTTGATAAGATGTATCACGCTGATTGATTTGCGATGCAACCACGCTTGCATCCCAGGTATGAATCCCACTTGATCGTGATGGATAACTCCTTGTAATGTACTGTTAGTTCTATTAAAGCAAGTACCTTGTTGAGGATTTTGGCTCCATATTCATTCAGGATCCCGGTCTGTAATTCTCCCCTTTTTGATGGGGTCTTTGCCTGGTTTGGGGATCAAGGTAATGATTCTCTAGAATGAGTTTGGTCTTTCCCTTCTGTTTCTATTTTTTAAATAGCTTTAGGAGAATAGGTATTATTTCTTCACTTTGAATGTTTGGTAGAATTCTCCCGAGAAGCCGTCCGGCCTGGAGCTTTGTTATTTGGAAGGTTGTTTATCATGACTCAATTTCTTCATAATATTGGCCTGTTTAAGGAATCCACATTTCTTCCGGGTTTCAATCTTGGTAGTTTATAGGTTTCCAATAGAAGGAGTTTCCATCTCTTCCAGATTGCTTAGTTTATTGCAATAGCTGTTGATTAAAATTTCCCTAATAATCCTTCCACTTCAATGGTGCTCCGTGGACCTCTCCTTTTTCATTCATAATTTTAATAATCTGGGTCCTTTCTCTTTTTTTTGGATAAGTCTTGCAGTGGTCTTGTCAATTTTATTGATTTCAAAGAACTGAGCTTCTAGTCCTTGATCTGCTCTACTGTACTTCTGGTTTCTGCTTGATTGATTTGCGCTCTAATTTTGGTCAACTGCTACCATAATGCGTGGATTAGGCCTGTCCCTCTGTTGCTGTTCCAGCCTGAGGTGAGAATATAAAAAAAACTGCATTTTAGATTTTTCTATTCTTTTGAGTGAGGCCTTGGATGGCTATGTATTTCCCCTTAGACTGCCTTTGGTATCCCTAGGTTTTGGACTGTTGTATTTTTTCATTCTCATTGGTCTCCATAAATTGTTTAATTTGATTTTGATTTCCTGGTTTATCGAGTCATTCCTGAGGCAGGATGGTGTTCTAGTCTCAAGTGTTTGAGTTTCTTCCAAATTTTTCCTTGTGGTTGGTTGCAATTTCAGAGCGTTGTGGTCTGAGCGAGAATATGCAGGGATAATTTTCAATCTTTTGGTATCGGTTGAGACCTGTTTTGCATCCCAGAACATGGTCTACTCTTGGAGAATGTTCCATGGGCATTAGTGACAGAATGAGTATTCTTTGGTTCTGAGGTGTAGTAGTGTTCTATATATTCTATGAAGTCCCAACTGCCGTAGTATCATTTCAAAGCCTTTGATTCTTTTTAGTTTTTGCCAGGGTGTTCTGTCTATTTCTGATAGTGGAGTGTTGAGGTCCCTACTATTAATGTATTTTTATTTATATGTCTCTTTATTCTGGTTAAGAGTTGGCTTGTGTATCTTGCTGCTCTCCTGTTGGAGGCAATATATATTTATAATTGTCATATCCACCTTGTTGAATACTTCCCCTTAGAATAATATAGTGCCCTTCTGCGTCTCTAACCATAGTCTGTAGTTTAAAAATCCAATTTATCTGATAGTGAAATTCAGTTACCCCAGCTTTCTTCAGGTCCATTTTGCGTGAAAGATGGTACTTCATCCTTACTCTCAGTCTGAATGCATCTTTGGGTTCATGAAATGAGTCTCTTGTAGACAGCAAATGGATGGAGTCATTTTCTTTTATCCAATCTGCAAACCTGTGGCGTTTATGGATGGTTCAAACCATTTTACATTAAGACTGATTACTGAGAGATATGCTTTTAATGTTGCCATGCCTTGCCAGTCAAGTCTTTGTTTATTATTAAGTTACTTTCTGTTCTGTATCACTCTTGGGCATTTTTACTTTATGAACCCCCATGTATATCTCCTGTAGGGCTGGTTTGATGGTTACAAAATTGGTTAGTGACTGGCCGATTCTGAAATGTCTTTGCTTTCTCCATCAATTCTGAATGAGTCTTGCTGGATAAAGGATCCCTTTGGCTGCATGTTTTCTCTAGAAAGAGCTTTTAAATATGCTCCCCCAACCCTTTTCTCATTCCAGGTCTGTGTAGACAGTGTCTGACGTAATTCTGATGCTTCTTGCCTTGGTAGTGAGAAATTTCTTTGCCCTGCCACGCTTTCAATACTGTTCCTATTGCATCTAATTTGTGCGTAATTGTCACTTATGACGTGATGTATGGGTAGGGTTTGTCATGTAGGCTGAGCTTGGGGAGGTCCTCTCTGCCTCTTGGACACGAATGTTTGTTTCCCTTTGTAGATTAGGGGAAGTTTCTCAAGACTACAATTTGTTCAAATATCTCTTTAGACTCTGTTTTCTCCACCCCTCGGGATGCCGATGATTCTAACATTGGATCGCTTTCATTGAGTCAGTAATCTCCCGTAACCTAACATTCTGGGCGTGATTTTTTAAGACCATCTTCTATTTTTCATTTTTTCCTCTCTTAACCTCGCCTCCAACGTTCACTAACCCGTTCCTCTGCTTCACGCGACCCTGGGCACGTCAGAGCCTCTAGTTTTTAGCCTGCATTTGGCTCATAGAATTTTTAATTTCTGTCAGATTGCTCTCATTTCTGTCCTTGGATTCTATATTCTCAGTAACCCGTTAATAAGTTTTTTCAGTTCTACTCATCATTTTGACCATTGGTTACTCTGAATTCCATTTCTGATAATTTGGTTACATCCATATCCATTATTTCTGTGGCAGAGGCCACAGAATCACTGTCTTTTCTTTGCTGGGGGCTTCTCCTTCTTGCCATTCTGATGAAGAGAGGTTGCGGGGTTTCCAGAGCCCAAATTATTGACTGGGTCCCAGGCCGTGCCCCTTGTTTTATAGGGATCTTAGGGATGTGGGCTTCTTCTTAAAGATTTTATTTATTTATTTATGTGGCAGCCAACCAGCGAGAGAGGGAACAGAAGGGGAGTGGAGAGGAAGAAGCAGGCTCCCAGCGGAGGAGCCCGATGAGGACTCCCTTCCGAACGCCCGGGATCACGCCCTAAGCCGAAGGCAGGCGCTCACGACTGACCACCCAGGCACCCGGGTTGTGGGCTTCTTGATTTTTCAGCCTGCCTTCTGTGTTCGGGGAGGCCTGCACCATGACTACTCAGGCAGCCCTGTTTGGTAGAGCCGGTCCCCTGCGAGGGGATGGATGGGCACTCCTGAGCCGGTATTTCCAGGCTTTTTGTCTCTGGCGGCTTTCCCTGGCGGTTTTGCTGTGCCTCTTCTGAGAGTCAGAGCAGCAGCGCTCAGGCCTTCTGCCCTGTCACAGAACAGAGGGATTATGCCCGCGTTTTCCACTGTGTTCTGGCCACTTTAACTCTGTTTCTGTTGGTGCTGCCTCAACCGCAGCGTCCGAGGATGTGCGCCCACACCCGCGTCCCAGCCCTCACTTCCAGGGCCGCGCGTCTCTGTCCTTTGTGTTTCTAACGCCGCCAGCCGCAGCCGCCCGCGCGCCTCCCGGATCTCCGGTCTCAGTCTGGATCCAGTGGCGCACCGGGATTCCGGGTCCGCGAGATGCCTGGTGGCGCGCACACCAGGCTCACGGTCTCAGTCTGCTGTTTGCGGGTGCCGTCCGCGAGCCCCGCCCGCTCTCCCGTGCAAGTGGTTACCGCTTTCCCGGCGCCCGACCGGCGGCTCCCTCTTCCGTTTATCTTCCGATATCTGTGCACAGTTTCATGGCTCCCCGCTTCGTACCTCAATACTCAGCGCTGGAGATGTTCATTTGTAGAGATCCAGATGCGTCTTCCTGCGTCTCAGGCTGGTTCCGTGGTTGTTTAGGCTGGTCTGGTACCTATCCAGCTCGACTCGGAGGACCGGCTGAAAACGGTGTCTCCTACTCCTCCGCCATCTTAACTCCCAGAGCTTTTTTCTGTGTGATTTTTCTGAGCCTCAGTTTCTTCCCATGTAAAATAGGACCAATCATAATACTATTGACCTCCCAGGGGTTTTATCAGTTAGCTTTTGCTACCGTAATGCTGCATAACAAAGAAGCACAAAACCTCAGTGGCCTAGAATACTTACGGTTCATATGTCTGGAGTCCTGAGGCTGTTCTACTGATCTTGACTGGGCTTGATCACTTGTCTGGATGTTGACTGGCTGTTGGCTAATCCCGTGTGGCCTCACCTGGGTTGCCTGGGGTGACTAGCTGTGTCCCCTGTGTCTTTCATCCACCAGCAGGCTAGCTTTAGCATGGTCTCACAGTGACGACTGAGGGCAAGGACAGTAAGCAGAGACACAGAAGCACTTTTCAAGCCTCTGATTAGTTTATACTCTGTCGACCAAGGCAAATTGGAAGGTGGAGCCCTAAGTCAGAATGGGAGGACATTAAAAGCTGTGGAGAGAGAAGAACTGGGGCCACGAATACAGTCAATCTACTGCAGGATAATGAGGTTAAAATGAGATTCTACTTGCAAGTACTTCGCACATGGCCATCATTTAATAAATGATAGCACTACTATTGCTCCCTATTTACATCACATCTAGCATCTATGAAGGTTTTATTCTTGTAGCTGGTTTATGTGTGTTACTTTATGAACTTATAGAAGTTCTTGCTTTGAAGCAGAATGAAGAGATTTGGGTTTAAATTCTGACTATGAAACTTACTCTTACTACAACCTTACTGTGTGATGTGGTGGAGTGGAGGGTATGCTGGGACCCAGACAAGCTCTGGCTAAAGACTTGGACCACTCTCTGTTATTCATTTTGTATATTTACTTCTCTTCAGTCTCCTTAGGTGCAAAATGCAGATAATTGTACTCATCTTGCTGGGTTTTTGTGAGGATTAAATAAGAAAAATATGTTTTATATCTTTCTCAATATTTATCACACAGTTACTGTTCAATACATGGTAGCTATTATTATTTATAATTATAGTAATCTTCGTTTGCAGAAAAATTAGTAAAGCAGTGACCGAAATTCTCTCTCGAAATAATAGCTATTAACATATGGATTGTTTTACTATAATTTTCCATGCATGTATTTCCAAAGTTAGTGCTAGATTACTTATACTATCCTGTAAACCATTTTCTTCCCTTAGTATAACATGACATCTTTCCACATGAACAAGGACTGATCCGGGGCCACAGTTTTAATAGATGTGTCATACCCACTAGGGAGATATAATCTAATTTATTGATCCAATACCCTATTGTTGAATCTTTAGACTGTTTCCAACTTTTTGCCATATCAATAACACTGCAGTGAATATCTTTTTACACCTTACATCAACTTTAGGCTTTATTTTTTTGTTAAATTTTCGGAAGTAAAATTGCTGGGTTAAAGGACATTCACAAACATTTTTTTTTATGTTAAGTATGACATATAGAAAAGTATACAAAATCTAAGTGGACAGCTAAGCTAAGTGGACATCATAAACGTTCATGTAATCACCAGCAACTCAACAAACAACAGTGCCAGCCCCTGGAAGCCTTCCTCCCATGTCCCCCTCAATCATCACCTTTGCCTACTCTCCAAAGGTTAACTGCCATCTAGACTTTCAACAGTATACTTTAGATTTGCCTGTTTTTGAATTTTACATAAATGGATCTGGAGGTATGTATTCTTTTGTCTCTGTGTTTTAAAAATCAATGTTTGTGAGATTCAACCATATTGTTTAACATAGAAATAGTTCACTCATTTTCATTGTTGTCTGTTATTCCATTGTATAAATATATACTTAATTTTATTGTTGGACAATTTGGGTCATTATCATTTGGACTCTTAAGAATAATGTTGCTATTATCATTAAGTGTGCATGCTTTCTCAGTATGTGTGTGCACATTTCTGTCGGGTATACAGCTAGGAGTGGACTTGCTGGCTTAGAAGGAATGTGTGCTTGTCTTTAATAGATCGTGCCCAACTCTTCATAGATGGTTATTCTAATGGACACTCCCACCTGCAGTACAGGAGAGTTCCTGTTTGTTCTGCATTCTCTTTAATGCTTGGCATTAAAAAAAGTATCTATCTTGCTGGGCGCATTGGTATTTTATTGTGGTTTTATTTTGTATTTCTTCAGTATCAACGACATTGACATTGAATACCTCTTCATGTGTTTATTCTTGCTGTCTGGATATTCTGTCTTCAGGTGTGCTTGTTCCAATCTCTTGCCCAGTTTTCTTCTGGCTCTCTGCCTTTAAGAAATCTGATCTGTAGGAGTTACTTTTGTATACTGGATAGGGCCCTTTGTTGAAATATGTTGCAAATATATTTTCCCACCCTTTGTTTTTGTACTCTTGTGTCTTTTCGTGACTAAGTTCTTAATTCAAAGATAGTCAACTGTATCAAGCCCATCTTTGCTCCTATTATAATTTATGTTTTTTTGTGTTCTTTTTTAAGAAAACGTTTCCTGGGGTGCCTGGGTGGCTCAGCCGTTAAGCGTCTGCCTTCGGCTCAGGTCGTGATCCCAGGGTCCTGGGATCGAGCCCCGCATCAGGCTCCCTGCTCCTCTGGGAGCCTGCTTCTTCCTTTCCCACTCCCCCTGCTTGTGTTCCCTCTCTCACTGTCTCTCTCTCTCTCTCTGTAAAATAAATAAATAAATAAAATCTTAAAAAAAAAAAAAAAGAAAGAAAGAAAGAAAACGTTTCCTGACTTGGATACCAAGAATCTCCTATATCCGCTTTTAAAAGTTCTTCTGTTGCTGTTTGTTTTGTCTTTCACATTTAGGCTTACAATCTATCTGGATTTGAGTTTTACATAGCATGAGGTAGGAGTCGGATTTCATTGTCTTCCTATGGACATTCCATTGTCATCTTTTGGTGACAATATTGTCCTTTCCCCATTGCTCTGCAGTGCCACCTTTATTATTATTTTTTCAAAGTTTTTTTTTTTTTTTTTCCTAAAGTAAATTCCACACCCAACCATGGGCCTTGAATTTACTACCCTGGGATCAAGAGTCACATGTTCTATCAACTGAGCCAGCCAGGTGCCCCAGCCCCACCTTTGTTTTAAATCAGTGTCCCTACATGTGTGTATCTGTTTGTCCCGTAATCTATTTGTCTATAAACTTTAATCTCTAGAGGATATTAATTTTTTGCCACAAGTTGAAGGAGGTTATTTATTTGCAAAGGCTTTTGCCACAAGTTGAAGGAAGTTATTTATTTGCTACCTTTAAAAAAAGTTAATAGGTTCCTTATTATAGAAAGTCAGACTGATCCTGAGAGGTTTCCTGGTTGTCCCAGCTGTAGGTGAAATTGCAGAAACAAAGGCAGTCATTAACAATTCATGATCTCTTTTTTGCGGCATCTCTTCCTCCTCCCCTGGTTCTCTCAAACATCTCTCTTGTTTCCGGGAATCTACCTTCTATTTTTCCTGTTTCTACACTCCTCCCTCTCAACTGGATTCAGAAAACTTTGCAGAGACAAACAAAAACAATGATAACACAACCCTTTCCAGGGTCATTGGCATTTTAAAATGCTCTTAGAACAAGATGCCTCCCAAACCAAAAGGAATGGCTCTCTCGTGGTAGGATGTTGGCATTCTAAGGCAGCCACGGATGGCTGATTTTGTTCATCTGTAATAGGGCAAAGCAGGACTGGGTGACGTCTTATTCTGCAGTCCAGAGAAGTCACCAAATTAATGTGTGGGACACAGGAATAATTAACATCAGAAGATATATTTATGAGTTTTTCTTTTTTGGGGGAGAGCCTCCTTAGTGACCTTTAAATTTTACCAAATGAGTAATGGTTTATTCAGCTTCCTGCAAAGATTAGCTCTTCTCCTAATTAATTGTTATGGAATTGCAAGATTAGACTGCAGTCCTTCATTTAAAACTCTTTTAAGCAAAAGTGAAAAGACAGAAAGGCTTGACAGTGGACCTTCTTTCAGCAAAACATTACTTGTGTCTACCTGGTTCCTTTAATGAAATGTTAGCCTACATGCTTCCCCCTGCCAGTTGTGGCCCCAAGGCAATGCTTTAGCTGCTTGGGTCATTTCCTATTAAGGACTCTTTCTTAGGAAGACCACGCTCCTTTCTTTATTTTGGGACTACCTCCAGCTGACTGAGATATAGTGCAAGGCTTGTACGCCATTACTTACCACCCTCCTCCCTCTAGATTCCATTTGGTTGAATCAGACTAGGTAAGATTCAGTTCAGTTTGACTCAGTTCTCTTTTTTAAGCACCTACTATATGCTGAGCCCTGAGGTATGCACTAGGAATACAGAGGCGAATCAGATAAAGCAGGGTGCCTGCTCTCATGGTGCTTATATTCTAAAGGAAGACTGGACATAAGACAAGTATTGGCAATCATGGGGGGAGTTCTGGGTATCACCAAAGCTACTCACATACGCACTACATCAAGGAAGGAAGGCAAATGTCTGTTCAGGCCTCTTACTTCACTTTGGTTCAAGTTACCATAAAATTCAGACAACCATGGCTCTTTTTCTCTGCCTAACCCACAAAATTTAATTACATTTCACAAACATTTGTCGAGCAACTGATTGATAGGAGGCATTGTGGTGCATGCTAGGGAAACAGGGCTTAGGGGAGAGGAGGAACAGAGCCCAAAGATGAGTTGAATATGATTCCTGATCTCAAAGGGTTTGGGATTTGGGCGTGGGGATGGATAATACGATATAAGCACAAAGACAATGCAAAATGTACTCTAAGAAAGGCAGGTGTGACAAGTGAATGACTTTGAACTCAGGTGAAGGAGATATAATTTGGGAGGGGGTGAGTAACATTGTGAAAGGTTCAATTAGGAAGGGATTTTTATGGTGATTTTTTATGCGATGGTCTTTTAAGATTCCTAGGCCCAATTCCAAGATGGGCAGGGGACGGGCAGGGGAGTTCTCTCACGTACAATACCAAATAATTCTTGGAAGCCAGTAGAGTGAGCATTCAACTCAATTCTGACACTATCTATCCCAAGATGACATCAGATTCTACCAGTTAAGGGCTCAGTCATACAAGACTGCCCTCCACCATCTACTTCAGACACCAGTTGCAAGCCCTAGGCTGTTACCTGTGCTTCTGACCAATTATAGAGTGGAGGTTCCAATGACCCCCTCTCCTTAGGTTTGATTAATATGCTAGAGCATCTCACAGAACTCAGGGCAACAGTTCACACTTACCAGTTTATTGAAGAATACAATAGAGGATATGATTCAACAGCCAGATGAAGAGATACGGGGAGGGGGTGTGGAGCTTCCAGGTAGGCCATTCTCTCCACACCTCCCAAGTGTTCACCATCCTGGAAGCTCTCTGAACCCAGTCCTTTTGGGTTTTGTTGGGGGCTCCATTACAGTCATGATTGACTAAGTCATTGGCCATTGGGCTGATTCAACCTCCAGGCTCTCTCTTCATAGGTAGAAAGTAGGACTGAAACTTCAAACCCTGGAATCACCTGGTCATTTCTCCTGGCACCAGCTCCCCATTCTTAGGTGACCTAAGGGTTTTCCAAAAGCCATTTCATTAACATAACAAAAGACCTCCTTCTTGCCCTTGTCTCAGGAAATTCCAAGGGTTTTGGGAACTGTGAGCCAGAAACTGTGGAGGAAGATCAAGTACATATGAGAAATAAAAATTTTGGTCATTCAGATTTCTTATAAATCACAGTATCATGGATGGGCAGGGTTTTAACCAGAAATTATGGGGAAAGGCTTCTGGTTTGAGGGCATGGCATGAGAAAAGATGCAGAGGCAGGAAGCTCTAGCTACAGGGGACTGGTGGGAAAGAAGGGCCTGGAAAGGTAGGTGGGAAGGCCACAATATGGAAGGCTTTATGTGAAAAAGAGGAAATGAATACCCATCTAATTTGATTGACAATTGTTACGGAGGGAGAGAGTGCATTGTTGGAGCTCTATGCTTTTGACACATTGGCAGTGGAACTGTTGAGATAATCATTTGGAGGAAATCATTTCCTATTCAGAGGAAATAGGCTTTACACAAGGGCCTATGAATGTTAGAAGTGAGACAGGGAAACGGAAGGGACCCCATGGAAAAAAAGCTGTTTTTTTTTTCTTTGCTCCTTTTCTAGCTTATATTCTTACTAGAACCGGCACCCCTCCACCCCACTCTACACAAACCTTGTAATGCAAATAGCATATGTCCTGCTTACGACAAAGAGGTAATGATAACTTTGGACTCTTCCAGCATAACAGATAACATCTAAGGAGTGATCAGGCAGGGCTGTCATAACGTTCTCTTAAGACCACTGACTCCAAACATCTTGACGCCAAGACCCTTGGCTTCAGGAAATAAGTGACTTATGAGGCCATCTGGGCCCTGTCCTTGTTTGGACCAGTCCTGGATGCCTAAGAGGACCGCAGACACCAATCACCAATAAAAAACTCCAGGCCCCAAGCAAAGATGAGACTCACGCTTTTTTTCCTTTCAGAGTCTCCCAGATGCTCTATCCATCTCTTTCTCTCTCTCTCTCTCTATCTTCAGTAACTCTGCTTTCACTTCCTGCTGGTTCACATTTGATTTCCATCCTGCATGAAGCCAAGGACCCTCTTTGCTAGTCCTGTGGGACCCCCAGCCTGTCTGCATCAGAAGGGGTCTCAGGGGAGGAACATTGGGCACAAAGGGGTATAGAATTGAGCTACAGAACGATCCTTCCTTCTCCTATTCTGAGATGATTCTAAGATTTTGAGCCTTGGTAGCTGGGAGAAAGATGTTGTCTACAGCAGGCTGTCCTCATTTGTGTGTTTGGATTTTCCTGTATCCACTGTGTGGGGGATTATGGGAAGCAGGTTCCTATCTTCCAAAGGGGAGAAGAGGAGGCTAGAAGGGGCCAGGCCTGTCATTAGCTCCAAGAACCTAGGTGTAGGCACTCAACACAGTTTTAGCCAATTCATCTGTTGGGACACTGAATCTGGAGAGGTGACATGGGGACCCAGGGACACACCTCCCATGAAAATAAAAGCACGTGGAAATAAAAGCAAAGCCATTTGATGCCCTTGCATCGACCCTGCCCAGTGACACTGAGGCTCCTCTCCATCTTGACTATCACCTCCTGGACTACACCGGCCTGGGATAGGTCCTTGTCTGCCCTCACCTGTTTTCCCTGGGCCCACATTATACCTTCCATATTGATCCTGCTGCGGGGTGCTAAACAATCCTGCCCTGTGGCCACCGGCAGCCCAGACCAGGGCTGGTCTCTCCCAACTTTAAATGAATTCAGAGGCTAGAGATGGTGACTCACTGTTTTTAGTGTGTGTTCCTTAGCCACAAACACAATTTTAGGGGGAAATGGAACCCCTGCATGTGAACTTTTAGCTTTGCGGTGGCTGAATGAGTAAGTGAGCAGCCTTGAGACAAGATATCTGAAGTACATATGCCAATATGCTGTTCGCAGGTCATCTGTTTCCTATGTAGGTAAGTGTCCCGGCGGGAGAACTGGACCACGCGTGCCTGACTCCCATTACGGACAGCTGGCGGCCAGGAGGGGGGATGGGGAAGGCTCCTGGAAAGAGGTTCTGGGGGTTCCGGGATCAGGGTTCTAGTCCGGTCATTATCAGCATGTAGACGTGTGGCTGTTAAGGGGAGCTCTTCTTTTGCCTCCTCATTGATGGTAAAATCATTTTGGCAGGCTTTAAAACCCACGCTAGCTGCTTTTATTTCCCAAACGTTTCCAACGGTCCTTAGATGCGATCTAAATGCGCTAGCGCAGTGCGGCCTGCTCAGCTTTCCCCACCGTACACAGAAATATCCGGGAGAGTTGAGAATTCGACACCTCCTCTCTTTCCTTCCGTCCCTGACTGTATCAAAGAAAATAAACCATAAAAACAGAGGGCTGGGATGAAGTGAATTGGGATAAAGCTCCTCTGGGTTCTGGATTTAACTAAGGAAGTTTTTCCATTTCTCTGCCTGGAGGATTAATGAAGGTGATTTTTTTTTCTTTCTTTAGAACTGGGAAATTTTTGATAATTGCTGCATGGATTTCAAAATTTGAACCTTTTCTGGTGTCAGGGTGACTGAATAAAAATGACCGAGGAGACTGATTAAAAATACAGCTTCTCGAGGAGTTGGACTCTTGATTTCAGCTCCTGAGTCGGGCTGTGTGCATGGTGGGGAGACTGCTTGAGATTCTCTCTCTCCCTCTGCCCCTACGCCCCCTTGTGCACGCACTCTCTCTATAAATAAATAAATCTCAATAAATAAATCTTAAAAAATATATATAGCTTCTGAAGTTTGGATTGGAATCCAGGCATCTGTATTTTCAAAAAAGGTTAGTGCGCTAACTCTGATGCATGGCCAGGCTTGGACACCTGTGAGTTCTAAAGCTGACTTCCTGAATCTTGCAAGATTTTGAGCCTTATTTGAATAAATGATAATTAACCACACTGTTTGTTCGCTAATATTGTTCTTTGCGTCTTTTTTGTCTATGAGATTGCACGATTGAAAGCCATGGCTATTCTTCGTTATCTTTGTAACCTCAGTAACATCCAGTAGGTATTAATAAGTTATGATTAAATTAAACCAGAAACGTGGTGCACATTTATTCAGTTCAAACGAAGGCGATGGTATGTTTGGTTTTATACTGACAAGAGCTTCCTGGGTTGCTTATTCCCAGTTTTTACTTTCATGGTAGGGCTTCTTCTCCCTTCTCTCTTTTGCCTTTGCCTCTTGCCTTTTTCTCTCTGCTACTGCGGGACATATTTCTTGCTGTAGAGAATTATGTGACAGCCCAAGGCCCCGGAAGAAGCTCGTCTTGGTGTGACTGGCTGGTTGGTTATCTCAGCCAAGGAGGATTAGAAGACTCTGTCTCTGGACTCTCAGTCCTAAGTCCTTTTCACTAAGCCAACAATTCCGCCTCTCTTCCATCCTGTGAATTTGAGAAAATTTTTCTTTTGTTTCCTTCTCAAAAACACAGCCCTTCTGCCAATGCCCGCACTTCCCATGGAGATCGTCCTTTGAGCCCTTGGGGTCTTCCATCACAGAATGACTGCAGTTGCAGAGATAAAGGCAATGAACAAATGCTAGTGAGGCTTTCTCTAAGCTCCTAGTAAACGGATTTACATGCTGCAACTATGGAACAAACGAAAGAGTAATTGACCCCGCTGACCTCCTGTGATTATTCAAGGTGCAGTAATCTCAAGGGGCCTCATTCGTCTCTTTGCTGGAGTCTTAGCTGACTGTAGAATAATTACAGAGAATTCCAGTTAAGACTTAGAAAGATTTGTCACTGGCCAATGGGTATCACTGGCTTAGTAAAACTCAACATACGTATAATTAGTATAAGCCAGCTACAAGTAGCCTCTCGTTAAAATGCAAATTATTAGAACATCTATTACCAAATAAGAAAAGTTTTTTTAAAAAAAATATTAGGGATTCCAGGCACAGGAATGTGTGGTGAACTTGAAAAGCTTGATGCCAATTATGTGCTTCACTGAATGAAAATGAATTGATGTTATTAATAAAGACTCAAACGATCTACCCTGCCAGCCCAACCTTTCACCACCTCGCATTTTATTAGGAATGAACTTTTCAATTAAGATCTGTCTTCCCACACTTACCAAATTGAGTTTTCCAGACTTATGATTCAGTCACAGAAGTTTAAGGAGCATGGTAGGGGCTAGGGTGGGAGTAGAGGTGGTGGGTCACGCCCAATTTGCCATGACAGCTTGCCAGTCTCTAATACCATATTTCAACTTCTTTTAGAGTAATGGGGTCCCTTGTCTAGGTCCCTGACACTGAATAATTTATTCAATAAAATAGTGCAGTTTAAAGGAAAGTGAATGAAGATGTTTACACTTGGTGGCAGCTCTCTAAAATAATATTTGCAGCAAAAATTGAGATGAACCCTTCTTAATTTTGGTAAGAAGAGAAGAAATAGGAAGAAAAGCGTTTAGAGACCTCTGATTATTCTCAACTTCATTTGTCCTATGAAGAGCTTTTCCATGCAGATGACAAAACATTCAATTTGAAATTTTCTTCCTAGAAACTAGATTGATTGGCCAGTGTGTGACACATTAATTATTCTGTAAGTAAACAGAGCTTATGATGTAAGGCGTGACTCAGCATTTCTCAAAGAGTCAGTAGTATGTGTATTCTGACCTGGTGGTCTCTTGAAAGTGACATAATTATTTCGGAGGCTCTTTTCCACCTTCGCCTCCTCTTTTCTTTAGCTGGGATTCACCTATCTTGCCATGTTACTCAGAGTTGGAAAGAAGTGCAATGGCAGAGCTGGTTGTTTTCACCAGTTTATGTAACCATTTCCCTCCCTCTGGCCAGTATCGGCTGGACAAAACTTGCGGTGTTTGGGGGATTGAGGTGGATTTCTTTGTATCTCTCCTCTCTTTATTATGTGTGCTTTTCATCTCACTACCAGTTTTTCAATACGATGTCTGTTTCTGCTCAATGGTGGCTGTGTGGTGCTTGAGTTCCTTGTTCGTCTTGTTCACTGCTGTCTGCCTGGTGCTGTGAGCAGTGTCTGGTACCCCGGGACTACAGACCAATCCCCTCCTGCCTCAGCTGGTCCGTTCTCTGACCCTCCAGTTCCCTGCACCGAGCCTACACCATCCCCTCAGCTGTCAGTCCCCACACGGTCCACACCCCTCCTCACTTCTGGGTTGTATTCACACTGTTCTCCCCACTGAAACCTGCTTCCCTCCTCTTCTCTTTCTAACCAAATCCTACCCATCCTACCATATGGGAGATCCATGCCCTCCGTGATGGTTTCCACTGGTCCACAAAGTCCTGGTTTCCATAGTCTGACTGTATCTCGGCCTCACGTGCTGTCATATCTTGTGCTGCCATAGGGTCTGGCTTAGTTCTTTCAGGGTTTCATGAGAGACAGGATTTGTCCTCATGGATTTAGGCCTAGGTGAGCAGTGTAGGTCCTATGCCTGAAACTTGTATGGCATGTATGGTCCTTCAGTCACGGGGCAGAGCACACAGGCCTGCGTTAGATGTCCAGCCGAAGCTCGCTGTTCACTGTTGGTCCTCTTTCCTCACCATGGCCGCCTCACCCAGAATGCTACCTCTGTGGCATTCTTGGTTATCACTTCAGGTCAGCTCAAAACATGGGTGACATTCTCTCCCTCAAATTTCCTCAGCTTCCTCTCATCTTTCTAGATAGTTCAGCAGCATCTGCAGAGAGGTTGCATTCTTAATGGTTGGCTTTTTCCCGGTGGCCTGGTCCTAGCCTAAGCCCAGTTGCTTCTTTCTGCCTCGGGTGGCTTTTGCCTTTCCTCTCTCTTTCCAACAATAATATACCATTAATTTTTTTAAAGGTACATTTTGAATTTGGTCTATAACCTTCCTATACATGAGACCAGTCACTCTCTATCTAAAAAAAAAAAAAGCTTTTATAATTTGTACTTTTCCCTGTCAGACTGACCTTCTCTGCACTTAGTTCAAATTACTGAGCTTTTATTGTTTTGAGCTACTCTTTCACCCTTAAATTTCAAAAATGCCTTTTTCTGTCAAATCTTATTTAGGAGGGTTAACCGAGGAATATGACTATATGTAGAATGTTGACACCCCACAGGCTCCTTGAAATAGATGACCTTGGTTATGGGCACTGAGATAATTAGCAAAAGAGAATTGACAGAAACCAACTGCTTCCAAGATAGCACAGGGTCACAATCAAAGGAAGGGCAGCAGAAATGGAACAGACAAGCCGATCAAAAACAAAAGCTTACCACGGGACTTGGATTTTTAAAGAAAATCTTTGGGGCGCCTGCTATTCATTCAACAGTAATTCCACAGCATGTATTGAACAACTACTATATTATCTACACTGTTCTGGGCACTGGTCTTATAGAGAAATGAGACAGGGTGAGTGACCTGCTCACAGTCTAGCCGGGTGGGAGTCAGGGCAGTGGCAACAGTAGAACACATAAAAAATGCACTGTTTTGGGGAGAAAAGGTGGTAAATGTAGTTTTGGGTTCAAAGTACCTATAGTATATCCAAGTGGGACTGCCAATAGGTGTTGATTTCCCCATTATAGAGATGTTCAAGCTGGCATTGCATGGACAGCCATTAGTGATCTTGCAGAAGGGAAGGCCCTTTGAACTAGATGAGCTCACAGAGTGGATGAAGGATACCATATTTACGCTCACAATTGTTCAGTGTGATACCTTCTCTTTAATAATACTCATGGAAGGGGGTGAGGGATTCTGTGAGCTTCTCAGCCCTTGGCCATAACACCTTCCTCTCAGAAGCAGAAATCCCAAAGGAGATGTCTCCTTTCTGTAATCAAGGTTATGAAAGCAATTAAAATGTTCTATCGCTTATTTCCTGTCTTTCTAGACTGCTTTGTAGGTTGACATCTGGAATGGCCTCTAACCTGGCAGCCTTAATTGAAAGAAAGGGGAATGTTTGTATTTCTTAGGAAAAGAGCACACACTACTCTTTTTAAAAATAGAAAAAATTAAAGCTGTTGGGGGAGAACAGGTTCACCACTTCGGCAAATTTGAAACAATAACTTTTTTCCTTGTTACCAAAATACAAACTCATCACAGAGACCTCAGACAATACAGATAAGGGAAATAATGCAATAAAAATCCGCCATCCTGACATAACCACTTCTAACAACATCTTAGCCTTCTGATCTTTTTTTTTAAAATGAACATATTGATATATATTTCATAAATAGTGGGCTCACACCATGCATACTATTCTATAGTCTGCTCTTTCCATTTAATAGTTGTACTCAGTATGTTTTGTTTTGTCAGTTTAGAGGTATAAAATGAGTTCACATTACTTCTAATATTCTAGTCAAATTAACTTGTGGCTCCAATATACAGAATATCTTACTTTAATTTCTCTCTCTCATCTCAGAATTTGAGCTCCCACATGAAGTTAAAAAAACCCAAGGGTATTTGCTTAACTCTCGGACTCAATCTTGGTCACTGTCCTGCTGTGGAAAAAGACTGGAAAATTTGTGTCATCAGGTGAACAATTCCATTCTCTCGGCTGTCGCTGTACTTTTATTTTATTTTTAGTTCCAGTAGAGTAAACATACAGCATTATGTTAGTTTCAGGTGTACAATACAGTGATTCAACACTCTCTGCATTACTCAGTGCTCATCAGGGTAAGTGTGCTCTTAATCCCCTTCTCCTATTTCACCCATCCCCTAACCCACCTCCCCTCTGGTAACCATCGGTTTGTTCTCTATAGTTAAGAGTCTGTTTTTTTGCCTCTCTTTTTTCCTGTGTTCATCTGTTTTGTTTCTTAAATTCCACATATGAGTGAAATCATATGGTATTTGTCTTTCTCTCACTGACTTATTGGCTGTTGCTGTTTTTGATGCCACACGATACTGCTTCCGTGTTGTACCTGACTGCTACCAAAGGTCTCTGTGGTGATGTGGGCATACTTGCCATTGGCACTGGTGGTCCGACAGCCTGGGATAGTCATCGACCGCTGAAGAAAGTGACTTTTGGAATGATGTACATGTTAGCTCAGGAACAGTTTTTCAGGATGCTCTTGGAGGGGAAAGGGGAAGGTATTACATGTTACATTCAGCTGGGTTGTACTACCTGCCTGGGCTCTTACAAACACACAGTTGCACATTGTGGACTGGGTTCTTTAGAAACAGACTAAGATGGAATTTAGGATGCAAGATGTTTATTGGGGATCAACACCTGAGAAAGGAAAGGGGAAGAAGCAGGATTGGGCAGAGAAGGAGAAGCTGAACTACGGTGCAGGTCTGACAAAGCCTCAGCCAGCCCACTGGGGAGCTCTGGAGTGAGAATTGCCCATCAGGGTTGTCCCGTGTTGGGCTGAAATGGCTAAGCCTTGGTATCCCTGTCTCACTCAGTCACTGGAGAAGGACATGACCTTGGCCAGGCAGCTCTCCATAGCTGAGGCTCACCTGAAAGATGCCTGCTGTCCCTGAAGTTGGGCAGCAAGTCCTTCCCCGAAGAGGGATCTGCATGGTGCATCTCTGGTCTACACAGTCCACAGTCTCCTCAGCTCCAGTTCTTGATATATTTTGGGGAAGCAGCTCCCCCAGTATATCAGTGGGACTCTCCTCATGATATAAAACTTAGAAGAGGGAGGTTAGTGAATTGAACCATAGCTTCTGCTGCTGTATTTGATCTTGGGGCTGTAACTGATATTAGTTTCCCTCTTCTACTGTCCATTTCAGATTTCTCTCACCTTCGTTGACCAGGTCTGCTAGCCTCAGGGGCTTGAACCTGACTCTCCAGGGTCTGAGACCTTGGTAACTATGCCCCTCTTAGGTAGGGGTTCTTGTGTCTGTTAAATTTAAGGTCATAATTGGGCAAGGGAGGATCAAGAGGTGTCCAAATGAATTACCTGAATGCCGCCCATATTCCTCCTTGCCCGTATTTTGTAATAATAGTCCTATCTTATTCTCATGATCAGGGATAATTACTTTCTTAAAATGGAGACTCCTCTTTCTGCCTGAACCCAAAGGGACTGGGCAGTAGCATATAGTTCAATGGAGATTTTGCTAGTTCTCTGGGAGAAGTTTCTTCTCTGGGGACCAGATCTTAATCCTTGTGGGACACAAAGTTGTGGGGATAAGAAACACAAAATTTTTAATTCGGTCATTGGAAGTAATGAATGGTAAGTGGAGTTTTTTTACTTCAGTCTTCTGGTTCCCAGACCCATGTATTTTTTCTACTGCAGACAGTGTCATGTAATGATATTTCATTTAATGTGTATACTGTGTCCTGTAGGATGGCATCTCATTCTGTCAGAGTATTGCTTCTGAGACGACACTTTTTCTGTGACTTTTGTAGGCTTATCCAACACTCTATCAGGCCTGCAGCTCTGGGTATTGTGGAATAGGATATGATCAATGGATTTTGTGATCATGGACCTACTCCTAATCCTGGCACAGAAGAAATGTCTTACCATGAAATACCAAATGACTATACATACAGATTTGCCAATCATGAGTTAGGTTCCATCAGACCTACCAATACATATGACCAGGTGGGCCTAGCTCTCTATTGTATTATGAAAGTGGCACATCTAGGAATGGGCATGAGCAGGATCAGGAGATTTTCTGGTTCTTCCAGGGCCCAATAGCATGCCAGGAGTTGCTTTCCAAATAGCATCTAATTCTCTAGGGCAGACAGCGTGGCCTTGCTCTAGAACCCCCTACCATGGCACCCACCATTGTTTTAACAGCACCCCTTCCCAGTTCATATCCCAAGTCTAATCTCACTAGTAACCTCTAGTTTAGATGATATAACCTTGCTTTAGAATCCCAGGGACCTACACTGTGGTTCTCTCACTGGAGCTTGCTTACCAACTCCAACAAGAAGTTTTTGACCACTGTTGCTACCCGTGTTATCATAGGGTCTGCTGGATCATATGGCCTATGGGGCAGGGCTATTTCACTGCAGCTTAAACCCGCTGAGGGGCGCCTGGGTGGCACAGTGGTTAAGCGTCTGCCTTTGGCTCAGGGCGTGATCCTGGCGTTCTGGGATCAAGCCCCACATCAGGCTCCTCCGCTATGAGCCTGCTTCTTCCTCTCCCACTCCCCCTGCTTGTGTTCCCTCTTTCGCTGGCTGTCTCTATCTCTGTCAAATAAATAAAATCTTAAAAAAAAAAAAAACCCACTGAACTCTTTCCTGCTCTGGGCTTCACTGAAAGCTGGCTGCTCTTTGGTCACCAGGTGTATGGATCAGAACATTAGTCTTTATTTGTAGGTATCCAGGGCTTTCCAATAGAACTTTATGCACTGATGAAAATATCTGATACTGTGTTTTCAGTATGGTAGCTGCTGGGTACATGTGGCTATTGAGCACTTGCAATGTGGCTAATGCGACTGAGGAATTGAAATTCTAACTTCATTTAATTTAATTTAAGTTTAAGCTTAAGTAGCCTTGTGTGGCTAATGGCCACTGTACTGGATATTGCAGGTGCAGAACATACTGCTTCCAGAATCCGAAAGTGCTCAGCATGTGTTTTCCTTCTTTTTTTATGTTAAGAAGTACAAGTATCATATGGTTTCTCTCATCTATGGAACATAAGAACTAGGAAGATTGGTAGGAGAAGAAAGGGATAAAGAGAGGGGGGGTAATCAGAAGGGGGAGTGAAGCATGAGAGACTATGGACTCTGAGAAACAAACTGAGAGCTTCAGAGGGGAGGGGGGTGGGGGAATGGGATAGGCTGTATGGTGGCGGAGGACACATGTGCATGGTGCACTGGGTGTTATACGCAACTAATGAATCCTTGAACTTTACATCAAAAACCAGGGATGTACTGTATGGTGACTAACATAATATAATAAAAAATATAATAATAATAATAATAATAATAATAATAATAATAATAATAATAATAAAGAAGTACAAGAGGCAATACTTTATTTTTAAATAAATTATTGAGGGGATGTTCAGTATGGTCCTGGTCTCTAGAGCCTAAATTTCTTACTAAAGTGGTGGCCACACTTTATGAATCTTCATAGGGTTAATCTCCCACCCTTTGAAATGTGTGTGTCTTTTGAAGTCTAAGTGATAGATAGCTACCTCTTGTGTATCTAGTACAATCAGCATGATATTATCAATGTGATGGATCAGTATGGGATGTTCATATGACTCAGATCTTTTTGGATTGTAGTATGACAAAGTACAGAGAGTCAACATAGTCCTGAGAGAAAACTATAAATAAATAACGTTTCTCTCACACAAATGCAAAACGTTTCTGATTCTCTTTTCTGATCCATTCATCAAATCAAATCAATAGCCATATACCATGTACCTGATGCCATGCTAATTTGTTCTAGCAGATGTCGCATCTGACGTATGGTTCCAGCTGGTCTACTGTTTGGTAGAGCCTGTGATAGTCTACATCAGGAGTTAGCAAACTATAGCCTATGGGCCATAAGTGACCTGCTGCCTGTTTTTATAAACAAAGTTTTATTGGAACACATAGCCACACCTACTCACAGGTTGTCTGTAACTACTTTCTCATCAAAATGGGAGAGTTGAATTGTTGTGACAGAGACTATAGACAAAGCCTAAAATGTTTAATATCTGGCCCTTTATAGAACATGTTTTCTGACCACTGGTTTACATTAATCTAGGATTTATCTAATTTCTGTAGGGGCTGGAGTGGTGAATTAAATGGAAATATTATGGGGACAACTACCTTTAGATCCTTAAGAGAGCACAAATTTCTACCTTCCCTGTCCAACTTCCCCCTTTGTATTGGATAATGCCAGTTGCTAACTATAAATTTAGCACTGGAGAAATCACCACCAGGTTAATCTGTGGGTCCAATGAACCTACTATAAGCCAGATCCTGGCGTCTCCATTTATTACCTGTCTCCCATCTATCCCTACTCTAATAAGGGTCCATGATAATATTTCAGGTCTTCAGGTATCAGCTTAGGTCCTCAAACCCTATGTTTGATAGTCCTGGCTATTTCCCTTTCCCCAGTGTACATTTACCCAAATAAATGGTCATAGGTCCCTTTGGGGGAAGAGTCGGATCAATCATTATAGTGTATACTGCTGTGATATTACTAAGTCCTTCCTCCTGGGTATCAAGCAACCTCTTCAGTCGGTAGGTTTTGGATCTGAAAATTTGTTCAAATCAGGAAACTCTGTAAGGGATCATGCTTTTTGTTGAGGAGACTGAATTCAGTATCCTAGTCATTCATCCTTGATTTCTTCTGCTGATATAAACTTAGTAGTACTTAGTAGTACCCATCTATTTTGCCTTTAGGTATTTGGTGTTCTGTTAACCATCTGTATAACTCTCTACAGCTCAGGCTTCTTGACTGCTGTGCCAGCCCTGCCATTCATTACCATGACTGCAATTCTCTGGCTTTGAGCTGTTGACATCTACCATTTGTTCTCTATTGTTTTGGGGCCCCATCATCCCCATTGCTATTAAGGAGCCAAGTCCCATAACAGCCTTGCCTACAATTACATTCTGACTGGTGTGAAGTGGTATCTCATTGTGGTTTTGATTTGTATTTCCCTGATGCTGAGTGATGTGGAACAATTTTTCATGTGTCTGTTAGCCATTTGTATGTCTTCTTTGGAGAAATGTCTGTTGAGGTCTTCTGCCCATTTCTTGACTATATTCTTTGTTTTTTGGGTGTTGAAGTTGATAAATTCTTTATAGATTTTGGATACTAGTCTTTTATCTGATATGTCATTTGCAAATGTCTTCTCCTATTCTGTAGGTTGCCTTTTAGTTTTGTTGACTGTTTCCTTTGCTGTGCAGAAGCTTTCGGTCTTGATGAAGTCCCAACAGTTCATCTTTGCTTTTGTTTCCCTTGCGTTTGGAGACATGTCTAGCAAAAAGTTGCTGTGGTTGAGGTTGAAGAGGTTGCTGCCTGTGTTCTCTAGGATTTTGATGGATTCCTATCTCACTTTTAGGTCTATCATATATTTTGAGTTTATTTTTAGCTCTTTTCTATTTTAATTTGTGTTCCAGTCACCTTGATTAAGCACACTCAGAATCCAGTCCCGTCTACACATATGTACATGTGGTACATGGTAGTGTATTTGGGCTGGGTGTGCAGCTTTCTTGAAGGCATCATTCCTTTCTTTCCTTATCAGGTCCAGCATATTGCCAGCTGGGTTATGCTGTGATTTAACCTTAGTTATAGGCCTAGTGGTGAGGTAGGTGAGGCAGATCTTACTGCCTTCTTGGGAAGAGGTCTTTGCATTGTCTTCCAGGATGAAGTGGAATAGGGGATGAGTCACTTCTGTTGGCTCAGAAAAGTCAGAGGAGTCTAGGGAGTCAAAATCTTCAGGGGCATCCTGCCAGATGTCTTCACTGCATGTCAGCTACTAGGTTTTCCCAAGTAGGGAGACCTTGCCCTGACCTTGGTATAATAGGCCCACCATTGTTGGTCATTCAATGTTTTTTGAAGTTCAGGCATTGGGACCATTAAATCCTGGCCTTGAACATTGGTTTTCTCTTTCATTACTCAGGAGATAAGGATTTCTTTGTGCTACCGAAGTAGTCCTTGAGCTTTCACACTTGGTTTCTTATTGCTTGTTAATTTCCCTTAGCATCTAGTTTATTTCTGAGGAACATCAATGCACCTTGACAATAACTACCTAATCTTATTGTCCTTGTAGTTTTGCTTGTCTTCCCTAAGTTTCAAATGTCCTATATACTGCACCAATGGATAAGAGACAATTCATATATTTTCTTTCTTTTTGTTAATAAACATATCCTATTAATGCTATAGTTAATTTTGTAGATTGGTTTCTCAAGGGCAAGGCCGTATCATATTCAGTTTCATATAAATGTTTTTGAATAAATGTATATTTTGAGGGAATGGGTTTTTAAAGATCTCTTATATTTTATCATAGATTACTATCTCCCTTATCTATGAGTAGAAGTAGTTTAAATCTGTTTAAAAATCCTATAACACATTAATTATAAGAATTCTAGCTAAGAATTAAGAACTTGCATCTACTTAAGAAAGTGCCTACTATGTGCCAGGAACCTGAAGGATATTCACTCATTTAGTCCTCATAACAGCCCCATGAGGAGGTTACTATTACTCTTCTCATTTTTTTAGATGAGGAATCTGAGTCATAGAGTGGTCAGCATTTCCCCAGCGTTGCACCTACTTTTAATTGGACTTTAAACTCAGTTGGTTTGGCTCCAGAGCTATAATATGTCTATGCCATATTTTAAATAAAATTGCTCAAGATTTAAAAAGTATATCTTCTTTAAAAAATAAACAGCCAACTGAGAATATTTTCAACTGACATTGTTTTTAAAAACTCTATATTGTTTGTGGAATTTTTTTGTTAACGTGTAAAGCCAGATTGGAAACAGACCTCATACAATATAGAAAAGATACCTGTGAAGTTTTGTGCTTAGTGTAGTTATAGATCTATTTAAGCATCTTTTCAGTCGAAGGCGCATCTCTTGTGTCATTGGTTGCTTGACTTAAAGACAGAACGTGACGTGCAGCACCCAAGAGGGATGACAGCCACATCCCCTTCCTTTCATTAAAGCCCAAACCTGCCCTCATTACCTCAGGCCATCTCTGCGCCAGCTCTTTAAGATAATCACAGCATCACCTGATGCCAAGCTGATCTGGGTCCTGCTAACAGGCATTTGGCAATGGTGATCAGGACTTAGTGCATGGCTCTTATTCAAAGAGGACTGACCCAGCTATCACATACCATAAATACCGCCCTGACAGAAGCTTGAAAATTGGTTCTGGTTGATTGTCTTTACATGGTGCTATGACTCATTGCTTAATTTCTTCCTGATGCTTTTGCCGTAAAGGTTCTGTAGCCTATAATTTTTGTAAAAAATATATCTAATTCATGGTGTTAAAAAAAGGTTTCAGGTAACTAATCACATTTGTAGGACATCAGTCCTAGGAAAACATTTGTACTTACTATCCTTTTTTTCATTTTCTTTAAACAAGTATAATAGGTTTAGTTTATTTGCTTTTTTAATCAATATCAAATATATTTAACACCTATTATGAGAGAGGCACATAAATTTAATCCTGTCTGCCTCCCTTCCCCACCTTCCCACTACCCCCTGCCAGCTCCTATGTAATGTACTTATTTGTAAGACTCTTTGTTAGATTGGGCTCCTGTTTTATCATACTGC
The DNA here is from genome assembly GCF_017311325.1 of Ursus maritimus. Lineage (NCBI taxonomy): Eukaryota > Metazoa > Chordata > Mammalia > Carnivora > Ursidae > Ursus > Ursus maritimus. The sequence continues at coordinate 10,940,013 of NW_024426119.1, read as the reverse complement.
ATGCAGTCTAACACTCCGGGTTTAGATCCCAGAACAGCAATAATGCTGAGAACATTTCCAATACTTATGATTTTTTGCAACATGAGGCAGAGTCTCAGCACATGCTCCATCCAGTCCACTGCTCTCAGCTCTTACGTACACCGTAAACACTGATAACACTGATAACTTGCATCGAATGCCATTGTGGACAGCCATGTTCCAGACACTGCTCCTCCCCTCCCAATTCTACACGCCAACCCAAAGTTTCACTATCTTTGCAAACATAAGCTCTCTGAAGACAAATTCTTCTGTCACTATGTCCCCAAGATCCAGAATACTGCCTGACATGTGTCAAAGGGTCAATAACTGCTTGTTGATTCAAGTATGGCGCATCCATGAAAATATGCTATTTACTTTCCCCCTCCTTTTTCATAGGGTCTTGGTTCTTATCGTGGTAAGTTTATTAGTCAAAATACTTTTTAGTTAACCCCATTTTGTCTGATTACAAAAATAACATGCATTACTTCTAGATATTTTTGAAAAACACAGAAAAAATTTAAAAGAAGTAAATAAAAACCTCATACCTTAACACTGTCTCCTTTTTTAAAAAAAAATTTGGTATCATAATTTCTAGATGGTTTGGATCCTGTTTTCCACTTGTTATTATATTGGGAATCTTCCTCCTTACCATGATTTTACATAAATATATGTATGTATATATGTATATATATGTCCATCCATCTATATCTATATCTGTGTATGTATGTATATATGTATATATGTATGCATCCATCTGTATATGTGTATCTATCTATATAAAAATATAAAATATATATAAAATATAAACTATATAAAACCTATATAAAAATATAGATATAGTTTTGGTTTTTGCTGTGGGGGTGATGAGAGAAATATGTGTTATCTTTATTGTGGTGATGGTTTCTTGGGTGGATGTATATATTGAAAATTGCCAAGTTTTACACTTAAAATATGTGCAGTTTAGTTGACTTCAACTATGCCTCAGTAAAATTACAAAAAATGGCATAAGTTGGTCTTTTGAAGCATTCTTAAATACACAAAGAGAAACATCATCAAAAATTCTATAGAGTAGCACAAAGAATATTATGATAAAAGCCCCCAACTTATATGTACAGTACTTTCCTTGTGCAAAATGGCTTTTATGATTTACAAGTAGCCTTTGTGGACATGTGCGTTCGTGGGGGTGCCCCTTTGTAGACGTGCTTTGTGGATGTGTGAACTGCGTAGTCACAGAGGACTCTATGCTTGGTTGAATGCTCTACAGTCACCATCTTAAAATTCTTTTTTTTCTGGCTGAAATAGGAGAAGTTTATTTTCTCACAGTTTGGAGGCTGGAAGTTACGAGTGAGGTGTCAGTAGGTTGGGCTTGAGGCTGTCCTTGGCTTGCAGATGGCTGCCTACTTGCTATGTAACCACGTGATCTCTCTAGCTTTTTTATGCTTAGTGTCCACATGGTATATTTTTCCATCCTCTGATTTTAACTTCCGTATCTTTATCTTTAAAGTGGATTTCTTGTTATGCTACCATGGCTGGAAGCAGAAGTTTCCGCCCTCTTACTTTTCTGAACTACTTTGTTCTTTCCTGTAAATGTCTTTTCTTTTTGATCAGCCAGAGTTTGATTCTGTGGTTTGCAATCAAGAACCTTCATGGTACAGTAGTGCTACTGGGAGCAGACTGTAAGCACCTGATCCTCAAGGGAAGTTGAGGGATCCAGGCTTGCTATTTGGGTCAAAAGTAGGAGAAAATCCCTTTATATTAGGAGATGGTCTTCTGGGCGCTCAGGGCATGCAGTGGTGAAAGAATCCCTTACTATCACTTGAAATGAATGGCTCATTGAATACAAAATTTAAAGAAAGAGAATAGCTCTTGGGATTGAGGGGTATGAAGGGAGGGGATAATTTAAAATATTATGGGATGGCCCGACATAGACAGACCTCACAGGAAGGGAGATAAGGGAGTAAATATCGTAGCCTTCCTCTCCAACCTCAGCCTGTTGTGCTGAGGCTCTCCATTTTTCCGATTTGCTATATTTTGAGTAATTTTGGATTGTATCGTGCACATTATGAATGTCATATTGTAGAGACTCTGAATGCTGTTTTTCATTTCCTCTAATGAGTCATGTTTTTTCATTCTAGCAAACTTGTTTAGATATGAGCTCCAAACTCTGCTTTTCTCTAGTTCCAAACTCAGTTGAGTTCTGATCTTTTACCTTTAGGTGAGGTACTTTGAGCCTGTTCCTTGCAGACATGGCTCAGGAGTCAGCCAGACATGCGGGGAGGCAGAATTTGAGTATTCGCTTTCTGGTTCTTTTCCTTCCAGAGTTTTTCCTTTATCCAATGACTGCAGTTACCCTGGACTCAGTACTCTTATTCCCTAGGCCAGAAAAATGGCAATTTTCCACCCATGCTCAATGCTCTGTATATGCTAACCGAGCCTCCCTTCAGGTTATAAGAGAAGCAGCAAAATGGAGTACTTATTCCATGTAACGTCCTCTCTCATGCATGGACTCCTCACTGGAATCTACTTTCCTTCACTCTCTTGTGCCTCCACGTAGCTGCTTCTTGTATATGTCCATATTTCATAGTATCTATCTGCAGAGGGCTTGTTCCATGTAGATTTTGTAGAGGGGTTATTCTACACGGAGCAGGATGTTTACTTGGCTATTACTAGAAGCTTAATACTTGTTTTGAAACATCACTTTGAGGGCGCCTGGGTGGCTCAGTCAGTTAAGCATCTGCCTTCAGCTCAGGTCATGACCCCAGGGTCCTGGGATCAAGCCCTGCATTAGGCTCCCTGCTGAGCAGAGAGCCTGCTTCTCCCTCTCCCTCTGCCACTCCCCCTGCTTGTGCTCTCTCTCTCTCTCTCAATCTGTCAAATAAACAAAATCTTAAAAAAAAAATAAAACATCTCTTTGTTTTTTCTCTTCATGTTTCTAGAAGGTCCCTCTCTCCACTGTTATGGATGCAAAAAACCCTTCAAATGCTTTCAGGTTCGTGGTCAAATTGGGGTCCCCGGATGTTACATGTGGAAAGGGCATTAAAGATTATTTAGCAGAATCTCTTCATTGCACAGATGAGAAAACTGAGTCTTGAGAAGCAAGTAATTTACCTACAGTGCTGGGGAAGATGAGCGAGAGCAATCTGTGAGAGATACCTGAGTTTGTCAAGGAGAGACACATCTTCTGAAGACTAAAATGTAATTTGTGAAATCGATGGGGAAGAAACTTTCTTTGGTGCCTCTCTGTAGCAGTGATAAGGGTATTAACAGATTCAGAGGCTTGAAATGAGTAAGAGAAAGGATTTCTTTGGAAATCTTGTCTGAAACTGCCATAAATTTTAGAAACATCCAGTTGGAAAACACATCAAACATGTCTTTTCTCAAGCAAGTTGTCACATTTCATCACCATGGCTGGTTTTCTATTTCAGTCTCTGTCTCCTGAAGCAGCTGTGTTCACACTGAAGAGAGGCTCGGAGCTTGAGACAGACGATGACATGTGTTGCCTCAAGTGAGAAGCCTTTACCAAAAGGTTTAAAGGTCCTCTCAGTCTTTGTTTGCTTGTCTGTTTAAATAAGAATATACAGACTTCTCCCCGATGTCCTCCTCCTTCCCTCATCTCTCCTTTCTCTCCCACTCCATCACAACTGACAACATTTGGAAAAGCTGACCTCAGTCGAGTCTCTTACCAGTAGTCACTCTTTATGTCAAAATTGAATCTTGACACCTTATTTATCTAGTCACCTCCGTGGATTGGATGGTTGAAACTTCTTAAACTTACACTTTCTGGGTTTTCGTTGTTGCTGTGGTTTTGATTCCAGAATCATAAAAGTAAGTTAAGGGAATAGGGGAAAAACTGAAGCCAAGTCAAGCAAAAAACTTGGTGTTTGGGGTGGCGGGGGAGGGGTGGGGTTTGAACATAGTATCAAACACGAGTGCCTAGAAGTAGAAGAACATTAAGGTATAAAATACTTAGTCCCGAGATTACATACATTTGATGGATTTTGCAGGAGATTATATCTTGAAATAGGAAGAAATGTGGATTTTAAAAAAGTGACTTCATTGAAATTTGGCAACTTTGTATTTTGAGTTCTACTCTCCTGGTGGCAGGGGCTAACACGTGAGGGGTAAGATACTGGACTGCCTGCGTTCCTGGGACTCGAGAGCCATTTGTTCATCCCACGGACCACAGCTTTAGAGATAAGCAGCCAAATAAACGCACTCAATTCTTTATTAAATGAGTAAAGAGGGGGTGGATTTGTCAACCTGGAAGGATGCATTTCCTTATACATAAGCACCGCAACACAAGACGCTATGAAGTCTCTTCCTGCTCCGGGGTTGAAGGCCCTCTTAGTTACGTGGTGGGATTTTTCAGAGTCAGCATTTCAGTTGAACGCAGCATGTTTAGGAGGAATTTACTGCAGGGGCTAGCGCCGGGGGCGGGGGGTGTACCTCTGTGTTTGTAGGATGCAGGAGCAGTGGAGTATATAACGTACTGTCAGCACATAATCGCATCTTGTGACTGCTTTCCTGGGTTGGGGTTCACGCCAGTAACCCCACAGGTACACGTTTTTTATTTGGAGTTCAGGAGGTGAAGAAGTAGCAATTGGACCTAAATGGTTTTCTCTGAAATCAGTTATTAAAAATAAGCTGTTGCCATCACTATCTTTCTCACTTTAAATGGAACTGACACTATGACCAAATAATTGGTGGTAATTGTAGGCCTGGTGTCAGATTTAATAAACCACTCAAACCACAAATCCTCTAAAGATATGGTTAGTTCTCTATCATGAGATAAGACTTTCATATGCTTTAACACCTTATTACTGTTGCTTGTATTTTTCTTCAATATAATATTTCCTGCTTTTTTAATAAAAGAGCTGTCATTTCTAATAAAAATTGAAAAAAAAAATCATCCAGGGAAATAACACAATTGATGGGTATCACAGGCTGAGACATACTGAATAAGTCCACGTCTTCAAAAACTTGCAATAAAATTTTGACCCTAAGCTGGACCTCGTGTTGAGATTGTAACTCACTGTGTGAAGTGAGAGGATTTCTCGTTTCTGAGGTTTCTTAGTCTGGTCCCCTTGTCTCTGGAAGGCCTCTTCCCTGGAATCAGTAGTAGATTTGCTTGATCCTGGCTGACTAGAAGCTGAACATCCTTTGTACTCCTTGGGGAACAAAAGTACATTCCTTCTTTTTGGCCCATGTGGTAGAGTGAATTCACAATACACTACACCTTTTTGTGTTAGAATTATGTACATCCATGCCCTTTATCATGTGACTTTGCAGTTTCTCCTATTGAAGTGGGGAGAGTGTATTTTCCTATTGATGCTGGGACCAGTCACACAACTTGACACTTGCTTTGGCACGTGGAATACCTGTAGGGGTGGCAGTGTGCTAGTTTAAAGCCAGGGCCTCAAGAGGTGTCATGCATTTCAGCTTGTGCATTTGCACTGATGACATTGTACATGAGAAAAACGTGCTTCATATAGCCTCTGGTTCAAGGAGGATGAGAGACTCATCCAGAGACCTGATGCTGACTGATCCGTAGTTTGAAGCAGAGCCTCTCCAGCTGAACTGTAGTGAGCCAGGAAAGTAAATGCTTGTTGCTATAATCTCTTGGGTTTTGGGGTGCTTTGTTATACAGCATTATTGGAGCAATAGCTGACAGCTACAGATCTTTAGTAAGATGTGGAGTGAGCCTATGACCTAAGTGTGGCCGATCAACTGCTTTTGAATGAGCCCTTAGAAGCTGAAGGAGAGGCAGAAAGTGGGGTGTGGGTGGTGTGTGTCAGACAAAGACATTCCTGGTAGCTGTGACTGAGTTAGGCAGGCAGTATGGCAGGGAGTGTCTGGGGTGGCAAAGCTCGATGAGCTATGGTCAGTGGTTGGGGCTGACAAGTGCTGGTGGTGGGTCCTGAGTGGATTGTTCTATAGCTCACTGCCCTTAGTGTTCACCTGAGTCTTATTTGCCAGGCTTTCTATGACTCTCAGCCACTCAATATCCGTTGGGTAAATTCTCTTTCTGCTTAGGTTTGCAGGGATATGTTACATATTTGCAACCAAGAACCCTAACCAGTACTCCATGAACTGGGAAGGAACTTGGTTTTCCCATGACTATATCTCCTTTGCATGGCTTTATAATATATGTAACACAGTCCTGGATTGTCTCCTATAATCCTCCACACACCTGTCTGCACAGTATAGTAGCCTGGTTTGGAGCTCTCACTTCACACTACAGCGTTTGTTCTCTGTGTCTGCAACCGACTGTCTTGCTGGCCAACCATTCAGCCTCCCTGTGCCATAGATCCTAGTGATAAAAACGATACTACAAACAGTTTGTGTGCCGCTTATAGGCACTTAAAATAATATCTGTTCCGTGAGAAATTGTCAGCAAGTATTAGCTGCAAGTAGCAGTAGGAGAGATGATGATGATGATATGTGGCGGCTGCTAATGTTAGTATTACTGTATGAGAGGACAATTATCTGACTCTCATCCTAAGTCACGCAGCTGTAAATGGTAGAGTTGGGATCTACTCTGTTCTCCAGGCTTTGCATAGTTGCAAAGCTTTATGACTTAACATATTGCAGTGGTTCTGACCCTTTTGTTCCGCGTGGCTCATAAGTCTACAGCACTCCAACGGCCATGTCTAGAGTTTGAAGATGCTCTTCCTGTACTGTATTGGGGTGGTAGTGTTCAAATACATGTCCATTTTGAATGGGTTTCGTAGCTCATACCTCAGCACTGTTCCTCTCTATTTAGATCCCCGCATTTCTCCATTCCTACATCCTTAACTGAGAATTTCTGCAGAGTGATCTACTGCTTCTGATGGAAGTTCTGCTGATGGAAGTTTGTGTGTTATATCTCCTAGGGCTTGGGTGGGGAGAAGACTGATAATGATTATTAGATAATCTAGTTGGTACAACATGGTGGTGTTTTGATGGTGGTAGTGGAAGATTGTCTTGAGCAAGCATCCAGGAGGATGAAGCCATGGAACCAGGAGGCCACAGAGGAAAGACTTGGAGGGGGCACCAGCATTTTGGGATGGAAGAGTCAGAGAAATCTTCACTTTTTTTTTTTTTTAGAGAGAGAGAGAGAGCATGCACACATGTGGGCGGGGGAGGGGTAAAGGGAGAGGGAGAGAGGATCTTAAGCATTCTCCACATTCAGCACAGAGCCCAATGCAGGGCTTGATCTCACGACCCTGAGATCATGACCTGAGCTGAAATCAAGAGTCAGATGCTTAACTGACTGAGCCACCAAGGCACCCCTTCACTTCTTTTCCCTAAGACTCTCCCTGGTTCAAGAATGTTGCTGGTACCAAAGCAATAACAGATACCATAACAGATTTGAAGCTTAGCCCCAGACTCCGGGTGTGTGAAGCATCACTTACTTTATATCATATAATTCAGTCACTCTACCTCTGCTAGAAAATTAATACTTAGCCATTCTGAGGGTTCCCCCTTTACACTGCCCCTCATCCTCTGCCTCATGGATTTAGTTCAATGTTTCAGGTATTACTCAGTGCCATGTTTGGGACATAAGGAGAATTTGGGGGACCTCTGATGATTGGCTGTCTGTCTCTAAGCTGAGACATCCTATGCCTTTGTCCTCATGATCCTTTCAAGTGTTGGGACACCGTTGCTTCCTGCATATGCTGGGGCTGTGAAAACCCTTGTGAGTCCAGGCTCTGTACCTAGGGTGTCCTGCATCCACAGTACTTCTTAGCATGTTGCTTCCACCCTGACTCCAGCGCCAGGAGGTGAGAGTCTGGATCCCTGCTGATTAAGCGCACGGCTCTCTCTTTCACTCTTCTTGAATTTCAGGGAGTCCTTTTCTAGTCCGGGGGGAGTCTTCTCCCTCCAGGCTTTTTTTGTTTTTGTTTTATTCTTCTATGTTTCTGCTACACCTACTGACACCCCATCTCTGCTCTTCTACTTCCCTTCCTACTTCCTCTGGGAACTTGTGGAATTCTCCAGGGATAATTTATTTTTTGAACCACATACTTTCCTTGGGTCATTGAGCAGAGCTCTGCTACTAGCTTGAATAAAGGGAAGAGGAACTGTGAGGAATTCTCTATACTCATTGATTAATATATCCAAAGATTTTCTAACTGTATGAACAAAATTGAATGCAACACTCTGCGATTTAGTGTGAATCAGCTCTATCACTGCCAGTCAGTTTCTGGACAAGTCAATTTGCTGTTCTGTGCCTCAGTTTCCTCATTTGCAAATAGTTCTCCAACTCCCTAAGCTGAAGGCACTGTTAGGAGGCTGAGTGGATTAAGAGATATAAAATGTTCTGAGAAAAGAAAAAAATGCTACTACAGATATCTGAAATTAGTAAATGAAACCCTCAGGACTCAGATGAATGCTGGAATATTTTATATTAGCTGTAGTATTTTGATGTTGAATTTGTGGAAAATATAATCACTGATGAGAGGGCAAGGGAAGTGAAGAATGAAGACAAAACCTCATATGAAAAGATAATAATGATGTTTCTCATCTCAGAATCATCTCCAAATTGCCTGTTTTCCTCCCATCAAACAATTGATGGGCAATGAGATTGTGCTTATTTGCAGTTAAAGCTATTGCAGTGTTGACAATTAAATGTACATGCGGAACAGAATAATGGAGCAGTCCCATTTTATCACCGGTGTTAGCCATTTTCTCCACAGGGCACAAAGAGCATGTGGGAGAGCACTGAGCTCTGCATGATTTGCATGTAAAATGTGTCCTCTTTGTAGCCTGGAAGTGCCTCAGTGGGGTCGGAAGTTTGTGTTGGGTCACATTGGGTCTCCTGGTCATTGCAGTCACTCACTGATAATTGCTCTGGCCTTGCTTCACTCCTCTCTTCCTCATTTCTTTGATTCGATGAAGAAATTACTGACCTGGAAGAGTCCTTCATGGCTGCTATCAGCCTTAGGGTGAGGGAGTTTTCCATCTTTATAGCCAATGGGTTCAGAGATTTCTCCACCAATTACCTTGCGAGTGTAGCCTTTCAGTTTAGAGACTAATAATGGCCACAAATGCAGCAACAATAATGAAGAGAAGTATAGCAGATAATATTGATGCCCTGCCCCTATCCCTCAGCTTCCCTGGGTTCATCAACTGCTGGGGGATACAGTTGCTTCTTACTTGCAGCACCTGTTTCTCTTTTGCTGTGCCTGAAAACTTGCTTTGGTGCTGCTCAAATTTGCTTCACCTCTGTAGGTCAACCTGGAAATATATGTGTGATAGTTTCATCCTCAAACAATGGGGCATCTCCATCAGTAGGGGACAAGTCAGTAGCTTGATGCCCTCCCATGCCCATCAGCTTCCCATCTTTTAGTGCATGGTTTTCAAAGTGTGGTCCCTGGACCAGCAAAATCAGCATCATCGGGAAACTTGTTAGAAATGCAAATTCTTGGACCCCATCCCAAACCTACTGAATGGGAAACTCTGAGAATGGAGCTTGCAATCTGTGTTAACAAGCCCTCCAGGAGATTTTTCTGTGTCCTCAAGTCTGAGAACCGCTGCTTAAATGGGATGATTCTGTGCTGGCTTTCACACATTTTCTTAGATAGTCTATTTTTTTTAAGATTTTTATTTTTTAAAAGATATTTATTTGAGAGAGAGAGAATGAGAATGAGTGCGGGGAGGGGCAGAGGGAGAAGCAGGCTCTCCGCCGAGCAGGGAGCCCAATGTGGGGTTCTATCCTAAGACCTTGAAATCATGACCTGAGCTGAAGGCAGATGCCTAACCAACTGAGCCACCCAGGTGCCGTTCATCTTCATTTTAAAGAGAAGGAAAGTGAGTAGCCTGCATTTGCTTTCCCAACTGTCTCCTAGTAGGTCCCTAAAAACCTCAGACAATCTTGCTCAGTACAAATGTTAGTGTGTAGAAAGTTATTTTTACATTTCATCAAGAATATTCTAGTGAGATGAGCACTGGCTTCTTGCCACCAGGAGAAAAATCAGTACTTAAGAGCATCATGCAAATGTTAACAGGTATTAGGCAGGTGCACCCTTAGCACTGTCGTTTATACCAGCAGAACCGTGAGCCCAGGCCAGAGAGACAGGAGCTTGGAGCTGGAAGGGACCTTCAAGATAACCTCGTCTAACTGCCTGATTTTATGGCTGAGGAAGATGTAGAGGAGTTAAGGAATTTGTCTAAGGTGATATTCCCATTTAATGTGGCTCAGAGCAAGTCCCAGCCAGACTAATGGGTAGGTACACCAGGACAGTACTGGCCTCTTTTTCCTGGCTTGTATCTAGGTCATGAGACCTGTCTCTGCTCTGTTAGTAACAGCTACAGAAAATCCCAGCACATCAAAAAGGCATATCTTTATTGCTGCAAAACTGTTAACTATACTCATTCCCACCTCCAAAAATCATCCCATTCAGAAGGGCCAAAGAACCCTGTCAATGTGAGCCTCAGCGCCTCCTCGTATAAATAACATACCCTGAAACTGATTCCTTCCCTGGGTACCCAAAGTTCTTTTCCTCAAAAACCAACGAGGTTGCCTTTTCCCAGCTGCTCAAGGACTTGGTTAGTTCTCCAGAATTTCCCCAAATTGGAGAGAAGAAAGTAACCTGAAACGCAACAGAATCCTGTCTCCCATTGTTACGCTCGGAGACTTTTGAATGGATGTCCGATGTCCAGGTGTGGCTGAAGAGTGCTTGGTTCCCAGAAGTGCCACAGTGCACATTGATGGGTGATCCCTAGAGCGGTAATAGCAGAGCTGTGCTGGTTTCCTGCAAAGACTGGCCATGTAGCTCCCCTCTTTCAGGCCGGGAGTATCATAGGGTAGAGAGGCACCCACTGCTACAGGACACAGCAGAGACTTAACCTACCCGCCCGTGCAAAGTGTCAGTTGAGCTTAATTCAACTCTAATTACCTTCCTCACTCCCTTTTGGGCCTTGAACAATAAGAAAGTTTCCAAAATGTTCCCAAGGCCAGGGTTACTTCAGTTGGGTTGTCAAAGCATAATTAATTTGTTCTAAAGCAGGGTATTCGTTGGGACTACAGCATTGTAATTATTAATTTAGCTGTGTGTTGTATAGTGTTATAAAGTATGCTGAAAATGTGAAGACTTAAAACATCTATATTTGAACAAAGTTACTGAAATTTGAAATATATTTCTACTAACAGAGTGTAAAAATAGAGTATTTCTATATATGAATCAATATATATCAAGTATTATATATAGCATCAGAAATCTCACTGGAGAGAAAGGTAAGGAGCTATAAGGATGCACTTTAGGATAGCAGGTAAGGGGGTGGGGTTGCTCACAGTATAAAATATTATGAAATGCAAACAAAATAAGAGCCATTGATGGCTTCACCACTTATAAATTTGACCAATCCTTTTAAAATCCATTTCTATTTCCTGCCTGCACCTCCTCCTGGGGGTAATGAATTCTGCAAATTTATTACCTGCTGTGTGCAGCAGTACTCCCATCAAGCACACTGGGAAACCGGCTCTTCCAGCCAGGGAAGGTGAGAGAACTCTCTGCCAGTTATTTCTGCTTATTAAGTGTGGCAGGGCCATTTGTGAGGTGGAGGGATTTTCTGACAAATTGTGTCATTGTGATGCATCATTTTCATAAATTATGTTACTATGCAGATTTAGGAAGCCTGAGCAATTGGTATAATTTTATCTTACGGACACCAATTGTATTTCCATCTTTGAAGTGACTGCTGCAGAGCGTGGGTGAAATTGATGGCAGGGCTGCCAGTGAGCAGGGCTTCCTAGTACGCATTTTTGTATTACTTTCATTTCTGACCCTAGTTTGTGTCTTTCTTTCCTCTTTCTTTTCCTTTCTTATCTACTTTGAATCTATGTTATCTTGCTGTTTGTGAGATGCAATAAACCCTTTCTGAACTTGAGGTGAGGAATTGACAAAGCAAAACCAGGCGGAGGTAGGCAGACACACACAGACAGAAGGAAGCAGGGACATGGAGAAGAGACCAGGAAAAGACACTGAGAGGCAGCGACAGGGCCAGGGAGGGATGTGGGGCATGAGACTTGAGTAATATAGGGACTTACACTGTTCCTATCAGTACTCACCTCATAAATGGCAGCATTCTTTGTTGACTGTTCCAAAGTTTCATGTTTCAGTAAATCGATCTCTGAATAATGGCCAGCAAGTGATAAAATACATCAATTACTCAACCAAATGACAAAGCCTATCGATAGTCCTGTACAAGCAGAATACATGACCCATATTCTGCTGCATTTTTTTTCTTAAGTCAGATTTACCTAGGTATTGATTAAAAAAGAGATTTTTTTTTTTTTAATTCAGCTGTAGCAAATGACATCTCACCCAACGCTTTGGAGCTGCTGACTTTCACTTAGCAGTTCCAGTAAGAAAAGAAACTATGGGCAGACAAGATGTAGGGCAGGAGGTGGGATTCTAAAGAGTAAGGCTGTTTATTTTTTTTATTTATTATTTTTTAAAAAGATTTTATTTATTTGACAGAGAGAGAGAGGCAAGTGGAGGGAGAGGTGGAAGAAGGCACCCTGCTGAGCAGGGAGCCTGATGTGGGGCTCGACCCCTGGACCCTGATCATGGCCTGAGCCAAAGACAGATGCTTAACAGAGTGAGCTACCCAGGAGCCTCAAGAGTAAGGCTGTTTAGATTAAGCTTTTACCATTTCACACTCCTTTGCCTTTCCTCTTGTTGCTCTTTGGAGTTTTTGTCCTGATCCCTTTCTTTCATGGGTTCCTCAGCCCTACTACTCAGACTCCATTCTCCTTCAAGATTGCATTCCAGGCCACCTCTTCTTGGGTGCCCCAAGAAACTCAATTCTGTCTACTTTATTCGGAGCCAGCTGTCTCTCTGCACACTCTACTAGACTTTAGCCTTTCCCTTCTATATTCAAAGATTCATCAATGCGGGGCTTCTGGTGGCTCAGTCAGTTAGGTGCCTGCCTTCGGCTCAGGCCCTGATCTCAGGGTCCTGGGATCAAGCCCCACGTCAGGCTCTCCACTCATCGGGGAGTCTGCTTCTTCCTCTCCCTCTCCCTCTGTGCTCTCTCTCTTTTGCTATCTCTCTCTCAAATAAATAAATAAAAGTCGTAAAAAAGAAAGATTCATTGATGTGCAACAAAGCTCATTTTCATGAGTCTTAGGTTTAAATAACAGAAAATGACTCTGGCTAATCTAAGCAGAAAAGGAATTTATTGGAGGGTCCTAGCAACTCTCAGAATCAAAGAAGAGGTCATGGAACCAGCCTCAGAAAATGGGCAGCAGCCAAAGAAAGCTCAGCAGGCAAGAATGCCACCAGGGTCATGCACAAGAACAGTCTGGTTGGGATGCTACTGTGGCACCACTGAAGATAGACAGCTTGCTGTTGATGGTGGTGCTGCCACCATATACATGACAGTCACTGCATCCTTGATTCCATCATTGCACATAGTTTCCATCTTTGAATCTTCAGGGAATAATAAAAAAAATGCGGACCAGACTGGCCTACGCTGGATCATGTGATTGCTCTGCTGGTTAGAGAGTGGGGACAGGGAACAGTCCCTCTTTCGCTGCCGTAGGCCCTGCCTCCTTCTAAGAACCATACCGTGCAGAGGATTTCCCCTAGCTGGGAAGGATGGACAGATACTGGGGAGCCAAAAAAGGGGGAAATGTCCTGGGGAGGCTTCTGTTCTGGTCCTCACCATTTAAATAGCTTGAGGCCCTACAGGATTTGGCAATTACTCTGAATGTTGTCAGAAGTCATTGGAAGGTTTAGAAGAGATGAGAGGCACGATGTGGTTTGTGTTTAATAGAATTACCTGGATTCTGTGTTGAAAATAGATTGTAGGAGCCCAGGGGCAAAAGCAGGGAGACCAGTTGGGTCTGTCTTCAAATTTTTTTGGAGGATGGGTATCCTGTTATTTTGTTGGAATTTCTAATAGCAACATATTCCTCTGTACTCCTGCTCTCCTTCCCTAACCTGATTTTTTCCCTTAGCCTTCAAAAATGATGTGCCCCATTTAAAAATAGCCATTTTGAATCTGCTTTCCTCTAAATTTGATAATTTCCCTGTACTTTGGCTAGTTTTCAGTCTGGCCCTAGGAGATAGTGTCTTAGACAATCAGTTAGGCCTGCCATCTTGGATATTCACCAAATGGGTGAAACAGATCCTTAACATCAAGCTAGCCAAGAAGCAGATCATCCTCTACACATAAACATGAAAGATGACCATTTTGGAGGCATGCAGTCTCCCTCCACCCCTACTCCCACTTATATGTTTATGAACTTAGTATATAGAATTCCTAGCTTAGCAATGGATTTGAGAAACTTCTAGTTCAGACATTTTGAAACAGCCAAAAACTTGTGAATTATTGTGTGTATAATGTTCAACTCAAAGTATACATTTTAACCTTGAGTCCCTTGGCTGGCTTCCCATCTGCTAGTCTTCATCCACGCATTGATTGAATAAATGGAAATTGACTTGACTTCTCACACACTCTGTCCTAATCTCCCAGTGCTGGCTCTGCTTATTCTCTTCATCGTGTTATTCTACCCATGTGCTGAATTTGCCTGTTCTATGGATGGTAAGAAACATGACCTTCCTAAGAAGGTCATTTGCTCTCACATTAGCGGAGCCTTCCCTAAGTTTATACATGCAACCAATGTTAATTCTCTCAAGTTTTTTGTTTGTTTGTTTTTAGGTAGGCTCCACACCCAGCATGGGGCTTGAACTCACAACCCTGAGATCAAGAGTCATATGCTCCACCGACTGAGCCAGCCAGGTGTCCCAATTCTCTTGAGTTTTTATCTCGAAAACCATCCTGAGGGGCGTCTGGGTGGCTCAGTCAGTTAAGCATCTGTCTTTGGCTCAGGTCATGATCTTGGGGTCCTGGGATTGAGCCCCTGCATCTGGCTCCCTGCTCAGTGCAGAGTCTGCTTGTCCCTCTCCCTCTGCCCATCTGCCCCCCCCCCCACCACTGGTACTCTCTTTCTGTCTAAAATAGATAAATAAAATCTTAGGAAAAAAAAAAGCATCCTTAGAGAAGTATACGGGGAGCCAGTAGCCCCTAAGTTTGGATAGTTTCTCTTATTTTCCTTTATTTTTCTCTGACTATACCTCTCCCCCAGTCTCTTTAAGTAACTATTTACTTCCTTAGGTGGCCCAATCCACACGTATTTTATTTTTAGTTGGGATGAAATAATGAAGTTTGGAGGTGGAATATATAGAGAAGGGAGTTCACCTGTTAGTTATTTGATAAATGGATGCTGATTTGATTTGATTCTCTTTCTTGCACTTGCATTGTTTTTGTAATACCATTCTGAGATGCACCCTACTTTTTTAGTGATGAGAGAGCATGAGAGAGAAAGCCTCAATTATTTGGAAGCAGAGCAAAGAGGATACTGAACAATGACTTTAAAACCTCTGTTGTGTGTGACCCTGAGCCAGAAAAAAGTAAACAGAGCTGATACGTGGCCCCCACTTTTGCCAGAGTGGGTTTCTAAAAACTCTCATGAAGGAAATTTCATTTCCCTTTTTGGGGCTACAATTCTTGACTGAAAGTGTAACATATAAATCAGTCATGCACACGGTCATCAATATTTACAAAGGAAAATAGTATAAAATCAATCTAATCATTTAAAACAAAACTATATTACAATTTCTATAAAATATTCATAAATATACTGTATATATTTACAACAGAAGGGCCCACAAAGTACCACAAAACACATATAACCTACCAAATATGAATTATCATTTTGTGAGTGACCTAAAACATGTCAGTTAATTCTTTCATGATTATTATAGCTAATACCTATTTTGTTTGCAGTTTTATTATTTAGAGGATTTATCAGTATAATTTTGATGACTTAGAAAACAGTGGTTTCAGGCACATGTATCAAGGAAGAAAGAAGTTATATGTGCATCTATCCTGGACCGAAGTCATTTCTACCAAGCCTAGAACTCTACCCTCTGTGGGCTCCCAGGAAATCATTGCTTTCTGTTGTGGGCTGTAGTGATTGTATGTCTCCCATGGAACACCAAAGCCATGTTTACAAATAAAGGCCCCTCTCTGTTTCAGGTTACAGTCGGAAGATAATTCACCTTCCCTTAACCTTTAATGCTTCGGCCAGCTCTGCCCTGTTGCCTGGCCCACCGCATTTTCTCTGCAGATAACACTCCAGACCATTGATTCATTATATCTCCACCGCCACCCCCTAGTTCCAGCCACTGCCATCTCTATCCTGGGCGACGGCAGTAACCTCCTAATTATCTTCCTGTTTCTACTCTTGCTTCCCTTCAGTACATTAGTCAAAGTAATCTTAAAACATGGAGATTAGATAATGTTTAAAGCCCTCCGATGGCTTTCCATTTAACATTGAATGAAATGGAAATTTTCTGCTGCAGCCCATCAGCCTCACATAATCTGAACTTGCCTCTCCTCTTCCTGTGCTGTTCTGTGCCTGGCTCACTCTGCTCAGATCACCAGCACTCTTTCAAGTGTTAGGATTCACCAAACTCCTTTCCCTTTCAGGGACTCTGCACTGCTGTTCTTCTCTCTCCCTGCCAGGAATTTTATACTCCCAGCTATTTGTGTGGCTGGCTCCTTCCCCTCTTAGCACTTATTACAACTAGTAATTATTTTGCTTATTTGTTTATTTATTTTATTGTTTATCTCCCACTAGACTATAATAATAGTAGATAACTTTTATAGAGTACTTGCTACGTGACAGGCAATACTGTTTAACATGAATTAGCTTGTTCATTATAACAACCCAATGACGTAGGTACTATATTATCACCCGTTTATGGGTGGGGAAACTGAGGCATAGAGTGGTTAAAGTATTATGCTGAAGTCACACAAGCTAGAAGATGTCAGGGCCAGGACGTAAACCCAGGTGGTATAGCTCCAGCAGCTTGCCTTTCACCTCTACGCTCTGTTGCCTCCACGATGGCGCTTCTGCCTTGTTGATCATTTGTACCCAGTGCCAGCACGGTGTCTGACGCATGGTGCAGCGAGGACAGGCGTCCCTGTTTGGTGTAGGTGCGAATCAGCCACATCCAGTGCAGCACAGGGACGGGGCAGAGGGAGAGAGGAACCAGGCAGATGAACTTCCTCTGTAAAGAATGCCATAAGCTTTGGAGAGGAAAAGTGACTGAGTCAGCCTCGTGTCCAATACTCAGATTTCTCTCAGACAACAACCCCTACCGATGCTTCCTGGGGCCCCATGAAGAGCAGGAGTGTGCAAATTAGTGATAAAAAGATTACACTCACAGGTGTGTCATAAAATCATAGCACAAACTGTTTTGTTTGGGGCGCCTTTAATGGAGGAGATAGGCTTTCTCCGCTTACTTCCTACTGTCCTTCTTCACCAAGGACCACCATCATGAAGGCTTTAGGGCACCCGTGGGGGTGCCAGAAAAGGGCATCTGTGACCGATGGAGACCATGGTGAGGTCAGGTGGAACGGGGAGTTCTTCCAGGCAGAAGGAATCATGTGTCAGCAGCTTCTGAGCACTTTTCACTGTGTGTACATGATGTGTGTATGCATGTGTATTTGCAGGATCTGAAATCTAACATGAAAAGATGGGACCTAAATTCACTGGACTTTGAGCTAGTATCATTACCATGACTTCATTGGCACCATAGCTGGTGAGGCCAGGGGAAAGCTTTGTAATGCTTTTACTCTACCAACATTCAATCAGCATATACTTATTGAATACCTACTAAGTCTTACTAAGTACCTGTGATAGGTACTATTGATGCTGAATATTAATGACTCCTGGCCTTGGCGAGCTTACAATATAGCTTAAAACATAGGGGGTATGGCTATGTAAATGTAAATTATAAATGTGTGATAAATTGTATTGCAGAGGGAAGTACAGAGTGCTTTGGGATTCCCCAGCAAGCAGCGTCTATTTCAGACTGGGGGTGTGAGGGGGAAGGACAGAGAAATATTCTGCAGGAGAGGACAGTTGATCTGAGTCTGGGCATGAGAACCAACCTGGGCAGAAAGGAAGAGGTGAAGAAGATCTGAGTGGAGGTACCCGTGTGTACAGCCGCGGAGGCATGAGAGAACAGGGGAAACCACAGACACTGAATATAAGTAGGAGAGTGGGTGTCAAGATGTGATTGGGGGCAGGTTGGTGGGAGCCAAATCACTGGCACTTTGATGGGTTTGGATTTTATACTGAGGCAGTGAGATCCATTGAATTTTTTTAGACAGAGAAATGCTATTATTAGATCATGTTTTAGAAAGGCCCGTGCGGTGAACGGCTTGACAGGGACTAAAACGAACATGGGAGGCCACTGAAGAGGCTGCTGCAGGATTCAGCTGAGAAAGGATGAAGTGTGAATGGAAGCCAGCCAGGGCACTGGAGACAGTGGGAGGGATTCTAGAGAATTTAGAAGATAGAATCCACAGGACCTGGTGACTTTTTTGATGTGGGGTGGGTGAAAAGCAATTTTAACATTATTACTAGTTTCTTACTGGACTGACTTGGTGGATGGGTGGTGTCATTTACTTAAGGAGAAAGGAGAGAATGAAGAATAATTGTGTGTGTGTGTGTGGTTCCTTCCAATGGAGATGTCCAGTGGGGAGGATTATAGAACTGGTGTATAGTAGGAACTCATTATGTGTTTGTCAAATGAATGGAAATGGTGACGTTTTTGTGGAATTTGATAGAGTCACCCAATAAGAGTATACAGCCAAGAGATGAAGACTAAAAGTGGTCCTAATTTAAGGCATAGAGGGGGTAGGATCCTGCAAAGGAGACATAAGGGGTAGTAGAGGTAGGAGAAACTCCAGGAGAGAGAAGAGACCTGGAAGTAAATACAGTCGATTTCAGAAGGGGAGGCATCACTGATGGAGAAAAGCCAAGTACGGGAAGAACTGGCAGGCTCCCATCTAGTTTACAAATCAGGGGGAGACTGGCCAGAGAAGTTCATTATTGAGCTTTCACCCTATGCCAGGCACTGTGTGATGCACCCCACATACACTCACACACGTACTTCAGTCAGAGCTCAGTTCAGTGGTGGAGACTGAATCCAGATTGCACTCAGTAGATGAAAGGGTAGTTCATGAGAGAATGGAGACTCAAGTAGAGAGCACCCTTTTATTTTTTAAAGATTTATTTATTTATTAGAGAGAGAGAGAGAGAACAAGCAGGGGGAGTGGCAGGCAGAAGGAGATGGAGAAGCAGGCTCCCCCACCAAGCACAGAGCCCGACATGGGGCTTGATCCCAGGGATGATGACCCAAGCTGAAGGCAAATGCCTAATTGACTGAACCGCCCAGGTGCCCAAAATAAGTATATCTTTTTTTTTAAAATAAGATATTATTTATTTATTTGAGAGAGAGAGGGAGGGAGGAAGGAGAGAGACAGAAAGCGGGAGCAGGGGGAGGGGGAGGGGCAGAGGGATAAGGAGGCTCCCTTCATTCCGAGCAGGAAGCCTGACACGGGGCTTGATCCCAGGACCCCAGGATCATGACCTGAGCCAAAGGCAGATGCTTAACCAACTGAGCCACCCAGGTGCCACAAGAGCACACTCTTTTTTTTTTTTTTTAAAGATTTTATTTATTTATTTGACAGAGAGAGAGACAGCCAGCGAGAGAGGGAACACAAGTAGGGGGAGTGGGAGAGGAAGAAGCAGGCTCATAGCGGAGGAGCCTGATGTGGGGCTCGATCCCATAACACCGGATCACGCCCTGAGCCGAAGGCAGATGCTTAACGACTGCGCCACCCAGGCGCCCCCACAAGAGCACACTCTTAAGGGTAGTTGGTCTGTGTGGGAAGGAAAGAGATTGAGTAAAAATCAGAGGGATGTTGTCTTGAGGGAATTTTTCCTTCCTTTCCCTTCCCTTCCCTTTGTATTCTGTTCCTTTTCTTTTCACCTCCCTCCTCCTCCTCTCTCTCTTTTCCTCCCTCCCTCCCTTCTTTCCTTCCTTCCTTCCTTCCTTCCTTCCTTCCTTCCTTCCTTCCTTCCTTCCTTCTTAGGGTAAAGTCTCTGAGGGAGAGGTTGGAATGGAAGCTCAGGTGAAAAGACTAGTCCTGAACAAGAGGAGGCACATCTGACAGGGACAGAGGTGTGGTTAGGAGTGGAGACAAAGAGGTGGAGATGGGAGAGCGAGAAATGAAAGGAGTTCATTCCTCGTGTCCCCATTTTTCTCTGTGCAGAAGGAGGGGAGATGATGAGATAAGAGGACTTAGGAAGGGAGATAAAATTTAGAAATTGTGAATGTGAGAAATGAGAATGGAACACATAGAAGGATTGCAAGGCACCACGGAAAGTGGGAGGCTTTCGATTTTATGCTTCCTCATCACACAAAAGTGTGTGTGTGTGTGTGTGTGTGTGTGTGTGAGATTCTCTTTGTAATGGTCCTGATGTGGAATGGAAAGGTGCTCAGCAGCACCAAGCCAAACGGGATTTGCTGAATATGTGTGACAGACTCTTCAAAGTCTAATCCTAGGTAGAAGTCCCGAAGATGAGTTAAGAAAAGTTGCTTGCAGACTGCCAGTCCATAGTACTAAAACTTTGCTGAAATAATAGAGAGCACTTCACTCTGTTGGAAATCCATAAAACCCAGCCACTATGTCGTTGCACTCTAAGACAGCCAGATGGTAGAATGCAACACAGATGGCTGGAAATCCAACAAATGGATGAGGGAAAGTATGAGTGGTGAGGTGACTCCTGGCTGGGCAGGAAGAATGAAATACAAAGCAATTAAAGGTGTGGAATGTGGCATTCTTATCATGACTTACTGTATACAATAACTTTCTTTGCAGTGGTATGGAGGTATTTTTTCCTACACCCTGAGTTTTCAGTTCTATGAAAAAGAGGATATAATGAGAGAAGTAACACAGCCAGGGAAAAGGTATAGACGCAAGGGCACCGCTGTTGAAGAAGAAGCTCCTCCAGCCTTTTGGGTGATAGGGTAGAAATTCATGCAGTATTAATAAAGGCTGAGGGCGCTCTGCTTTTCTACCCCCCAGCTTTATTGAGGTATCATTGACAAATAAAATTGTAATACATTTAAAGCGTGCAATGATTTGGTGTATGTACACATTGTGAAAAGATTCCCATAACTGAGTTAACACATCTGTCATTCCACATTGTTATAGTTTTTTTCTTTTGGTGGAAATGCTGAAGATCAGCTCTCTTAGCCAATGTCAGGTATACAACACGGTGTTATTGACTATAATCACCATGCTGTACTCTGGGTCTTCAGAACTTATTTCCCTCGTAACTGGAAGTTTGTACCCTTTGACCAACTTCTCCCCATCCCCCCCCCCACCTCTCAGCCAACCATTCTGCTCCCTATTTCTAGGAGTTTGACTTCTTGTGTTTTTTTTTTTTGAAGAGCCCACGCATAAGTGATGCCGTACTGTGTTTGTTTTTTTTCTGTCTGACTTACTTCGCTTGGCATAATGCCTTCCAGGTTCATCTGTGTTGGCACAAATAGCAGGACTTCGTTCTTTTTTAAAGGCTGAATAATATTCCACTGTGTATATATACCATATTTTAAATCTATTCCTCTGTCGACACTTAGGTTGGTTTCATATCTTGGCTCTTGTGAATAATGCTGCATGAATATAGCAGGGCAGATATTTCTCTGAGATAGTGATTTCACTTCCTTTGGATATGTACCCAGAAGCGAGATTGCCAGATCCTATGCTAGTTCTATTTTTAATTTTTCGAGGACTCTCCATACTGTTTTCCATAGTGGCTGTACCCATTTGCATTCCCACCGCAGTGCACCAGGGTTTCCTTTTCTGTACATCCTTGCCAGCATTTGTTATCTTTTGTCTTCTTGATAATAGATACCCTAGCAGGTGCGAGGTGATATCTCATTGTGGTTTTGATTTGCATTTCAGGGAACTCTGGTTTTGATGCTGCTCTGAGCTGTGTTTTATCACATAGTTTAATGTGGGTGTAAGTTGCCATAGAATTTCAGAGCTGGAAGGAATATATGTGCATTTGCATGCCAATCAGGGTTTGACTCATAGCCCAAAGACAGCCGCATTTGCATTTCATCTCGGAAGAGACTGACTGCTAGTCCCTTGTGAAGCTTTCTGTCAATGGTTGGTGGAATATTCTGTGAGCCTGTCTGACCCACCAAGTCCCATTGCTTGCTGCTCTCTAAGCTAAAGCCTGTTATTCTGCCCCGCTTGAGATGTACAAAAGTCTACTTTTTGCAGAAAATAGTATGACCATAGGCGATTGCCGTTCCTCTTCCTGTCTCCTTCACCTGCACGTGAATTTCTGTACAGATAAAGGACAAAAGTAGGATTTAGGTATTCTCTTCAGGGGTGGAGGTAGGGGTGTCAGGAAGCAATGGCTCCTGTTAAGGACTGAAAGCCTTCTAGCTGGCTCTACTAGCTTTTATATCCTTCTGCCGTCCTCACGAGACAATTGTGCAGATGATGTCATTTCTCATATAAACTCCAAGAAATTGACACTTGTATCTGACTGCCTAGTAAAATGACTTCTATCAATCATTATCCTTGCCTAATAGCACTATGATGTTAAGAACAAATAGTTCTCGCCAAAGACTTGAGATTTCTAATATAGTTAAGTGTTGGTCTGTGGCCATAGGTTCTCTTTCCTTCAACCCCCAGCTGAAATCTTGTTAATTCTCATGAGCTAGTCTGAGCTGGAACAATCAACCAGATGAGGGAAAGCACAGTGAACCGTTAGGCTGAGTGGCGTTGCAGTAGATGGCGCTCTTACCTCTGAATCCAGCCCAGTTGACGCAGGCAGTTGGAGCAGGGATGTGTCTCTTTTCAGGTAGCAACATTCTGCTAATCCATCAAAAGCCAGATGTCACCCAAAGCCTCAGCGTATGGATATTTGAGTTTCAAGCAATGATTAGCTATGTGGGTAGACGAATAAAAAAAAATCTAGCAAGCATTATACATTATAACGTCAAGCTTCAGTTTTGGCCAAAGTGAAGTTTCACCTGTTTCTTGAAGCATTCTAGAAAGAAATGAGATTTCATTGTTGTCTTTTTAAATACGTCATTGCCTCAGTTTTCATAGGACTTCTTGTTGCCTTCCACAGGCCTGGATCTCAGCTCCACAACCTGGCCCTGCCCTCCCTGGGAGATTATGTTTTACTGAGCTTAAGCAAGTCTCAGTATAACCCTATCTATACAAATTTCACTATTAATGAAACCATTGTTCAATACCTGGTTTGAATCCTGCCTCTTTCTTTCCTCCTCCTCCTCCTCCTCCTCCTCCTCCTCCTCCTCCTCCTCCTTCTTCTTCTTCTTTTTTCCAGCTGCATCATTTGTTTCTGTCTCTCACTCTGATATCCGCCAGGGAGTCAGGGTTAGGAGTGATGTCAGTCTAGTGGGGAATGAATTGATTAAGAATCCATATTTTCTATCATCTTTTAGCATTATTAAAAGATTGATGTTTTGCATCAGTGTATTCCATGTTCACTGTAGAAAAATGAGAAAAAGGAGCAATTAAAAAAAAAAAAGAACCCAAATCACTAAAATGATAGCATAGTGGTATATTTACTTCTAGGCTTTCTCTGTATTTTTCTCCCTTCTCTCTCCCTTCCACTTACAATGCACGTGCACTCACCTACTTGTAAAGGATATCAGGGTCTTGGCAGGAAGCAGTAACACACTGCCTGGGGACTGTTTACAAAGGTGGGGCAGGATTTAGGAACACTGATTAAGTACCTGGGGCTACAGTGAGGAGCTGTTACTAGCCTTTACTTGAAGACCCTGAACCGAGAAGGTTAGTGGGTGGGTAGATTGCATCTTCTCTTGTCCTTTCGCTTCCAGTAGAGTTCCATCAGTGTGAGGCAGGAGCAGAGGCTCTAAGGGCCAAGGAGAGTGTGGTCAGTGTATTTATTCCGTGGGCTCCCCCCATGCCATTTTACTAGGGGTTGGCTGCATCCCTCCACCGAAGGCACTGCTACTGTTCTGGGCAACCTCCTTCATGCAGCTCTTTCTCTGCATGAAGAGTTCTGGTCGCCTTGTCCTTGCAGACTCCTGGCTCTTACTAACTCCTGGGTGTTCCTTCTCTCCTTGTTTTGTTTTGTTTTGTTTTGTTTGTTTGTTTTTTTATTATGTTCAGTTAGCCACTGTATAGTACCTCATTAGCTTTTGATGTAGTGTTCAGTGATTCGTTAGTTATGTATAACACCCAGTGCTCATCACAGCATGTGCCCTCCTTATTACCCATCACCCTGTTACCCCCTCCCTCATCCGCCTCTCCTCTGAAACCCTCAGTTTGTTTCCTGGGGTCCACAGTCTCTCATGGTTCATCTTCCTCTCTGATTTCTCCCCCAACGGATTTCCCTCCCTTCCCCTATGGTCCTCCATGCTATTGCTTATGTTCCACATATGAATGAAACCATATAATTGTCTTTTGCTACTATACTTACTTTACTTAGCATAATCCCCTTCAGTTCTATCCATTTCGATGCGAATGGTGGGTATTCATCGTTTCTGATAGCTGAGTAATATTCCATTGTATATATGTACCACATCTTCTTTATCCATTCATCTGTTGAAAGGCATCCTGGCTCCTTCCACAGTTTGGCTATTATGGATATTGCTGCTATGAACATGGGGGTACATGTGCCCCTTCTTTTCACTACATCTGTATCTTTGGGGTAAATACCTGTTATTGCAATTGCTGGGTCATAGGGTAGCTCTATTCTTAATATCTTGAGGAAACTCCATACTATTTTCCAGAGTGGCTGTACATTCCCACCAACAGTGTAAGAGGGTTCCCCTTTCTCCACATCCTCACCAGCATTTGGTTTCCTGTTTTGTTAATTTCTGCCATTCTAACTGGTGTAAGGTGGTATCTCATTGTGGTTTTGATTTGTATTTCCCTGATGGCTAGTGATCTATAAAGAACCTCTCAAACTCAACACTCAAAAAAAAAACCCAAATAACCCAGTCAAAAAATGGGCAGAAGACATGAACAGACACTTCTCCAAAGAAGACATACAAATGGCTAACAGACACATGAAGAAATGCTCAACCTCCACTCCTTGTTAATTTCCCTGAACCCCCGCTCTCACTCTTGTAAGCAGTTGCTTTATTAAACTTTTCTCAATGACCTCATTTGAGAATGCTGTTTTCTGCCTAGAAGTTGATACTCATATCTTTCATCAATTCTCACAATTTCTCAGCCATTGTGTTTTAGTTATTACTTCTGTATCATTCTCTGTCTCTTGGAATTCTAATGAGATAGATTTTTAACTTTCTCATCTCTCTTAACCTCTCTCTCATATTTTCCATCTCTTTATCTTTTGTTGCTGTATTTTGGATGTTTTCCTCACATCTATGTTCTCATCAGCCATCTCCAATCTGCTCTTCTACCTGTTGAATTTTACATTTTCACTTCTAGAAGTTCTGTTTGGTCGTTTTCAGATCTGCCAGTTCTTTTTACACAATGCCTATTCCTTCCTTAAGTTTTCAAGTCTTTTTATTTTATCAGTTGAAATGTAATTATTGAAACAGTGGCTTTCAGGTTGTCGTATTATTGACCACCCAGATCTTTCTGTTTGCAGTGACTGTTGACTGTTCTTCATGGTGACCCCTTTTCTCCTGTTCTTTGGAATTTTTAATTTTGAGCTCATTTTCAGCCAGAATGTATTTATTTGTGTGTGTGTTTGTGCGCCTTAGAGTGTTCTGTATGTTTTAGGGTTTAGAAGGTTTGTTTCTTAATTTTTATTTATTTATTTGAGAGAGAGTGAGCTCGTGTATGAGCAGGGGGAAGGGCAGAGGGAGAAGCAGACTCCTCGCTGAACAGGGAGTCCGACGTGGAGCTTGATTCTAGGACCCCAGGATCATGACCTGAGCCGAAGGCAGATGTTTAAGAAGGTTTGTTTCCAAACAGCTTTGTGTTTGCTTTTGCTAGAAGTCCCAGGAGTTTCACCTACGTGGGACCCATATTTACATTAATTTCTTTGCTGGAGATTCCCATACTGTGTGGTTTTTATGAATTCAGACCTCCACATATATGTGTGGAACAGGCCTGGGGCTGCTGTTTCTAATGGGAGGTCTTTTCCCCATATACAGAGCACAGACCAACTTTCTTCAACCTTCCCTGAGTGAGTGAATGGAGTTTATGTCTCATCGCACTTCACTAAGGGATAGCCCTTCATGAGTCCTGGCTTTAAAAGGAGGTTTCAATTCCTACTCCCTGTGTTGAACATTCTGAGACTAAGCTTCTTGCTCCTTTATGGATGTTATCCCCTGCCCTTACTCATACACTTATTGCTTTGGTTTTGTGGTCCTTCTTTTCTGGCTACTGGGGATTTTATTTTCTTTTGAGCTCAGCTTTGATATTTATTTCTTTTAGTTCTTTACCCAGCCTTTCTATGAACTTTTACTAGGGTAAGTTTCCATGCTTGCTTACCATAGTACCCCTGTATATAGTTCTGGGCCTTCCTTTTCTACATAATCACGTTTTGATATAGAAAGATGGCTACTCCAGGTAGCTATTATCTTTAATGACTGTATGGCAGAAAGAGTTTGAAATAGAGGTTATAAAAGGCTATTTTTAGAATCACACTTCCTGGGTTAACATTTACTATTAAATTATTGATTAGTTCTGGAACTTGAGCAAGTTATTTGAACTCTCTACGGCTCTATTGCCCTGTCTAAAAAGTGGAAATGATAGTACATCTACTTTGCAGGTTTCCTAGGGAGGTTGTGACAAATTATCACACATTTCGTGGCTTAAAACAGATGAAATGCTTTTCTTTCACAGATCTGGAGGCTTGAAGTCTGAGGGCAAGGTGTGGGCAGGGCCATGCTCCCTCTGGAGGTTCTATGGGAGACTCTGTTCCTTGTCTTTTCTAGCTTGCGGTGGCTGCAGGCGTTTCTTGGCCTGTGGCTGGCTGCATGCTCCAATCTCTCCTTTATCTTTACTTTGCCTTCTCCTCTGTCTCTCCGTCTGGAATTCCCTCTATCTCTTATTGTGTGTCTTGATTCCCATATGATGCTAGGCTTAGGGGAACAGCTCTTACCTGTGGCCGTTGGTGTGTGTCTCAAGCAGGCACTGGTCCTTGATTCCAACATCATACATTTACTTATCTGTTCAATCCTATAACACATTTAAAGCAATTTCAGAATTGCTGTGCCAATACCTGTATAAAAAACAAAGGTATTAAAAAAGTTCAGGGGGGCACCTGGGTGGCTCAGTTGGTTAGTCAGCTGACTTCGGCTGACTTTGATTTCGGCTCAGTTCATGATCTCAGGGTCCTGGGATAGAGCCCCGTTTCGGGCTCTGTGCTCAGTGGGGAGTCTGCTTGAGGATTCTCTCCCCCTCTTTCTCTGCCCCTCCTCCTGCTCGCTTTCTCTCTCTCTCTAAAATAAATAAATCTTAAAAAAAAAAGAGTTCAGGATTTGTTTGTAACTCTCGTCATCACTCAATCTTACCCAAGACTGGGGGCTTACAAATCTTCCTTGACTTACGATGCAATTATATCCTGATAAACCCATTGTAATTTGAAAATACCGTACGTTGAAAATGTGTGAAATACACCTAACCTACCAAACATTATAGCTTAGCCTAGCCTATCTTAAACATGCTCAGAACACTTACATTAGCCTACAGTTGGGCAAAATCATCCAGCACAAAGCTGATTGTATTGTATTGTATTGTATTGTATTGTATTGTATGTATGTAGGCTCCATGCCCAGCATGGAGCCCAATGCAGGGCTTGAACTCATCACCTGAGATCAAGACCTGAGCTGAGATCAAGAGTCAGTCGCTTAACCAACTGAGCCACCCAGTGCCCCCACTAGTCTATAATAAAAGACTAATATCTCATGTAATTGAATACTGTACTGAAAGTGAAAAACAGAATAATTGCGCAGATACAGAATGGTTGTAAGTTTATATCTGTGATCACGTGGCTGACTGGGAGCTGTGGCTCACTGGCCCTGTCCAGCATCATGAGAAAGTATTGTGCTGCATATAGCTATCCCAGGAAAAAAATCAAAATTCAAAATTTGAAGTATAGTTTCTACTGAATATATTTTTCTTTTGCACCATTGTAAAATTGAAAAATTGCCAGCTGAATGATCATAATTTGGGGACCATCTGTACAGTCAAATACTTTGCTCATAAGTTACTTGGACTAGTTCTTCGTTTCATTTTTATCTTCTTCGCTGTGGTTATAGAATTCACTTGAAATACAATTAGTTTATTTGTTTTAGTTTGGTTTTAGGTTTTTCTTTCTGTCACTGTTGGTTTCATTTAATTTAATTAATGTATTTTTTAAAGATTACTTGTTTGTCAGAGAGAGAGAGAAAGAGAGAGAACAACAAGCAGGGGGAGTGGCAGGCAGAGGGACAAGCAGACTCCTCGCTGTGCAAGGAGCCCAGTCTGGGACTCGATCCAGGACCCTGGGATCATGACCTGAGCCCAAAGCAGACGCTTAATCAACTGAGCCACTCAGGCATCCCTCATTTTTTTTTGAATATGCAGAATATTAACATGTTCCCGTAAATCAGAACTATACCAAAAGGTATACTCGGAGAGGTGTCACTCTCTCTTATATCCCTTCTACCCTGTTCCCTTTCCTCACATCTTGTAAGTAACCAGATTGTTTTTGTTTTATCTGTCCTGTGTTTCTTTTTTTTTTTGTGAATATAAACAGATACATACATATATATATATGTATATGTGTATATATATATGTATGTACTTTCTATTTCTCTTTCCTTCTTGCACGAAATATGCTCTTTTGCACTTTGGGAAGCTTTTCTTAATGGGAGAGGCAAGGAGGAAAGGATGAGACACCACCTTCACTATTTTCAGATTTTTAAAAAAGATTTTAAGGGATCCCAGCACTGGGTTTGATCCCAGGACCCTGTGATCATGACTTGAACAGAAGGCAGACACTTAAATGACTGAGCCACCCAGGCACCCCATTTTTTTTTTTTAATTTAAGTTCTCCTTTTTGGCCTCTCTCAATACATTTGGAGGGTGAAGACTGACCTTCTGAGCTGGGGTGAATTTTAATGTGCACCGGGCGGACATATTAGGTCTTGTGGGGCTAAAATTCTGCATTTCTATGAGGCTGCCAGGTGAGGCCGAGGCTCCCAGTTTGGGGGTTTGGGGCCACACGTTAGTAGCTGGCCCCCAGGCAATATGTAGGTGTTTCTGCATCATGGTATTTTCCCTTGACCCTCAGTGACTTCAGACCTTAGTTCCTGAAGTGGCTTTCTGGAACCAGTATACGTACTTGTCTGAACTGGTCTGTTTAGTTCTGAAAGGGAGCTAGTTTCCATATGACTGATGCTTCATTTTGGGGGTGGTGGTGATAGTGTGCTGGAGGAGATAAACATGAAATGTGATTTCATATTTTGATGAAGTGTAAAATATCTTTCTTACTTATTTCCTCTTCCTGTTCCCCTGTTCCCTTTCTTCTCCCCTATCCAATGGCTTAATAAACTGCTTGTTTTGTTTTTACAGAGATTCAAGTTCTTTGGGCAGGGATGTTAATTACTGAGCAATATGCCAACTTTGCTCTAAAAGGATAAAGGTAGGGCATGACCCATGTTGTGCTGCACTATGACAAAGGGAATGCTGTTTAAACCCGGGTCCTTAGGGTACTCTGTATCCTCCAGCTTCCAGTCTTTGGGAACAAATATGGTAGTTTTTTAAAATGCACAGTTTTCAGACATTACACTTCTACTTTCTCATACAGGCACTTGGTTTCTTCTCATTTTTGGGGAGTCCTTAGGGCCCATCTCAATTGTATCAGGTTCAAGTCTGTTCTTGCTCATCTGTTCCATTTCCTTGGGGTTCGACATCTGCATCCTTCCCATTGCTTTCCTCTCTCCTGGTCATCCTCCTACAAATCCCACCCTTCTACTTTATACAGGCAAAATAAAACAGAAAATCATGTGTATCAGTAAATAGCAGGAGCAGGTCATAGTCCACTAGTTCTAGCAAAGAGTCAAACTCCAAATGCCAATTTGGGCTAATTATACTCTAATTTGCTATTATGACATTGAAAAATTGAACATTTCATTTTTTCCTAGCTTTAAATTAGAGTAGAGTTGTGGTCAGAAATGTACCGAGCATGGCTACATTTCATTCTAGGAAAGCGTGGCAATGGCTGTTCTGGGCTTATAGCTTCTAATTAGTGAAACTACTCTGGTACTTACCACCTCCCTCGACAAACAGAAAGTCCAATTTATAATAAGAACCTCTGCCTTTTTCCTCTGGAATGAAGCTTAAGAAGATAACCAAACCGAGTCTCCTCTCACCGCATGGGGGTTCTTCAGTCCTTACTGGACAATAGTCATCATCTACAATCTATTACATGTAATTTCAACATCATTTAGCACAGCTGTCAATCTGTCAAGGCAGAGCCCACATGCTGAGCTTCCATGGAGACCAAATCGTCTTCCTTCTAAACAGGTCATCAGCACAGTCGGCTAGAGGTCACTCGGAAGACAGCACAGGGTAGCTTCGGTTTGTGTCCCTTTGTTCCCGGCTACTTACCTTCTCATAAAACTATGTATTCAATTTACAGACGTATCAGCATAAGCTCCTGCAGCAAGTGCAAATATTTACTTGGGAGAGGAAAACAAAATAATGTCTGAACCAGGGCTTTCATTTTCTGTTAGACTTTGATGTTACTTTTTTTATTTGAAGTCCACGGAGAATAAGAAATTGAATTCCTTTTGTAAAAGGGAGGCATGGGAAAGGTTGGATTAAAATTCAACTCAATTTGTAAATTATTCGCAGAGAAAACTGAAACCGTTCACTAACAGAATGTGTATGGTCTATACATTGTTTCTAAAGCATCATCTTTAAGGTTTTTTTTTTTTAGGCAGGGTATGAAAGAATTTTATGTATGTATGACTGAGTTGCTGATGGACAGAGCTCATGGATGGCGTTTTTGAAGTGAGAGCAATCTAATCCTGGAGCCACAGAGCCACTCGCAGATGTCATACTAGATCTCAGCTGTCAATACGCCACCTTATTTTATTGCCGTTTTCTTTTGCTCCTGGCTTTCATCAGCCAGTGTTCTTCAAATAGCTAGACGAAGCCGTAGCATGTTGTGAACACATTTTTTTCTATGGGCACCACTGAGGACTGATGTTACATGTCCGTGAAGGTTACTTTTAGGGAACTGTCATTTAAGATTATATCTGGGGAAACTTTGTGTGCGCTGAAGTTACTCATACCATGTGGATCTTGGAGGGTAGGTCACGTGGAAGTACCTTTGTCGACCAAAAACCCATTTTTCTTTAAAGTGAAGTGATGTGAGGGAATGCCAGGAAAAAAAAAGCTCTTTAGGATATCTGGTGAGATTTCATTTTGTAGCTATAGGAAAAAAACAAACAAACCCACAAACCCCTTGGGAGTTTTTGGTGCCAAACTGTTTGCATCCATGGGACTCTAAGCCCCAGTGCACATAAGCACCGGTGTACAGAAGATATCAGAGAGTTGCCGTGATAGGGAGAGACGGCCTGGGCCGAGGCTGTGAACGCTGCTGGCATGCGGGCCTGCTGGGCATGTCCAGAGGACTGCAGCGGTGCGCTGCGAGCTGCTGCCTTTTTTTGAGTTTATTTGCATGAGGATGTGTATTTGTGTCTGAAGGAGGAAGGAGGTCATTCTCCGTGAGCTGTGTTGGTCGTGGTGGTGGAGTGTGGGGAAAGCGAGGACGAGGGAGAGAGGATCAACCCTTGGACTAGAGCCGAAGCCGAGGGGGCTGCCTTCAGTGACTGAGCCTCTGGGTCCGAAGCAGCCTTGCTGGTAGCCTCCTGGCTCAAAGTATGACCTGGGGTCGAGAAAGATCTTCCCATTTCTGTATGAGCCATGACATGGCTCTGGCACAAGGACAGTGTGCCATTTTGACATCTGGAGGAATTGGCAACCTTGGGAACAAGAAAGGTTACACTCTCAATGGGGTCTCAATGTGACCATGGCACCAGAGGTGGCAAGGAGCTGCTTGGGAAAGGCTCTACAGAAGGGTTCTCGAGCAGGAGGGTAAGAACATGGCCGATGTCACAGGGTGACCACAGCTGACAGATTGATCTCTAAGTATGTATCAAGCACCCTCAGCAGGCTCAGAGAAATAACTGGGGGAAGCTTGCAATAGCGGGAGAACTAGAGCTAGAAGCTAGAGCTGGTTAGAAGCTAGAAGGTTGGAGCCATTGAAATTTGGGTCTTTATCATGACTCTGTACCCACTGCCTGGGGAAGCTTGGGGAAATTCTAGCTATATCATGCAATGCTTATTTCTGCTAACAACTTAATAATGACTAATGCTAGGATTAGTGAGACTTATTCTCCAAGATGGATAGAACTCACAAAGGCCCAATAAGAATCATCACAACGCGTGTGTCTGATACTCCTTGTGGCCGCCTCACATCCTCTTAGCTCACATTTCACTCTAGTTGTTGTGGCAACCAGCTCTTCTCAGGTGTCATCTGACAGCACCTCGCCTCAAATGAACCATTTATCACTTGCTTTCCGTCCTGGGCCATCTCTGCTACCATCACCTGGGCCTCCTTCAAATATTTGCTCATTCTGACATAGCCACACACTCAAATTATGAGGTAGGTAAGACCCCATAGATAATCCTTGATCAATGGGTAAGGGGAGCATATGGATGTATCCTCCCATCCTCTTGGCCTTGGTGGGGTGCAGTTCTGAGGTACTTTCTACATAGCTCTTCAGAGTGTCCCAGTGGAAGGAAACCCCAGTCGCTCAAGAGGGGATTAGACTGATAACATCCCTTATTTTGACTTGTCCTCCTACCTTTTTTCATTCTTCCTGGCCCCTCTGTACCTACTTCTGTTCCCAGAAGTCCTTGCCTCAGGCTCCACTTTTTGTGGGAACCCAGGCTTACGACACGGTGAAAGTCAGCTCTACCCGCATTGGAGGTTTCCTTACTTTCCCACCAAAGGCATAGCTGGAAAAAGATGAGAGTGAGGTGGGGGAAGGGAGGCTGTCCAATTTCTAATCGATAGCAAAAGTCTGTCATTGTCAAACTCACTGAACACTTAATATTCTTCCACTACCATCTAGGGACCATTTTTATTCAGAAATCACTAAGACAGATCCTGCCATTAGCAAGCTCACAAATCATTTGGGGGAGGCAAACATGTTCATATCTTACAAAGTAAAAAATGCTAAAGAAAGGATTAGCATGCCTTAAGAAAGTAGAGAAAAGAACAGTTAATTTTGACTGGGAGTGGGCGGGGTTGGGGTCAGGGAAGCCTCCACAAAAGAAAAGGCATTTGATCTGGACCTTGAGAGATGAAAAGACTATTGAAGATAGTGAATTGAAGGGTTGGAGAAGCTTAAAAATAGTCTTACTAAAATGGAATTGGGGTGAGCGTCACTGTCTTCCTAGCTTAAGGGGCAGAGGCCTGCAGCCCTCCTTGGCCCTAATTCCTCTCCCTTTTGTTCCCCTAAATAGTGTTGTGATTGCTCTCTCACAACCTGCCTTCTCAGAGAAATCCTGCATTACCTTTTTCCTTTGTATGCTTTATCATCTTTTCCATAGCAGAGAGTCAGAGCTGTGCTTGCTATGGAGGCCTTATCTCTGGATGATGGACACTGGGAGGAGGCTTAGTGGTTCTGAGGGGTGTGTCTCCTACAAAGACCTGGGATCACCTTAGTCCACATGGGGATTTTCAGGTATGACTTCCTGTCAGTGTAGGTGAATCAGTGTGTGATTCACAAAATTGCTGGATGCAATATTCAGGGACAGCACCTTTCCCTTGAGGGTGGAGAGTTCACATGTGCGGTTTCACCTTTACTGTCCTGATTCTCTCTGCATTGCTGATCATGAAATGTTGGTCCTTAGATAGCTGAAGGGTGGTGAACAGGGACCTATTAGTTTCTTCTTTTTCTTTTTTTTTGAATAAGGATCAGAGATACATTTATTTCTTCAAATGTAGAGCCCTAGAAAGAATTCCACAGCTTGGCCTCAGAAAGGGCAGGCTGGTGGGAAAGGCCGGTGACTAGCAGGCCAGGACCACATTGTCCTCCTCAGTCAGATTCTCTGCTGATGACCTGACTCAGGCTCCCTCTATATGTCTGTACCTCTCCATCTCATTGGCAACCGGATGATGAATTTTTGAGTTTTAATTTTCCATCAAGGGAAACACAGTAGTCTAGGACATCTTGTGCCATCAGGTCAAATTAGAGATTGTTAATGGTAGGACTTAATTCTGCTCAGTCAGTTGACGCTTCTGTGCAAAGAAAGGTCCAGATCATTGGTGGGCAGTTTAAGGTAGGTGGAGAAGCGGGAATGGTGGGCGTCTGTATTGCTATCTCCAGTCTATCTCTGGACACATACCCTTTTTCTTAGATGTATAAGGATCCCCTACCTGGCATATTCTATCATATGCATGTCTCTGCAGATCCTCACTTCACTTCCAACATAGAGGCAACCCAAAGGTGTAGTCTATCAGTCAGAGTTCCAAGGGAAGTGGGTGACCTTTTCAAAGTAATATAGTTTGATAGTATTCATTTATAAAGGGACTATTTAAAATAGTATAGGTGAGGAGAACCGTCAAGGATAGTGCAGTACCCTAAAGCTTGTAGCATTGAAGCCGTTATCACATTTTGTTTTAAATGATTGTGAAGAGGAGATGTTTTTTGAGACTTTAAAGTGTAAGAATCACATAAGAGTCACCTGCACTGAGAGGATCAATGACTTCATATTGGGGGACCATAGCTAGCCCGAAGCAGCCCTGCAGGCAAATCCAGGGAAATAATGACCTTGCTCTCTCTGTTTTCTCACACATATCTCCTGTTGGGGCTTTCCATTGGCCAGAACAACCAGAGCCAGTGGGCATACAACCCTGTTTATATACTGCATATAGGTCAGCTTCCAGGCAGGGAGCCAGCTGGAGGAGGGTGCAGAGTGGGTGTGGAGGGGAAATTAGCACACACACACAAAGTGACTATATCAAAAGATGTCTCAAGGTCAGTGTAAGAGTGTTCATCAGTCTCTCCACCTACAGTCTACCATCGCTGTCCATTCCCTCTGGTTTCATGGTGACCGTACCTAGCTGTAGTTATTCACTATTCTGCTACCTCTGGATTAAGATGAGGTGTGACAAGCCCTCACATGCTTGAGTGAGTGATTGTGACACCTCCTTGCAGATACTGCTAATCAATCATAGCTCTCTTTTTCACTAAGCTTCGGTTTGGCATCAACATCCCTCTTAATACAGTGGTCCTGGCAGCCAACCCCAAATAGGTGGCAGTGATTTGAGATGAAAAAAATTACCATTCCTTGTCTATTCAGTGTATCTACCTACTTCCTATATGATAGTAGAGGAAAAAATGGAAATATGGTTAAAACAAAATGAAATAATATATCTCATTTTTTAAAAAGGGAAAAGAAAAAAGAATAAAAAGACACTTTTTCAGTCCTGTGTATTCTGGCAAGAAATACAAATGGTGACCACAACTCTTGATTCTAGAATTAGTCATGCAGCCACGATTGGCATGAAGCCTTTCTCCATTGGTACTGTTGCTAAACTATGATTATTTAACATTTACAGCATCCAAGACACTGTGTTAAGTACACAATTATCTCATTTAATACTTACAGCAATATGTGTAGGAAGTTACTTATTTTCTCCATTTTATAGATGAGGAAGCTGAGGCTTAGTTGGTTAAGGAACTTGTGCCAAGTGATGAGTGACCAGTAGAAATGACATTCACACTCAGACTTCTCTGGCTCTAAAGCCCGTGCTCTTCACCTTTAGGTAATATGACTTATCCTTCAATGATTCTCTTGTCTTTGACCAACAGTTCTGCTCCCTGGAAAACCAGTGAGGTCACCGCCCCTCCATCCCTCACTCCACAACTTAATAAAAGCAGTTCACTTCTTCCTGATTCTCCAGGAAGAATAAACACTACTGTGTTTATGCCTCTAATCCTTGTATCTTCGATAAACATGTGTGAAGGGCCTGGGGAAACTCATTCTGTATCCTACTTCCACCAGATCCTGCTTCCACCCAGAAACTTGTGGAATTCTCTAGAGGGGAAAGTCAGGTACCAGGCTGGTATCATCTTACCCTACAGGATGGAGACTGGCAACAACATAGATAGATACAGTATTATTAAAGAAGCCAAGACTGTTTCTGGTTAGGCTTTATTCAACAGATATCCAGTGAATTCTTTGTGTCAAACACTGTGCTAGATGCTGGGAGCATTACAATGGATAAGGCATTCCTGCTGCTGTCAAGATACTTAAAGACATTGGAATAGTCTGGAGTTTCACAGTGCACATTTTCCAAGGTCATTTGCCATTGGACAAGGTTAAGTTCATTTAGGAACATGTTCGGTACCTTTGGGCTCAAGTGACCAGTTTCCCTATTGCCCTTTTCATCAGCGGTTTTGGTCTGGAATCTCTTTTGAACGAACTGCTCTAGCCACCTCTGTATCAAAGTGTTTAGCTGGGTCCTGCTAATGTTGATTGTGTCCTGCTTGATTGCTACTTCCCTAGTGTGATGGAGTCTTCAACGTCTCTTCCAGGCACTTAATCCACCGAATGGTCTAAGGCTGGGGAATCAAGTGTTCTGAGTTTAGAGCTCTGTCCTCTGTTTGCTCTCTGTGATATTCTGGACAAGTCACTTTCACTGTCTGGGCTTTACACCTTTAGGTGACAATAGCTTCTACAACCTTGCAGTTATCACAGATACTCATAAATTTTTCTAGAACCAGGCTATGTCAGGTGTTTTAGCAACATCTGTTTTCCTTGACAGGGAAAGTCTTTCTGTGGTTGCTTTGTCTACTTACAGCTTTATTGCCTCCGGATGGTCTGGCCAATGTCAGAGTTTTTTCAGATCCTTACTACTCCAAGTGTGGTCTGTGGAACAATAGCATTGACATCACTTGAGAGTTTATTAACAATGTAGCATCTCAGACCCTAGCCAGACCTGCTGAATCAGAATCTTCATTTTTAAAAGCTCCCCAGGTGAGTGTTCCTTACATTAAAGTTTGAGAAGCATGAAGCCCAGTGCACATGGGAATCATATTGATTCCAAGAGCAATTAAATCAGAATCACAGTGGTTGAGTTCTGGGCACTCAGGTACTCCGGTGAATTTTAGCATGTAGCTAGAGTTGAGAATCTCTGAATTGCCTCACGAGAATGGAAACTTTTTGTGTAAAATGGGAAACAGAAGATGGCGTCTAAGGATTAGGATGGAGAAAACCCTTTGAAGGCTGTGCTTGAACTGCTTGGAGAATGTGTAAGGTGAGCTAGGCCCCTGGTGCCCTGACCACAGGGGAGGGAGCTGCCAGTCAGCATGGCTGGAGCGGGGTGGGGGATGGGGAGGCTAGGGGTGCTGCAGGAGATGGGGCAGGGGCCTCCTCTGCCATGTTTGGGAGTTTGAACTTATCTCAGGGACAATGGGTAGGGTGACGTGGAGTGTGTGGGGTGATGGCTGAAAAGGTGATTTTAAGCAGCATGATATGATTAGATTTGCATTTTAGGAAGCTCTCTTTCAGCAGATGTGGCAGATTGTTTGAAGGTGGAGGAAACTGAAAGCAGAGAGAACACTCTGGGGACTATTTCAAATAAGAAGCAATGTGAATGTCAGGAAGAATGGAAAGGAAGAGAGAGATTGAGAAATACTTGGTTGGTGGCTAATGAGGGAGTGGTTTAGAATGATCCAAGATTTCTGGTGTGGTATAGGGGAGGGTGGACAGTTCACCAAGAAAAGATCTAAAAACCAGGAGACAGTACAGGCTTGAGGTGGGAGTAAAGAAAAGGTTAAAGGAGAAGATGACCAAGGCTCTTACAGATGTTAAGTTGCCTATAAGATGAACCAATGTAGATACCAAGGCTCAGAAGAATGGTGTGACCTAGATTTGAGAATTCCTAGTAAATAAAAAAAATAGTCAAATATATGTAGCATTTTGTCTATTAGTGGTCTGAATTATCCTCTATTTGTTTCTAACATGTTTGTTTATGACTCCAGAAGCTCAGCTCTTTGTTCTCACAATCCATTATTGGTGCTGCTCTGTTTTTCTTGAGGACTTTGCTTAGAATTGTACTAATGTCATGTTGAAGCCAAAGACCACCAGGAACACACCTGGAGTAAAACCAAAAAGTTAAGTTTATTGAGCCTGCCACAGCAAGGGAAAAGGCACTGGAAAGGAACTGTGGGAGTCCCTTCTATAGGATTTGGGTTTCTGTTGGATGATTTGAGGGAGAATCAGGAAGGCAGGGGCCAGTTCTGGAGTGGATGATGTCAAGAAGTAGGGGTGTTCAGTGGCTAGGTATCTTCTTCTTCTTCTTCTTCTTTTTTTTTTTTTTTGAAAATTTTTAAATTTAAATTCAATTAGCCAACTTATAGTACATCATTACTTTCAGATGTAGTTATCTTCTTAATACATTTTATCAAAGAGCCTGGTTGATTGCAGGTAGGCCAGGAGTTCTTACTGGAAGAGAAATTGCAGTCTCTCATGTTAATCAGAAGAGGGGCTGTTTTGTCATTGTTGAAATTGTGGAGTGGCCTTGTCTCTGTCTTGTTCCAAACACAGCAGCAGCGTGGCCTTGTCTGAGCACTGTTTATATTCATTGCTTATGTTCAGTTAGGAACAGCATTGTCTGGCTGCTTGCAGGGCCATTTTTCACTTTTTCAGTAGCTTCCTCATTTGTAAAATGAGATGATTGCACAAGATCAGTGGTTTCTGGCTGTGCTCACCAAAGATCTAAGGTTCTGGGGAAGACCCCTGGGGACAAAAACGGGTGCCTTGCGAAGGCTGAATGGGCAGGGCTCCTGGTGCTCTGACTTTTCTTTAACAAAGCAGCTGTACTTCTTCAGCTTTACATTTGGGGGTTATGTGTTAAGCCACATTTTAAACAAAAATTCCTTTGCTAAAGAAGAGCTTGAAAACCAGGACTAGATAAGCTGGAAGGTCTCTCAATTGTTTCATGGCATAGAGGAGTAAAACAATTTGTCCCAAATTTATAGAGCGAATTAGACTCAGCAGCCTAGGTTTAAACCTCAGCTGTGCCACTGATTTCAGGATTTTCTTATTTAACTTATATTTTCCCCACTTTGTTAGGATTCCAGTATTCCATGTCTAAATAGCTGGTCGGAAAGACACACTGGACATTTGTTTGCGTGAGAATCCCCAAAGTCTCATGAAGAAGAGTGCATTTAAAGAAAATGAGACTCTTAAAAGTTTGGCTCGACAGTGTTGGAGGACAAGCATGAGATTAAATTAGTAATGAAACTCAGTTTTACCATCTAGTAGGTGAGGTCTGGGGAATCATGGGCTTCATAGTATTCCATGATTGATCAACTGTGTAATAGGACAAATTTGGCACAGATTAAACTAGGTTCTTATTTACTGTACAATTCTTTTGGGATATGTATGCTTCCATTAATTTTATGAGACTCATATATTTATATTATTAGCTACTTGCTTATTAGAAGTGTATTTTCCACTCTCTCTCTCCCATGGCAATGTGGCTGTTGGAATTTCCCCTTTGTCTTATAGGTACACTCTTGGCACATTTTGACTCTGTGTGCATATGAGATGTTTGAGATCCTAAAGTTTTATGGTTATAATTTATGTCTTTATAATCATCACTAATCAGACTAGCAATTGATTCAACTCATAACTTGTCTTCATTTGGACTCCCTTTGAGTTGCCAGTGATGTATTAGAATTTACAATAAGGATGTTGAGTGATTCTGCCTTGTCTGGGAATTTAATAGCTGCTGTTTACTTTCATATTACACTCTTTGCTCCTTTAATATGAGATCTGGAACTTTGAATGGTTGTGTAAACTTAGGGGAACAAAGGACAATTTATAAGACTAACTCAAATCTGGAAACCAACTTATTAACGCATCAGGAAAGAAAGCTCTGCTCCTAGAATCCCTTCTTTAGTTCTCTGATTGAACCATTTCACCAGAAGGAAGTACCACGTACAAACTGATCAGATTGCCAGTCAGGAGAAGGGTGCACAGTAAACAGAGCAAGGGTAGTTGGACACTTTTTTTTTTTTTGAGAGTTGAGTGTTACTAAGCTGTGTTTCTCATTGAGGCACTTTGAGAATCACTTCAGTTATTAGAAATGCTAGCCTGTTTCAGGGATTGGCAAACTATGGCACATAGGCCAAATCCAACCTGTTGCCTGTTTTGTATGTCCTCTGAGCTAAAAATAGTTTTTAGATTTTTACATCATTGACCTCATTGATAAAAATCAAAAGAAGAAAAACCTTTCATGGGATATTAAAATGATATAAAATTCAAATTCCAATGTCTATAGATAAAGTTTTATTAGAACACAGCCGCACTTATTCATTTTCATATCATCTATGGCTTTTGTGCTACAATGACAAAGCTGAGTAGTTGGAAAAGAAACATTATGACCTGCAAAGGCTAAAATATGTATTATCTGGCCCTTTATAAAAATGGTTTGGTTACCCTTGGTCCATATGATAGTGTAACATGAAGAAACGGTTAAGAACTGCTGTTAATAAATAACCTCATTGAATGATGAATGCTTGCTGGTGAAAACTTATTCTAATTTTTTGAAGGGGTATTTTTTGGAATCAGCATATTTTGTCTTATACATAGGCCTCGGGAGGGTTTTTATTATTTATTTA
Organism: Ursus maritimus; assembly: GCF_017311325.1. NCBI lineage: Eukaryota > Metazoa > Chordata > Mammalia > Carnivora > Ursidae > Ursus > Ursus maritimus. Next base: position 10,899,439 of record NW_024426119.1, on the reverse strand, counting down.
TTTATTTATTTATTTTCAGTGTAAATATGTAATTTTATATTTCTTTTTTTTAAGGTTCTACAAATGTTTATTTTTATTTTTATTTATTTATTTAAATGATTTTTTTATTATATTATGTTAGTCACCATACAGTACATCCCCGGTTTCCGATGTAAGGCTCGATGATTCATTAGTTGTGTATAACACCCAGTGCACCATGCAATACATGCCCTCCCTTTACCATCCTCTGGTCTATCATTCGCCTCCCCTCTATAAGCCCTCAGTTGTTTCCTGGGTCCTGATCTCTCATGTTTCCATCTTCCCCTTCGAGTACTCTCCCCCGGATTTCTATCTTCTTCCCCTACCTGATCATCTAGCTATGCTTATATGTCACATATGGATGAAACCATATGATATTGTCTTTCTCTGCTGACTATATTTTACTTAGCATTATCCCTCAGTTCGTCCATGTTGCGAATGCTGAATGGTGATTGATAATCGTTTCTGACTACTGTAAGTAATATTCATTTGTATGTTTACAATACTTCTTAATCCAGTTCATCTGTTGAAGAAGGCTCTCTGGCTCCTTCACCTGCGAGTTTGGCTATTATGGAATATTGCTGCTATGAAGCATATAGTTGCTATGTGCCCTTCTTTTCACTACGATCTGTATCTTCATGGGTAAACTACCGTATTGCAATAGCTGTCATAGAGCAATTTAGACTTTCTTAGTTGGAACTCACAACTATTTCAGAGTGGTGTACCATTTTGCATTCCACCAACACAGTGTAGGGAGGATCCCTTTCTCACATCCTCCTCCATAACATTTGGTTTTCTGTTTTTGCTTGATTTTTGCCATTCTAGACTGGCTGTAGGTGTAGTATCTCATTAAGTGGTTTTGATTTGATATTTCCCTGATGGCTTTGTGATTTTGAACATTTTTTCATGTGTCTGTTAGCCATTTGTATCTATTTGGAAAAGTGTCTGTTCATATCTTCTGCCCATTTTTTTAATTTGTTTATTTTGTTTCTCGTGTATTGAGTTTGAGAAGTTCTTTGTAGATCATGGATACTAGTCCTTTATCTGTAGTGTCATTTGCAAATATATTCTCCCATTCCGTGGGCTGCCTCTTAGTTTTTTTTTTTTGACTGTTTCCTTGGCTGTGCAGAAGCTTTTTATCTTGATGAGAAGTCCCATAAGTTCATTTATCTTTTTGTTTCTCTTGCCTTTGGAAATGTGTCATGAAAAAGGTTTGCTTTGTACGATAATAGTAGAGATTTGCTTGCTATGTTCTCCTCTAGAATTTTTGATGGATTCCTGTCTCACATTGAGGTCTTTCATCCATTTGGAGTTTATTTTTGTGTATGGTGTGAGAGGGTGGTCAAGTTTCATTCTTGCATATACAGCTGTCCATTTCCAATACTATTTATTGAAGAGACTGTCTTTTTTCCACGGATGTTTTTCCTGCTTTATTAAAAGATTAGTTGCCCTAAGAGGCGGGTCCATTTCTGGGTCTCCATTCTGTTCCATTGGTCTATGTGTCTGTTTTTGTACCAGTACCATGCTGTCTTTGTGATCACAGCTTTTTGTAGTACAGCTCGAAATCAAGCATTGTGTTGCTCCCAGCTTTGTTTTTCCTTTTTCAACATTTCCTTGGAATTAAGGGGCCTTTTCTGTTTCCATACAAATTTAAGGACTATTTGTTCCAGTTCTTTGAAAATGTCTCGGTATTTTTGATAGGGATAGCATTGAAAGTGTAGATTGCTCTGGGTAGCATGGACATTTTAACTATGTTAATTCTTCCGATCCATGAGCATGGAATATTTTTCCATCTCTTTATGTCTTCCTCAATGTCTTTCCAGGAAGTGATTTATAGTTTCTGATATAGGTCCTTTATGTCTCTGGCTAAATCAAGGTAGCGTGTGGTTTTGGTGCTATTGTAAATGGAGCTTGGATTCCCTAATTTCTCTTTCTTCCGTCTCGTTGTTCATGTATAGAAATGCAACTGATTTCTGAGCATTGATTTTGTATCCCTCACGTTACTGGTAGCTCTATAACTTCTAATAGTTTGGGAGTGGCTATTTTGGGTTTTCCATATAGAGTATCATGTCATCTGCAAGAGAGACATTTTGACTTCTTCTTTGCCAATTTGAATACGCTGATCCTTTTTGTCGTCTGATTGCTGTTGCAAGGACTTCTGGTACTATGTTGAATATGTAGTGGCGGGGGTGGGCATCCTTTGTAGGTTCCTGATCTTAAAGAGGCTTCCAGCTTTTTCCCCATTGAGAGTATAATATTTGCTGTAGGCTTTCGCAGATGGCTTTTATGAGATTTGAAGTGGCCACCCTCTGTCGCTACACTCTGCAGGGTTTTAAATGGGGAAAGGATGCTGTATTTTTGTCAAATGCTTTTCTGCATCAGTTGAAGGATCATATGGTTCCTGAGTCTTTTCTTGTTGATATGATGTATCCACGTTGATCGATTTGCGAATGTTGAACCGTACTTTTGCATCCGGTATGAATCCCACTTGGTCATGATGAATAATCTTTGTGTGCTGTTGGATTCTATTGGCAAGTATCTTGTCGGGATTTTGGCGTCCATATTCGTGCAAATGGGTCTGTAATTCTCCTTTTGAGGGTCTTTTACTTTTAGTTTTGGGGATCAAGGTAATATTGGCCTCATCGAATGAGTTTGGTAGCTTTCCTTCTGTTTCTATTTTTGAAATAGCTTTAGGAAGTAGGTATTATTTCTTCTTTGAATGTTTGGTAGAATTACAGGCACCAGTCCGGGCCTGGAGTTTTGTTATTTAGAAGGTTGTTTATCACGGACTCAATCTCTCTTTCATAATTAATTGCCCTGTTTAAGAAATCAATTTTCTTCCTATTTCAGTCTTGGTAGTTTATAGGTTTCCAGGAAGGCTCCATCTCTTCCAGATTGCTTAGTTTATTGGCATATAGCTGTTGGTAAAGTTTCTATAGTCCTTTAATTTCTGTTGGTGTTGGTTGAACCTCTCCTTTTCTTCCATAATTTTAATAATTTGGGTCCCTTTCTCTTTTCTTTTGGACAGTCTTGCCAGTGGTCTGTCAATTTTATTGATTTTCTCAAAGAACCAGCTTCTAGTCCTGTTGATTTGCTCTACTGTACTCTCGTTTCAATCAATCAATTTCTCTCTTTTATTTTGGTCAACTGGTGATTTCTCACTCTGAGTGGTTGAGCCACATATTTCTATTTCTATGTTCCAGCTGCTAAGTGAAAATGCATAAAAACTGCATTTTAGATTTTCTGACTACTGATGAAACTCAGATAATATATATTTTCTGGGATCTTACTCGTATCAGGTACTGAGCCAATGTGTTTTCAGCTACTATTTAGTCTCCATAAAATAGTTAAAAATAATTTTTCCTGGTTTATCCAGCGTCATTTCTGAAGCAGGATGGTTCTTGCCCAATATGAGTGTTTCTAGTTTCTTCATTTTCCACTATGTGGTTGAGTTAGGCTAGAGAGTATTCTGTAGTCTATGAAGAGAGCCATCTGTGAGACCATTTCAATGCTGTCAGCTAGTTGGACCTGTTTCATAGTGCGAACATGGTCAGCTACTGGGGAAGCCATAGGCATTGGGAAACAAATCAAATAGCTACTGGTTCCTGAGATATAATGTTCTATATAAGTGCTTCCTTTAAATATAATATTTCAAAAGCACTTTGGTGGTTGTGGGATATTGTGGCTTGGTGAGTGGGTTATCATTGGAAGGTAATATAAGTACTATTTATGTCTACCAGCTCTAGTTGAAAGATTTAACTTTAATGTATCTATATTTATTGGAACCTTGCCATATTATAAATTATCTTGCTCCACTATTGGACCACATCTTTAAAACCAATATAGTCCTTCCCTAATAATACCAACATAGTGCTGGTTTACATTAATCTATTATAATTCTTTTGTTTTTCTTGGGGTCCATTTGCTAAATGAGATGTTACTCCATCCACCATGTAGTCTGAATGTATGCTGGGTTGCCAAAATGGTCTACTCTGGGTAGCAAATGGATGGTCGGCTACTTTTATGTCCTCAACCTGTGCTGTGGAAAATTAAAGACCATTCACCCCCAGACCTTTGAAATACCAGAATATTTTTATGATACCATGGCTCAAATAAAAGTCTTTGTTATAGTATACGTTTATGTTTCTATTATTCTGTGTACTCTGATTTTTACACTATAGAACCTGTATCTCCTGTGGAGGACTGGTTTCGTGGTTACAAAGTGATTGTGACCTTCTAGTTCGGTGTTTGTTTCTCCATGTCTGGACAATAATACTATGAATGAGAGATCACTGATCTTATGTTTTTCTGAAGAACCAAATACTCTAACCATCTATTTAATTAATGTGAATAGGTCTGATAATTTGAATACCATATGTATAAGGTGTATTGGGAATTTTTTTATACAATGCCACTTTCAATACCTGTATCTGGATCCCCAGCTACCTATATAATTTCTATACTTATATTTTAATTAATAAGACGTGAGTTTTTCTTCCGTGGTTGAGCTTTGGGAGGTCTCACCACTACTGGTTACGGATATTTCATTTTCCTCCACTAATTGGGTTTTCAGGTGCTAATTTGTGATATGTATGCTGAACTGTTTTTCTCCACCCTAAGGAATCTTGATATTCTGACATTCGGTTGATAATCATTTGAGTCAATAATACTCCATAACCTTGACTGATGATAGTTTTTAAGTCAGCTTTCAGCTCTTTTTTCTTCTATTGTCTAATTTCCACTGGCCTTTTCCTCTACCTAAGTGGACCCTCAAGCATATCAAATAGTTTTCTCTTTCTACATTTAAACTCTAAATTTTTATTTCTATCAAATTCCACTCTCTGTATTTCCCTTATAGATTCTGTTCTGTGAAAACATTTTCATTAACCTTTTTTCAAGTCACACATCATCACTAATATTAAGTCTTTCTAATTTATTTTTAATAATTGATTATCATCATTATTTCTAACATAAAAAATTACAGACTCATGTCTTTTCTACTTTGCTGGAGATTTCTCATACCATCCATTTGTGGGGAGGACTGTAGGTTGTCAGGAGCCCAAGTGTGTCTAGGACCAGATAGTGTGCTGCCTAATGTTTTATAGGGATGCTGAGGATGTGTTTTAACTGCTGGGTATTTTGTTTCTCATTTTTAATAATAGTGAAGATAATAATGTGAACCTCTGGCGGAGTGGAAGAAGCGTGAATCCGAGACCGATGAGACTGCCAGTGACGCCGGAATCCGCTAAGCGAGCAAGCGGCGCTCATAACTATCCACCAGGCGCCGGGCAGCCTGGCTCTTGTTCGAGCCATGGATGGGCCTGCTGCGCCGACCTTTCAGGCAACCTGTTTCGTTAAGTCTCCAGCCGTCCTCGGTTGGATGGCCTGAGCGGTGGCTGGGCACTGTTGCCAGTTTCCCCTGCGTGACTGCCACTATTCTGAATTCGGGCGACGAATGAATTTCGACCTCTAAATCCTGGAACAGGATTGTGATGTTCTCTACTAATGTTTCCAGCTACTTTTTAACTCGTGAACGCCTGTTCTGGTGTGCCGCCAACCTGGCGTCCCGGATGTGTCCACCGGCGATCAGCTGCCAGGTGGCAATGTGTACTGTTCGCGCCTAGCCGCCAACGCCACCTGCGAGCTGGTCTCAGTCTGGTTTGTGGTGGGTGTACCGGGGCTCGATCTGGTCTGGTGAAGCGCGCGATACGATTACCAGTCTCTCAGCAGGTGCCTGGTCCACCGCTCCCAATGAGTGATTACCGCTCGGCGTAATCTTGTGTCCTCTTCCATTTATGCTGTTATCGTGGCAGTTTTCGACTCCACCATTCTCAGCCACTCCAACTTCCTGATGTTCATTTCATAGAGTCAGGTCATGTCTTCTGTATTATAAGGCTGATTTCCGTGGATGTTTCAGGCTGATTCTAATTTTTCTCTCAACTAAACTCGGGACCAGCGAGTTTTCTCCTCTCCAACCATCTAACTCCACGAATATTAAACTGTAACCTACTACTTTTTTTGTAATTTTTATTGTACCTTATATGTCTAAATCCACTACATAAATACATCTAAGTTTAATATAAATTCTATTGAATTCATTAGATTTGTTTCCACTGATACTACACGGCTACGTAACTCTTTCGCTACTGCCATCGGTTATCTGCATTCCATGTCTTCCTCTGGAAGTTCTCAGTTTTGTTTCTGAAGTCCATAAAATTTTCATGTTTCATTTCCCACTCAATTACCCCACTGCATCACTGCACCTCTACGGGTAACTACGGTTTGCCAGCTATCCCATAGATAAAAATCATATGATATTCATATGTTTTCTACTATTTATTTACCCAACATTATCTCCTCAGTGCAAATCCATCATTTTTAATAATCTTTAATTCATTCTTTCAATAAAACTCAGGTAATATTCCAGCTAACATATATGGACCACAACCTTAATCAGATTATCTGTTTATTTGAAATACTACGATTTAAAACAATGTGAATGAAGTATATTATATGAACATTTAGGTCTTTATGTTTACTTTATAACACTACCCAAAATTACCAATAACAGGTAAACATAGTAGTGCAATATTTGTGGATGTAGATATTTATTTTTTTAACTTTTTAAGATTTACACTGTTTTAAAAGTGGTTTGTAACTTTTTTTACATTCCCCACCAACAATGTGGAGGATCCTTTCTATGTCCTCTCCAAAACATTGTTATGATATATACTGTACAGCCTCTTATTTCCCAACTGGCGTAAGTCAGTGTCTAGTGTGGTTTTAATTTCATTCCCTGATGTTATCAGTTTGAACATTTTTCGTGTGATCTGCAGCCCATTTCTTATGTGTAAGTGAAGTGTCTATTGCCCTTCTTCCTATGTTTTTATGTTTATTTATTTGTTTCTCGTGTGAGTTTAAGTGATTTTCTTTGTAGATCTGGATTTTGATTCTACTTCATACATAAGTGTCGGCTAGGGCTTCTTATTACCATTCCATGGGCTCTTTCTACTGAACTATTTATTTCCACTAGCTAATATAAACTACATACCCAGTGTAAATTACCAAGTTATTTATCTGTTTCTATACCTGCTATTTGGAATGTATTGTG